>NW_027286731.1:0-536592 GCF_022747635.1 Hetaerina americana
ATGGTACTCCTTCCCTGGCTCCTCCGAATGTTCCACGTGACCAAAGACAATGTTTCAATAATATTCCTCCCCTGACTCGTAAATTGGGTATAAAAGCCCTGGTCGCCGGGCAAAAGCAGTCAGTTGGTTGTCTAGCGGTGAACGGTAGGGCACGATGCTTCGGCTATGTAGCGCTTGTCGCGACAGTGTGTCATATTCCTGACTCAACTTCGGACAAGGGCTCCACCTAGGTTACGTTCATTGTGACCGCGTCCACCCTGCCATACTCCCTTCCTTTCCGACGGACGAGGGCTCTGCCTAGTTTATGTGTTTCGTGACCGCGTCCACCCTGCATTTACCCCGTCCTAGGTATATTTCTGCCACTTTAATTCTGTCCACCCTCGCGTTGGTTTACCGAGGGTCTAGCCATCCATAATTTGCTTATACTTATATGTAAATGGTGCATTATGACTGATGTTGGGTAATATACGGCTGCTTTGGTAATACTCGGTGTAGTTACTCTGACCTTCCCCGATACCCTTTGTGTCGCACGATAGAAACCCCCCTTGCGACATATTGGTGTCAGGTGAGGGGGTTTGCACGGTTGGACTAGTGATTTATTCAGTGTACGTGGCAGTGTCTCATAGATTATCATGTGTCCGTGTACCTCTTTAAATCGAAAGTTCCGTATTTTCTCGGACAAGTGGGATATGCTAATCTGTGCTGACTTAAAGAATTATTATTTTAAGACACGTGCTATAACCTCACGGGCCCACCATGGGTATCAAATACACAAGTAGTATGAAAAAATAAATTAACTTAGCTTTAGTTTGTCAGTCAGCCAAGGGGTTTTAAGGATTGCTGAGTGAATTGGAGATTCAGTGGGACAGATATGGGATGAGAAACAAAATTAATAAAACAAAGGTTATGCAATTTTCTAGAAAGAAAAAAGCTAAGCTAAACATTAAAATAGGCAGGCAAAAACTAATGCAGGTAGAACAGTTCACTTATCTCTGAAGCATTTTGGACCAATTCGGTCAAAGTAGTAGGGACGTATGGAGAAGAATTACGCTAGGCACAGAGGCTTTCATAGGGAGTAGAGAGTTGATTAATGGGACGTTGAGTAAGGATATTAAAAAAAGACTCGTGAAACTTATGATATGGTCCATAGTTATATACGGAAATGTGGTCATTGAAGCAGGAGGATAGTCGTGGACTGGAGGCTTTTGACATGTGGGTGTGGAGAAAATGGAGAAGGTGAAATGGACCGAGAAGAAAACCAATGAGAAAGTACTTGGTATGGTGGGTGAAGAGAGGGGTTGGTTGGGAGAAATCCTATTGAGGCAGTAAAAATGGATGAAGGGCATATTGACCGACAGGGGACTGTTCAAGATGGTAATAGAGGGGAGAATGTGAGGCAAGCAAGAAAAGGGAATGAACAGGATAAGGATGTTTCATTTAAGGATTCAAATTCCTTCTAGATTATTATTATTAGGAGTTAATTTCATTATTTCCTTGAAAATTGTATCTTAGCAAAACAGTCTGATTTACCTAATTTCTCTTAAATTTTTAGTAGTTCTAAGGTTAATTTGTCCATAAAGACATGGCCTCATTCGACTTCAATTTATAATTTCAATGCCCATATTTTCATGAAGAATTTCTAGTCTTTGAGCTATTTTTGGTATCGTCATGATTACTGATTTGCCCTGTAAAATTAAACCTACATATGTTTTATATGCTTATTATGCTTTTTGTGTGCAAAAATATCAAAATCTAGAAGATGCAAAGGTACGATTCAGAGCCACTCAAAGACAGGCTAAGCAGGATGGTTTCATATTAATCATTTACATTTAAATACTAACAAAACTCAGCATATTGTATGCAGTTATAGTATATAAAAATGTACTGATGTTGAAAATTCTAAAATACTAGGAATTAATATAGATAGGAAACTTAACAGGGAGACTCACATCAGTCAGATCTGTAATGAACTGATTAAGCTCAACTTTCTCATTTCAAATGAGTATCATTTAACACTTGACCACGTCTTCTTTCCATGTCATTTAAATTACAGTGATGAGTTATGGGGTCATTTCCCTAAACATATCACACGAATCTCATTACTACAACAGAGAGATTTTTGCTCCCTTGCTAATACAACACAACGTGATTTCTGCAGACCATTTTTAATTAGCTGTGGAGTCATGATTGTACACCATGAGGGGTAGAGCAAATGTAAATAATACTATTTTTTGTGGATTTTCATCAACTTACAGCGCATTTCATATTGTGGACATTCAAATGTAAAACTATCTGTTTTTTTACACTGTTTTTGTAACACTGATTATTTATTGAGAGATAGTAAGGTGAAAATGAAATCCTTTGAGTTTGGTGCATTCATCAAAATAAATCCAAGAACGCTACATTAAAACTGCTAATTCTTCAAGGAAATTTGACAGAAATTATGATGGCTGCCATTTCATTATGTTTGCACATTTTGGTCTACTAAATTCTCCATAATCAAAGGACAATTGATGCATGATCCTTAATCATACTTAATGAGAATTTAACAGTTTAAATGAGCGTGCCATTATATTGGTGATGTTAAACATTTTTATATTATTGTACACAAACACTCAAATTCAAGGAGACTTCTTATTGTCTTACATTGCTCCAATATTTCATTAAATTTTGTTTCAATTGATTCTGAATTTGTATAAAAATAAAGCCCGCCTAAATGCATAGTGTACTCAATTAAACTGCATATAATCAACCATTATCGGTTTGCTGTGAAAGTGAGTACATTAATTGCATTTGAAATATAAAGGTCACACTTGTATCCTTAAATAATGGCATTTTCAAGAATAAAAGCAATGCCAATCGAACAGAATGTAGAAGAAGAAATGAATTCAGGTCACAATCACCATAATTAAAAAGGAGTATTTCACAACAGCAAGGGATTTGTGGCGTTAAGAGGTGTATTTGCGAATTGATTCAGCATATTAAATAAAATGGTACCTCACTACAGAACACAATAAAAATCTAATTTTTCGTTAACTACTTAAATATCGAATCTTCCTATTTATAACCATTGTATTTTAACAATCCATTTTGAATGATTTTGACTCAATGTATCGTTTGATCATTGCGCATGTGAAATAATACTATTTTCTAAACATTATTGACGATGTTTATAGCTGTTGTTTCACACTTGACTCCCGTTCAATTCTACCAAAAACATAGATCTTAACTACTTCAAAAAGGAACATTTACAAATATATTTTCTACAGAGATTGATACTGCAGTCAATTCAAGCAGAGCCCCAAAGCAATTAAAACATGGCTATCTCAGCAGCAAGTATTATTGTTGTGTATGTAATAAGGTGTTCTCCAAATTTAAAAGGCATATATCTCACAAAAGATCTCACCCGTCCATTCTTTCCAAAATACATTCACTAAGATTAGCAACCTGAAACAGTATATCCTTGTTTACGCAAATGAGAAGCCATACCGTTAAGAATTTGCTCCACGACATTCAGTTGGAAAGGAAAGCCTATGGTCTGTCAGTGTGTAAAGGATGCTGTTTCTGAAGTGCGCAATAATGTTTGTTTTGATTTGTTCATTTGGTGACACTGTTGCCGTGGCAACAGTTACAAACAAGTGAAGAATGAAAGGTTTCGAATTAGATTGAGAATAAGATCTAATTTTAAATAGAAATAAAGTATGCTCTATGGATACTATATTTTCGTTTATTAGGTATAAAGATCAAATACTGAAAAGGAAAATCAAATTATTGGACATGTGCGGAGACATACAAACGTTTGACTTTCCTTTCTCCACAAATATATAATGGCAATTGAAGATGTTTTTCTTTCTTGCAAGCAAGAAAGTCATTTCATGATGTATCCGGGCTTCGTGTTGGTAATATAATAAATAAATGAATGAATAAATTTACCATACATGGGAAGGAGTATATAAAATACATAAAATATGTAATTATATATAAGAATGCGAACCATTGCCTATTAGTGTACACGCCTGGGCTATCTTTCCAGCAATGCCAGTTAATATTTTGTACTTTCATTGTGGTTCTTTTTCTTCTTAGTTTCCAAATTTCGGCGTGCTTTGATGGCACTTAAGGTGATGACGCATCGATGTTGCTGACGACCCATCGTCAGCAACATCGATGCACCAACCCACAAGCTAGCGCAATATGTTGCACATGCTCTTCAACTCTTCGCCAGAAAAACTGACTTTTTTGCTAAAACTTCCATGGATTTCATTCACATTATTCGGAATGCTGAAGTCCAAATAGTCAACATGCTGGTGACCTTTGATGTAATCTCCTTGTTCACAAATACGCCCATTGATGACTCCATGCTACTCATCAAAATCCTCACCTCACAGGGTTTAGCTAAGGATTAACCTGGACCTCGCAAATTTTTCCTCAGGAACTCATACTTCCTTTAAAATGATAAGCACATTGAACATCATGAAAGTGCAACCATGGGATCAACCCTCTCTTCCGTACTAACCAACATTTTCATTGAGATCTCTCAGCTGAAGGAAATGATCTTACCCAAAGAAACCAACCCGTAGTAATAGTTGTGGTTTTTGGATGCATCAACCACTGTGTTTGTTTTTGCACCACTTTTTAAAACATTTAAAACCTCAATCCAATTTTGATAAATACATCAATGTATAAAAAACATATAAATAGTTAAAAACCAAATTATTTAAAAAAAAGAAACGGAAACTCACGTTGTCCGCTCAGGTCAGTTTCCTGTAAAAACCTGGAAACCTTACTTAAAAAGTGGGGGTCCTCCCCTAAACTATTGCTTAAATTACCTCTTATTTTAAAAAAGGTATCTGGCCTTTTATAATTTTTTTCCCCGACGTCCACCACAGGAAGCAATGGTGAGTCGGTTTTGAGTTTGACCAGGGCTTCCTTTGCTGCTTTTCCAGCTTTTCCAATGCCTGGGATTCCCACATGACCAGCAGTCCATATGGAGGATACCTACTTCCCCTTTATCTGACGGGACCACAGGGTATAATAGATCTCCTGAACCATCAGGTGCATTGATGACAAGACCGATATGGATTATAGGGAGCTCAATGAGTGCGAACAGATGAAAGAAGAGCCATTACATTCTCTTATGTATTTTAGGGCCCTCTTGATAGCTGACAGTTTGGCTGTGAACCCCTCAATCATCTCTTAACTCTCCCCCAACCTCCGATCAACACCCTTCGCCACCCTCTAGACAACACTCTCCCTCAATCAATGACCAATCATCAACTGCAAATATAAGAACTGCTCTATTGAGCATAATTACGAAACTTCACTCTCCTACTGACAGTAAAACCCTTATTAGCATCATCACCAATGACCTTATACCAGTCCTTCTTCAACTTGTAAATGGTGCCTAATTCACAAATAAACAACCACTTCTTTAAAGTTTTACAATGGAACATAAATGGCATATAAAACAAAAAAAAAGAGCTAAACCTCCTAATAACCAATCATTATCCAGACATCATCCTTCTTCAAGAAACCAAAAATAATAATAGCCAAACATTTAATTGTCCAAATTACTCTAAAATCAGAAGAGATAAAGGCAATGATCCTGGTTGCGGGGTCATGATCCTATCCAAAACTAACCTAAACTTCACATAACTTCAACCCCCACCCACCCAAAAACTGGAACTCGCTGGAATAGCAATAAAAGGAGTTACTGGGACCCTTAACATTTGGTCAGCCTACTTTCCAACTTCATCCTCAAAGTCAGACGCCCCTGGCTTATCAGCGCTCTCATCCCTACTGCACCCAAAGCTCATAAAAGGTGGTGACTTAAACGCCAAACATTCTGCCTGGGGTTGAAAAACCACTATCACACGAGGGCAAGCCCTTCATAAGCTCCTATTTACCAAAAATATTTCACTTTCAATTCACTCACCGCCTTTCCCTACCCTCTTCCATCATCATCCCCACACCTCCGATATCCTGGATGTAGTTCCATTATCTGCAGATATCGCATTCCAAATCCTTAACCTAGATAAATCAGCCTCTGACCACTGCCCCATATTTTACTGCGTTCCTACCCTCCTTCATACAACCAGAACCAACTAGAAGAGTTAAATGGATAATATTTAAAGAAAATTGCTTGGCCATTAACCTTGTCCCATCTCCTGTTAGCACTCCAGACAGCATATAGAAAGCGGCTCAAGATTTTACAAGCACCTTAACCAAAATCATTCATCAGTCTTGCTACCCTCCTTCTCCGGCCTCCATCGCTGGTGCCACACTACCTCCGGACATATTGCACCTAATTTCACTTAGAAACGAGGCCAGAGCCCTCTGGCAACTAACTCATCTCCGCCAAGATAAAATCCGGTTCTGTGCACTTTGAAACCTCGTAACATCCAAAACTAGAAAGTATTGGGAAAAGCTTGGCAAGAGAAAATAAGGTCACTCTCACATAAGGATAATTTGGTATGGACCCTAGCCCGCTGTCTGCGAAGGAAAAAGGTACCCACCCCGCCAATACCACATAATGGGAGAGCACTATACGATGACAGCGACAAAGCAAATACCTCTGCCGACTCCTTCGAATGCATTTTTAAAAACAATAATACATCCTTGTTGGATTCAGAAGCGTTAATCAGTGTCTATGGCCTGTCACTTTGCCCATTCCAAATATTCCTGTAAATTACTCCTGAAGAACTTTACTCCATTATGTCCCACTCCAAAACCAAGTCATCACCAGGACCCGATCAAATCTCCTACCTTCACCTGAAAAACCTTCCTAAATCTTTTATCAAACACCTACTCTCTATCCTCAATGCCTGTCTTTCCCAATCGTACTTCCCAAAGGCATTGAATACGGCTAAGATAATACTCCTTCCAAAACCTAATAAAAATCCTTCTTATATCCTGAACTATAGACCCAGTGGCCTGCTCCCCTGCATGGGCTAACTTCTAGAAAAATGCATCTTAAACAGGCTACAAGAAGAAATCTCGGTCATAGACTTGATCAGACCTGAGCAAACTGGCTTCCGCCGTCGCCATTCCACGACTCAGCAAATAACAAGATTGGTTCAACAGATCACTTTCGGCTTCAACATCCACAAGCACACCCAAGTAGTCTTCTTTGATCTCCAAAGAGCTTTTGACAAGTTCTGGCGAACTGGTTTAATACATAAACTGCTTAAAACCGACATATCAGTATACCTAAATAAGACCATCCCCTCCTTTCTTTCAAACCGCACATTCTTTTTAGACCTTAACAATGTCAAATCAACTGCCCGGTCCATATCCGCAGGATTTCCTCAAGGATCAATTTTGTCGATCAAGTTTGATCAAATTTATATCTATTGTCGAAGTATGCGACATGGTACTCCTTCCCTGGCTCCTCCGAATGTTCCACGTGACCAAAGACAATGTTTCAATAATATTCCTCCCCTGACTCGTAAATTGGGTATAAAAGCCCTGGTCGCCGGGCAAAAAGCAGTCAGTTGGTTGTCTAGCGGTGAACGGTAGGGCACGATGCTTCGGCTATGTAGCGCTTGTCGCGACAGTGTGTCATATTCCTGACTCAACTTCGGACTAGGGCTCCACCTAGGTTACGTTCATTGTGACCGCGTCCACCCTGCCATACTCCCTTCCTTTCCGACGGACGAGGGCTCTGCCTAGTTTATGTGTTTCGTGACCGCGTCCACCCTGCATTTACCCCGTCCTAGGTATATTTCTGCCACTTTAATTCTGTCCACCCTCGCGTTGGTTTACCGAGGGTCTAGCCATCCATAATTTGCTTATACTTATATGTAAATGGTGCATTATGACTGATGTTGGGTAATATACGGCTGCTTTGGTAATACTCGGTGTAGTTACTCTGACCTTCCCCGATACCCTTTGTGTCGCACGATAGAAACCCCCCTTGCGACATATTGGTGTCAGGTGAGGGGTTGCACGGTTGGACTAGTGATTTATTCAGTGTACGTGGCAGTGTCTCATAGATTATCATGTGTCCGTGTACCTCTTTAAATCGAAAGTTCCGTATTTTCTCGGACAAGTGGGATATGCTAATCTGTGCTGACTTAAGGAATTATTATTTTAAGACACGTGCTATAACCTCACGGGCCCACCATGGGTATCAAATACACAAGTAGTATGAAAAAATAAATTAACTTAGCTTTAGTTTGTCAGTCAGCCAAGGGGTTTTAAGGATTGCTGAGTGAATTGGAGATTCAGTGGGACAGATATGGGATGAGAAACAAAATTAATAAAACAAAGGTTATGCAATTTTCTAGAAAGAAAAAAGCTAAGCTAAACATTAAAATAGGCAGGCAAAAACTAATGCAGGTAGAACAGTTCACTTATCTCTGAAGCATTTTGGACCAATTCGGTCAAAGTAGTAGGGACGTATGGAGAAGAATTACGCTAGGCACAGAGGCTTTCATAGGGAGTAGAGAGTTGATTAATGGGACGTTGAGTAAGGATATTAAAAAAAGACTCGTGAAACTTATGATATGGTCCATAGTTATATACGGAAATGTGGTCATTGAAGCAGGAGGATAGTCGTGGACTGGAGGCTTTTGACATGTGGGTGTGGAGAAAATGGAGAAGGTGAAATGGACCGAGAAGAAAACCAATGAGAAAGTACTTGGTATGGTGGGTGAAGAGAGGGGTTGGTTGGGAGAAATCCTATTGAGGCAGTAAAAATGGATGAAGGGCATATTGACCGACAGGGGACTGTTCAAGATGGTAATAGAGGGGAGAATGTGAGGCAAGCAAGAAAAGGGAATGAACAGGATAAGGATGTTTCATTTAAGGATTCAAATTCCTTCTAGATTATTATTATTAGGAGTTAATTTCATTATTTCCTTGAAAATTGTATCTTAGCAAAACAGTCTGATTTACCTAATTTCTCTTAAATTTTTAGTAGTTCTAAGGTTAATTTGTCCATAAAGACATGGCCTCATTCGACTTCAATTTATAATTTCAATGCCCATATTTTCATGAAGAATTTCTAGTCTTTGAGCTATTTTTGGTATCGTCATGATTACTGATTTGCCCTGTAAAATTAAACCTACATATGTTTTATATGCTTATTATGCTTTTTGTGTGCAAAAATATCAAAATCTAGAAGATGCAAAGGTACGATTCAGAGCCACTCAAAGACAGGCTAAGCAGGATGGTTTCATATTAATCATTTACATTTAAATACTAACAAAACTCAGCATATTGTATGCAGTTATAGTATATAAAAATGTACTGATGTTGAAAATTCTAAAATACTAGGAATTAATATAGATAGGAAACTTAACAGGGAGACTCACATCAGTCAGATCTGTAATGAACTGATTAAAGCTCAACTTTCTCATTTCAAATGAGTATCATTTAACACTTGACCACGTCTCCTTTCCATGTCATTTAAATTACAGTGATGAGTTATGGGGTCATTTCCCTAAACATATCACACGAATCTCACTACTACAACAGAGAGATTTTTGCTCCCTTGCTAATACAACACAACGTGATTTCTGCAGACCATTTTTAATTAGCTGTGGAGTCATGATTGTACACCATGAGGGGTAGAGCAAATGTAAATAATACTATTTTTTGTGGATTTTCATCAACTTACAGCGCATTTCATATTGTGGACATTCAAATGTAAAACTATCTGTTTTTTTACACTGTTTTTGTAACACTGATTATTTATTGAGAGATAGTAAGGTGAAAATGAAATCCTTTGAGTTTGGTGCATTCATCAAAATAAATCCAAGAACGCTACATTAAAACTGCTAATTCTTCAAGGAAATTTGACAGAAATTATGATGGCTGCCATTTCATTATGTTTGCACATTTTGGTCTACTAAATTCTCCATAATCAAAGGACAATTGATGCATGATCCTTAATCATACTTAATGAGAATTTAACAGTTTAAATGAGCGTGCCATTATATTGGTGATGTTAAACATTTTTATATTATTGTACACAAACACTCAAATTCAAGGAGACTTCTTATTGTCTTACATTGCTCCAATATTTCATTAAATTTTGTTTCAATTGATTCTGAATTTGTATAAAAATAAAGCCCGCCTAAATGCATAGTGTACTCAATTAAACTGCATATAATCAACCATTATCGGTTTGCTGTGAAAGTGAGTACATTAATTGCATTTGAAATATAAAGGTCACACTTGTATCCTTAAATAATGGCATTTTCAAGAATAAAAGCAATGCCAATCGAACAGAATGTAGAAGAAGAAATGAATTCAGGTCACAATCACCATAATTAAAAAGGAGTATTTCACAACAGCAAGGGATTTGTGGCGTTAAGAGGTGTATTTGCGAATTGATTCAGCATATTAAATAAAATGGTACCTCACTACAGAACACAATAAAAATCTAATTTTTCGTTAACTACTTAAATATCGAATCTTCCTATTTATAACCATTGTATTTTAACAATCCATTTTGAATGATTTTGACTCAATGTATCGTTTGATCATTGCGCATGTGAAATAATACTATTTTCTAAACATTATTGACGATGTTTATAGCTGTTGTTTCACACTTGACTCCCGTTCAATTCTACCAAAAACATAGATCTTAACTACTTCAAAAAGGAACATTTACAAATATATTTTCTACAGAGATTGATACTGCAGTCAATTCAAGCAGAGCCCAAAGCAATTAAAACATGGCTATCTCAGCAGCAAGTATTATTGTTGTGTATGTAATAAGGTGTTCTCCAAATTTAAAAGGCATATATCTCACAAAAGATCTCACCCGTTTCCAAAATACATTCACTAAGATTAGCAACCTGAAACAGTATATCCTTGTTTACGCAAATGAGAAGCCATACCGTTAAGAATTTGCTCCACGACATTCAGTTGGAAAGGAAAGCCTATGGTCTGTCAGTGTGTAAAGGATGCCTGTTTCTGAAGTGCGCAATAATGTTTGTTTTGATTTGTTCATTTGGTGACACTGTTGCCGTGGCAACAGTTACAAACAAGTGAAGAATGAAAGGTTTCGAATTAGATTGAGAATATAGGATCTAATTTTAAATAGAAATAAAGTATGCTCTATGGATACTATATTTTCGTTTATTAGGTATAAAGATCAAATACTGAAAAGGAAAATCTAAAATTATTGGACATGTGCGGAGACATACAAACGTTTGACTTTCCTTTCTCCACAAATATATAATGGCAATTGAAGATGTTTTTCTTTCTTGCAAGCAAGAAAGTCATTTCATGATCGTATCCGGGCTTCGTGTTGGTAATATAATAAATAAATGAATGAATAAATTTACCATACATGGGAAGGAGTATATAAAATACATAAAATATGTAATTATATATAAGAATGCGAACCATTGCCTATTAGTGTACACGCCTGGGCTATCTTTCCAGCAATGCCAGTTAATATTTTGTACTTTCATTGTGGTTCTTTTTCTTCTTAGTTTCCAATTTTCGGGCGTGCTTTGATGGCACTTAAGGTGATGACGCATCGATGTTGCTGACGACCCATCGTCAGCAACATCGATGCACCAACCCACAAGCTAGCGCAATATGTTGCACATGCTCTTCAACTCTTCGCCAGAAAAACTGACTTTTTTGCTAAAACTTCCATGGATTTCATTCACATTATTCGGAATGCTGAAGTCCAAATAGTCAACATGCTGGTGACCTTTGATGTAATCTCCTTGTTCACAAATACGCCCATTGATGACTCCATGCTACTCATCAAAATCCTCACCTCACAGGGTTTAGCTAAGGATTAACCTGGACCTCGCAAATTTTTCCTCAGGAACTCATACTTCCTTTAAAATGATAAGCACATTGAACATCATGAAAGTGCAACCATGGGATCAACCCTCTCTTCCGTACTAACCAACATTTTCATTGAGATCTCTCAGCTGAAGGAAATGATCTTACCCAAAGAAACCAACCCGTAGTAATAGTTGTGGTTTTTGGATGCATCAACCACTGTGTTTGTTTTTGCACCACTTTTTAAAACATTTAAAACCTCAATCCAATTTTGATAAATACATCAATGTATAAAAAACATATAAATAGTTAAAAACCAAATTATTTAAAAAAAAGAAACGGAAACTCACGTTGTCCGCTCAGGTCAGTTTCCTGTAAAAACCTGGAAACCTTACTTAAAAAGTGGGGGTCCTCCCCTAAACTATTGCTTAAATTACCTCTTATTTTAAAAAAGGTATCTGGCCTTTTATAATTTTTTTCCCCGACGTCCACCACAGGAAGCAATGGTGAGTCGGTTTTGAGTTTGACCAGGGCTTCCTTTGCTGCTTTTCCAGCTTTTCCAATGCCTGGGATTCCCACATGACCAGCAGTCCATATGGAGGATACCTACTTCCCCTTTATCTGACGGGACCACAGGGTATAATAGATCTCCTGAACCATCAGGTGCATTGATGACAAGACCGATATGGATTATAGGGAGCTCAATGAGTGCGAACAGATGAAAGAAGAGCCATTACATTCTCTTATGTATTTTAGGGCCCTCTTGATAGCTGACAGTTTGGCTGTGAACCCCTCAATCATCTCTTAACTCTCCCCCAACCTCCGATCAACACCCTTCGCCACCCTCTAGACAACACTCTCCCTCAATCAATGACCAATCATCAACTGCAAATATAAGAACTGCTCTATTGAGCATAATTACGAAACTTCACTCTCCTACTGACAGTAAAACCCTTATTAGCATCATCACCAATGACCTTATACCAGTCCTTCTTCAACTTGTAAATGGTGCCTAATTCACAAATAAACAACCACTTCTTTAAAGTTTTACAATGGAACATAAATGGCATATAAAACAAAAAAAAAGAGCTAAACCTCCTAATAACCAATCATTATCCAGACATCATCCTTCTTCAAGAAACCAAAAATAATAATAGCCAAACATTTAATTGTCCAAATTACTCTAAAATCAGAAGAGATAAAGGCAATGATCCTGGTTGCGGGGTCATGATCCTATCCAAAACTAACCTAAACTTCACATAACTTCAACCCCCACCCACCCAAAAACTGGAACTCGCTGGAATAGCAATAAAAGGAGTTACTGGGACCCTTAACATTTGGTCAGCCTACTTTCCAACTTCATCCTCAAAGTCAGACGCCCCTGGCTTATCAGCGCTCTCATCCCTACTGCACCCAAAGCTCATAAAAGGTGGTGACTTAAACGCCAAACATTCTGCCTGGGGTTGAAAAACCACTATCACACGAGGGCAAGCCCTTCATAAGCTCCTATTTACCAAAAATATTTCACTTTCAATTCACTCACCGCCTTTCCCTACCCTCTTCCATCATCATCCCCACACCTCCGATATCCTGGATGTAGTTCCATTATCTGCAGATATCGCATTCCAAATCCTTAACCTAGATAAATCAGCCTCTGACCACTGCCCCATATTTTACTGCGTTCCTACCCTCCTTCATACAACCAGAACCAACTAGAAGAGTTAAATGGATAATATTTAAAGAAAATTGCTTGGCCATTAACCTTGTCCCATCTCCTGTTAGCACTCCAGACAGCATATAGAAAGCGGCTCAAGATTTTACAAGCACCTTAACCAAAATCATTCATCAGTCTTGCTACCCTCCTTCTCCGGCCTCCATCGCTGGTGCCACACTACCTCCGGACATATTGCACCTAATTTCACTTAGAAACGAGGCCAGAGCCCTCTGGCAACTAACTCATCTCCGCCAAGATAAAATCCGGTTCTGTGCACTTTGAAACCTCGTAACATCCAAAACTAGAAAGTATTGGGAAAAGCTTGGCAAGAGAAAATAAGGTCACTCTCACATAAGGATAATTTGGTATGGACCCTAGCCCGCTGTCTGCGAAGGAAAAAGGTACCCACCCCGCCAATACCACATAATGGGAGAGCACTATACGATGACAGCGACAAAGCAAATACCTCTGCCGACTCCTTCGAATGCATTTTTAAAAACAATAATACATCCTTGTTGGATTCAGAAGCGTTAATCAGTGTCTATGGCCTGTCACTTTGCCCATTCCAAATATTCCTGTAAATTACTCCTGAAGAACTTTACTCCATTATGTCCCACTCCAAAACCAAGTCATCACCAGGACCCGATCAAATCTCCTACCTTCACCTGAAAAACCTTCCTAAATCTTTTATCAAACACCTACTCTCTATCCTCAATGCCTGTCTTTCCCAATCGTACTTCCCAAAGGCATTGAATACGGCTAAGATAATACTCCTTCCAAAACCTAATAAAAATCCTTCTTATATCCTGAACTATAGACCCAGTGGCCTGCTCCCCTGCATGGGCTAACTTCTAGAAAAATGCATCTTAAACAGGCTACAAGAAGAAATCTCGGTCATAGACTTGATCAGACCTGAGCAAACTGGCTTCCGCCGTCGCCATTCCACGACTCAGCAAATAACAAGATTGGTTCAACAGATCACTTTCGGCTTCAACATCCACAAGCACACCCAAGTAGTCTTCTTTGATCTCCAAAGAGCTTTTGACAAGTTCTGGCGAACTGGTTTAATACATAAACTGCTTAAAACCGACATATCAGTATACCTAAATAAGACCATCCCCTCCTTTCTTTCAAACCGCACATTCTTTTTAGACCTTAACAATGTCAAATCAACTGCCCGGTCCATATCCGCAGGATTTCCTCAAGGATCAATTTTGTCGATCAAGTTTGATCAAATTTATATCTATTGTCGAAGTATGCGACATGGTACTCCTTCCCTGGCTCCTCCGAATGTTCCACGTGACCAAAGACAATGTTTCAATAATATTCCTCCCCTGACTCGTAAATTGGGTATAAAAGCCCTGGTCGCCGGGCAAAAAGCAGTCAGTTGGTTGTCTAGCGGTGAACAGTAGGGCACGATGCTTCGGCTATGTAGCGCTTGTCGCGACAGTGTGTCATATTCCTGACTCAACTTCGGACTAGGGCTCCACCTAGGTTACGTTCATTGTGACCGCGTCCACCCTGCCATACTCCCTTCCTTTCCGACGGACGAGGGCTCTGCCTAGTTTATGTGTTTCGTGACCGCGTCCACCCTGCATTTACCCCGTCCTAGGTATATTTCTGCCACTTTAATTCTGTCCACCCTCGCGTTGGTTTACCGAGGGTCTAGCCATCCATAATTTGCTTATACTTATATGTAAATGGTGCATTATGACTGATGTTGGGTAATATACGGCTGCTTTGGTAATACTCGGTGTAGTTACTCTGACCTTCCCCGATACCCTTTGTGTCGCACGATAGAAACCCCCCTTGCGACATATTGGTGTCAGGTGAGGGGTTGCACGGTTGGACTAGTGATTTATTCAGTGTACGTGGCAGTGTCTCATAGATTATCATGTGTCCGTGTACCTCTTTAAATCGAAAGTTCCGTATTTTCTCGGACAAGTGGGATATGCTAATCTGTGCTGACTTAAGGAATTATTATTTTAAGACACGTGCTATAACCTCACGGGCCCACCATGGGTATCAAATACACAAGTAGTATGAAAAAATAAATTAACTTAGCTTTAGTTTGTCAGTCAGCCAAGGGGTTTTAAGGATTGCTGAGTGAATTGGAGATTCAGTGGGACAGATATGGGATGAGAAACAAAATTAATAAAACAAAGGTTATGCAATTTTCTAGAAAGAAAAAAGCTAAGCTAAACATTAAAATAGGCAGGCAAAAACTAATGCAGGTAGAACAGTTCACTTATCTCTGAAGCATTTTGGACCAATTCGGTCAAAGTAGTAGGGACGTATGGAGAAGAATTACGCTAGGCACAGGGGCTTTCATAGGGAGTAGAGAGTTGATTAATGGGACGTTGAGTAAGGATATTAAAAAAAGACTCGTGAAACTTATGATATGGTGCATAGTTATATACGGAAATGTGGTCATTGAAGCAGGAGGATAGTCGTGGACTGGAGGCTTTTGACATGTGGGTGTGGAGAAAATGGAGAAGGTGAAATGGACCGAGAAGAAAACCAATGAGAAAGTACTTGGTATGGTGGGTGAAGAGAGGGGTTGGTTGGGAGAAATCCTATTGAGGCAGTAAAAATGGATGAAGGGCATATTGACCGACAGGGGACTGTTCAAGATGGTAATAGAGGGGAGAATGTGAGGCAAGCAAGAAAAGGGAATGAACAGGATAAGGATGTTTCATTTAAGGATTCAAATTCTTTCTAGATTATTATTATTAGGAGTTAATTTCATTATTTCCTTGAAAATTGTATCTTAGCAAAACAGTCTGATTTACCTAATTTCTCTTAAATTTTTAGTAGTTCTAAGGTTAATTTGTCCATAAAGACATGGCCTCATTCGACTTCAATTTATAATTTCAATGCCCATATTTTCATGAAGAATTTCTAGTCTTTGAGCTATTTTTGGTATCGTCATGATTACTGATTTGCCCTGTAAAATTAAACCTACATATGTTTTATATGCTTATTATGCTTTTTGTGTGCAAAAATATCAAAATCTAGAAGATGCAAAGGTACGATTCAGAGCCACTCAAAGACAGGCTAAGCAGGATGGTTTCATATTAATCATTTACATTTAAATACTAACAAAACTCAGCATATTGTATGCAGTTATAGTATATAAAAATGTACTGATGTTGAAAATTCTAAAATACTAGGAATTAATATAGATAGGAAACTTAACAGGGAGACTCACATCAGTCAGATCTGTAATGAACTGATTAAAGCTCAACTTTCTCATTTCAAATGAGTATCATTTAACACTTGACCACGTCTTCTTTCCATGTCATTTAAATTACAGTGATGAGTTATGGGGTCATTTCCCTAAACATATCACACGAATCTCACTACTACAACAGAGAGATTTTTGCTCCCTTGCTAATACAACACAACGTGATTTCTGCAGACCATTTTTAATTAGCTGTGGAGTCATGATTGTACACCATGAGGGGTAGAGCAAATGTAAATAATACTATTTTTTGTGGATTTTCATCAACTTACAGCGCATTTCATATTGTGGACATTCAAATGTAAAACTATCTGTTTTTTTACACTGTTTTTGTAACACTGATTATTTATTGAGAGATAGTAAGGTGAAAATGAAATCCTTTGAGTTTGGTGCATTCATCAAAATAAATCCAAGAACGCTACATTAAAACTGCTAATTCTTCAAGGAAATTTGACAGAAATTATGATGGCTGCCATTTCATTATGTTTGCACATTTTGGTCTACTAAATTCTCCATAATCAAAGGACAATTGATGCATGATCCTTAATCATACTTAATGAGAATTTAACAGTTTAAATGAGCGTGCCATTATATTGGTGATGTTAAACATTTTTATATTATTGTACACAAACACTCAAATTCAAGGAGACTTCTTATTGTCTTACATTGCTCCAATATTTCATTAAATTTTGTTTCAATTGATTCTGAATTTGTATAAAAATAAAGCCCGCCTAAATGCATAGTGTACTCAATTAAACTGCATATAATCAACCATTATCGGTTTGCTGTGAAAGTGAGTACATTAATTGCATTTGAAATATAAAGGTCACACTTGTATCCTTAAATAATGGCATTTTCAAGAATAAAAGCAATGCCAATCGAACAGAATGTAGAAGAAGAAATGAATTCAGGTCACAATCACCATAATTAAAAAGGAGTATTTCACAACAGCAAGGGATTTGTGGCGTTAAGAGGTGTATTTGCGAATTGATTCAGCATATTAAATAAAATGGTACCTCACTACAGAACACAATAAAAATCTAATTTTTCGTTAACTACTTAAATATCGAATCTTCCTATTTATAACCATTGTATTTTAACAATCCATTTTGAATGATTTTGACTCAATGTATCGTTTGATCATTGCGCATGTGAAATAATACTATTTTCTAAACATTATTGACGATGTTTATAGCTGTTGTTTCACACTTGACTCCCGTTCAATTCTACCAAAAACATAGATCTTAACTACTTCAAAAAGGAACATTTACAAATATATTTTCTACAGAGATTGATACTGCAGTCAATTCAAGCAGAGCCCAAAGCAATTAAAACATGGCTATCTCAGCAGCAAGTATTATTGTTGTGTATGTAATAAGGTGTTCTCCAAATTTAAAAGGCATATATCTCACAAAAGATCTCACCCGTCCATTCTTTCCAAAATACATTCACTAAGATTAGCAACCTGAAACAGTATATCCTTGTTTACGCAAATGAGAAGCCATACCGTTAAGAATTTGCTCCATGACATTCAGTTGGAAAGGAAAGCCTATGGTCTGTCAGTGTGTAAAGGATGCTGTTTCTGAAGTGCGCAATAATGTTTGTTTTGATTTGTTCATTTGGTGACACTGTTGCCGTGGCAACAGTTACAAACAAGTGAAGAATGAAAGGTTTCGAATTAGATTGAGAATAAGATCTAATTTTAAATAGAAATAAAGTATGCTCTATGGATACTATATTTTCGTTTATTAGGTATAAAGATCAAATACTGAAAAGGAAAATCAAATTATTGGACATGTGCGGAGACATACAAACGTTTGACTTTCCTTTCTCCACAAATATATAATGGCAATTGAAGATGTTTTTCTTTCTTGCAAGCAAGAAAGTCATTTCATGATGTATCCGGGCTTCGTGTTGGTAATATAATAAATAAATGAATGAATAAATTTACCATACATGGGAAGGAGTATATAAAATACATAAAATATGTAATTATATATAAGAATGCGAACCATTGCCTATTAGTGTACACGCCTGGGCTATCTTTCCAGCAATGCCAGTTAATATTTTGTACTTTCATTGTGGTTCTTTTTCTTCTTAGTTTCCAAATTTCGGCGTGCTTTGATGGCACTTAAGGTGATGACGCATCGATGTTGCTGACGACCCATCGTCAGCAACATCGATGCACCAACCCACAAGCTAGCGCAATATGTTGCACATGCTCTTCAACTCTTCGCCAGAAAAACTGACTTTTTTGCTAAAACTTCCATGGATTTCATTCACATTATTCGGAATGCTGAAGTCCAAATAGTCAACATGCTGGTGACCTTTGATGTAATCTCCTTGTTCACAAATACGCCCATTGATGACTCCATGCTACTCATCAAAATCCTCACCTCACAGGGTTTAGCTAAGGATTAACCTGGACCTCGCAAATTTTTCCTCAGGAACTCATACTTCCTTTAAAATGATAAGCACATTGAACATCATCAAAGTGCAACCATGGGATCAACCCTCTCTTCCGTACTAACCAACATTTTCATTGAGATCTCTCAGCTGAAGGAAATGATCTTACCCAAAGAAACCAACCCGTAGTAATAGTTGTGGTTTTTGGATGCATCAACCACTGTGTTTGTTTTTGCACCACTTTTTAAAACATTTAAAACCTCAATCCAATTTTGATAAATACATCAATGTATAAAAAACATATAAATAGTTAAAAACCAAATTATTTAAAAAAAAGAAACGGAAACTCACGTTGTCCGCTCAGGTCAGTTTCCTGTAAAAACCTGGAAACCTTACTTAAAAAGTGGGGGTCCTCCCCTAAACTATTGCTTAAATTACCTCTTATTTTAAAAAAGGTATCTGGCCTTTTATAATTTTTTTCCCCGACGTCCACCACAGGAAGCAATGGTGAGTCGGTTTTGAGTTTGACCAGGGCTTCCTTTGCTGCTTTTCCAGCTTTTCCAATGCCTGGGATTCCCACATGACCAGCAGTCCATATGGAGGATACCTACTTCCCCTTTATCTGACGGGACCACAGGGTATAATAGATCTCCTGAACCATCAGGTGCATTGATGACAAGACCGATATGGATTATAGGGAGCTCAATGAGTGCGAACAGATGAAAGAAGAGCCATTACATTCTCTTATGTATTTTAGGGCCCTCTTGATAGCTGACAGTTTGGCTGTGAACCCCTCAATCATCTCTTAACTCTCCCCCAACCTCCGATCAACACCCTTCGCCACCCTCTAGACAACACTCTCCCTCAATCAATGACCAATCATCAACTGCAAATATAAGAACTGCTCTATTGAGCATAATTACGAAACTTCACTCTCCTACTGACAGTCAAACCCTTATTAGCATCATCACCAATGACCTTATACCAGTCCTTCTTCAACTTTTAAATGGTGCCTAATTCACAAATAAACAACCACTTCTTTAAAGTTTTACAATGGAACATAAATGGCATATAAAACAAAAAAAAAGAGCTAAACCTCCTAATAACCAATCATTATCCAGACATCATCCTTCTTCAAGAAACCAAAAATAATAATAGCCAAACATTTAATTGTCCAAATTACTCTAAAATCAGAAGAGATAAAGGCAATGATCCTGGTTGCGGGGTCATGATCCTATCCAAAACTAACCTAAACTTCACATAACTTCAACCCCCACCCACCCAAAAACTGGAACTCGCTGGAATAGCAATAAAAGGAGTTACTGGGACCCTTAACATTTGGTCAGCCTACTTTCCAACTTCATCCTCAAAGTCAGACGCCCCTGGCTTATCAGCGCTCTCATCCCTACTGCACCCAAAGCTCATAAAAGGTGGTGACTTAAACGCCAAACATTCTGCCTGGGGTTGAAAAACCACTATCACACGAGGGCAAGCCCTTCATAAGCTCCTATTTACCAAAAATATTTCACTTTCAATTCACTCACCGCCTTTCCCTACCCTCTTCCATCATCATCCCCACACCTCCGATATCCTGGATGTAGTTCCATTATCTGCAGATATCGCATTCCAAATCCTTAACCTAGATAAATCAGCCTCTGACCACTGCCCCATATTTTACTGCGTTCCTACCCTCCTTCATACAACCAGAACCAACTAGAAGAGTTAAATGGATAATATTTAAAGAAAACTGCTTGGCCATTAACCTTGTCCCATCTCCTGCTAGCACTCCAGACAGCATATAGAAAGCGGCTCAAGATTTTACAAGCACCTTAACCAAAATCATTCATCAGTCTCGCTACCCTCCTTCTCCGGCCTCCATCGCTGGTGCCACACTACCTCCGGACATATTGCACCTAATTTCACTTAGAAACGAGGCCAGAGCCCTCTGGCAACTAACTCATCTCCGCCAAGATAAAATCCGGTTCTGTGCACTTTGAAACCTCGTAACATCCAAAACTAGAAAGTATTGGGAAAAGCTTGGCAAGAGAAAATAAGGTCACTCTCACATAAGGATAATTTGGTATGGACCCTAGCCCGCTGTCTGCGAAGGAAAAAGGTACCCACCCCGCCAATACCACATAATGGGAGAGCACTATACGATGACAGCGACAAAGCAAATACCTCTGCCGACTCCTTCGAATGCATTTTTAAAAACAATAATACATCCTTGTTGGATTCAGAAGCGTTAATCAGTGTCTATGGCCTGTCACTTTGCCCATTCCAAATATTCCTGTAAATTACTCCTGAAGAACTTTACTCCATTATGTCCCACTCCAAAACCAAGTCATCACCAGGACCCGATCAAATCTCCTACCTTCACCTGAAAAACCTTCCTAAATCTTTTATCAAACACCTACTCTCTATCCTCAATGCCTGTCTTTCCCAATCGTACTTCCCAAAGGCATTGAATACGGCTAAGATAATACTCCTTCCAAAACCTAATAAAAATCCTTCTTATATCCTGAACTATAGACCCAGTGGCCTGCTCCCCTGCATGGGCTAACTTCTAGAAAAATGCATCTTAAACAGGCTACAAGAAGAAATCTCGGTCATAGACTTGATCAGACCTGAGCAAACTGGCTTCCGCCGTCGCCATTCCACGACTCAGCAAATAACAAGATTGGTTCAACAGATCACTTTCGGCTTCAACATCCACAAGCACACCCAAGTAGTCTTCTTTGATCTCCAAAGAGCTTTTGACAAGTTCTGGCGAACTGGTTTAATACATAAACTGCTTAAAACCGACATATCAGTATACCTAAATAAGACCATCCCCTCCTTTCTTTCAAACCGCACATTCTTTTTAGACCTTAACAATGTCAAATCAACTGCCCGGTCCATATCCGCAGGATTTCCTCAAGGATCAATTTTGTCGATCAAGTTTGATCAAATTTATATCTATTGTCGAAGTATGCGACATGGTACTCCTTCCCTGGCTCCTCCGAATGTTCCACGTGACCAAAGACAATGTTTCAATAATATTCCTCCCCTGACTCGTAAATTGGGTATAAAAGCCCTGGTCGCCGGGCAAAAAGCAGTCAGTTGGTTGTCTAGCGGTGAACGGTAGGGCACGATGCTTCGGCTATGTAGCGCTTGTCGCGACAGTGTGTCATATTCCTGACTCAACTTCGGACAAGGGCTCCACCTAGGTTATGTTCATTGTGACCGCGTCCACCCTGCCATACTCCCTTCCTTTCCGACGGACGAGGGCTCTGCCTAGTTTATGTGTTTCGTGACCGCGTCCACCCTGCATTTACCCCGTCCTAGGTATATTTCTGCCACTTTAATTCTGTCCACCCTCGCGTTGGTTTACCGAGGGTCTAGCCATCCATAATTTGCTTATACTTATATGTAAATGGTGCATTATGACTGATGTTGGGTAATATACGGCTGCTTTGGTAATACTCGGTGTAGTTACTCTGACCTTCCCCGATACCCTTTGTGTCGCACGATAGAAACCCCCCTTGCGACATATTGGTGTCAGGTGAGGGGTTGCACGGTTGGACTAGTGATTTATTCAGTGTACGTGGCAGTGTCTCATAGATTATCATGTGTCCGTGTACCTCTTTAAATCGAAAGTTCCGTATTTTCTCGGACAAGTGGGATATGCTAATCTGTGCTGACTTAAGGAATTATTATTTTAAGACACGTGCTATAACCTCACGGGCCCACCATGGGTATCAAATACACAAGTAGTATGAAAAAATAAATTAACTTAGCTTTAGTTTGTCAGTCAGCCAAGGGGTTTTAAGGATTGCTGAGTGAATTGGAGATTCAGTGGGACAGATATGGGATGAGAAACAAAATTAATAAAACAAAGGTTATGCAATTTTCTAGAAAGAAAAAAGCTAAGCTAAACATTAAAATAGGCAGGCAAAAACTAATGCAGGTAGAACAGTTCACTTATCTCTGAAGCATTTTGGACCAATTCGGTCAAAGTAGTAGGGACGTATGGAGAAGAATTACGCTAGGCACAGAGGCTTTCATAGGGAGTAGAGAGTTGATTAATGGGACGTTGAGTAAGGATATTAAAAAAAGACTCGTGAAACTTATGATATGGTGCATAGTTATATACGGAAATGTGGTCATTGAAGCAGGAGGATAGTCGTGGACTGGAGGCTTTTGACATGTGGGTGTGGAGAAAATGGAGAAGGTGAAATGGACCGAGAAGAAAACCAATGAGAAAGTACTTGGTATGGTGGGTGAAGAGAGGGGTTGGTTGGGAGAAATCCTATTGAGGCAGTAAAAATGGATGAAGGGCATATTGACCGACAGGGGACTGTTCAAGATGGTAATAGAGGGGAGAATGTGAGGCAAGCAAGAAAAGGGAATGAACAGGATAAGGATGTTTCATTTAAGGATTCAAATTCCTTCTAGATTATTATTATTAGGAGTTAATTTCATTATTTCCTTGAAAATTGTATCTTAGCAAAACAGTCTGATTTACCTAATTTCTCTTAAATTTTTAGTAGTTCTAAGGTTAATTTGTCCATAAAGACATGGCCTCATTCGACTTCAATTTATAATTTCAATGCCCATATTTTCATGAAGAATTTCTAGTCTTTGAGCTATTTTTGGTATCGTCATGATTACTGATTTGCCCTGTAAAATTAAACCTACATATGTTTTATATGCTTATTATGCTTTTTGTGTGCAAAAATATCAAAATCTAGAAGATGGAAAGGTACGATTCAGAGCCACTCAAAGACAGGCTAAGCAGGATGGTTTCATATTAATCATTTACATTTAAATACTAACAAAACTCAGCATATTGTATGCAGTTATAGTATATAAAAATGTACTGATGTTGAAAATTCTAAAATACTAGGAATTAATTTAGATAGGAAACTTAACAGGGAGACTCACATCAGTCAGATCTGTAATGAACTGATTAAAGCTCAACTTTCTCATTTCAAATGAGTATCATTTAACACTTGACCACGTCTTCTTTCCATGTCATTTAAATTACAGTGATGAGTTATGGGGTCATTTCCCTAAACATATCATACGAATCTCACTACTACAACAGAGAGATTTTTGCTCCCTTGCTAATACAACACAACGTGATTTCTGCAGACCATTTTTAATTAGCTGTGGAGTCATGATTGTACACCATGAGGGGTAGAGCAAATGTAAATAATACTATTTTTTGTGGATTTTCATCAACTTACAGCGCATTTCATATTGTGGACATTCAAATGTAAAACTATCTGTTTTTTTACACTGTTTTTGTAACACTGATTATTTATTGAGAGATGAGTAAGGTGAAAATGAAATCCTTTGAGTTTGGTGCATTCATCAAAATAAATCCAAGAACGCTACATTAAAACTGCTAATTCTTCAAGGAAATTTGACAGAAATTATGATGGCTGCCATTTCATTATGTTTGCACAGTTTGGTCTACTAAATTCTCCATAATCAAAGGACAATTGATGCATGATCCTTAATCATACTTAATGAGAATTTAACAGTTTAAATGAGCGTGCCATTATATTGGTGATGTTAAACATTTTTTATTTATTGTACACAAACACTCAAATTCAAGGAGACTTCTTATTGTCTTACATTGCTCCAATATTTCATTAAATTTTGTTTCAATTGATTCTGAATTTGTATAAAAATAAAGCCCGCCTAAATGCATAGTGTACTCAATTAAACTGCATATAATCAACCATTATCGGTTTGCTGTGAAAGTGAGTACATTAATTGCATTTGAAATATAAAGGTCACACTTGTATCCTTAAATAATGGCATTTTCAAGAATAAAAGCAATGCCAATCGAACAGAATGTAGAAGAAGAAATGAATTCAGGTCACAATCACCATAATTAAAAAGGAGTATTTCACAACAGCAAGGGATTTGTGGCGTTAAGAGGTGTATTTGCGAATTGATTCAGCATATTAAATAAAATGGTACCTCACTACAGAACACAATAAAAATCTAATTTTTCGTTAACTACTTAAATATCGAATCTTCCTATTTATAACCATTGTATTTTAACAATCCATTTTGAATGATTTTGACTCAATGTATCGTTTGATCATTGCGCATGTGAAATAATACTATTTTCTAAACATTATTGACGATGTTTATAGCTGTTGTTTCACACTTGACTCCCGTTCAATTCTACCAAAAACATAGATCTTAACTACTTCAAAAAGGAACATTTACAAATATATTTTCTACAGAGATTGATACTGCAGTCAATTCAAGCAGAGCCCAAAGCAATTAAAACATGGCTATCTCAGCAGCAAGTATTATTGTTGTGTATGTAATAAGGTGTTCTCCAAATTTAAAAGGCATATATCTCACAAAAGATCTCACCCGTCCATTCTTTCCAAAATACATTCACTAAGATTAGCAACCTGAAACAGTATATCCTTGTTTACGCAAATGAGAAGCCATACCGTTAAGAATTTGCTCCACGACATTCAGTTGGAAAGGAAAGCCTATGGTCTGTCAGTGTGTAAAGGATGCTGTTTCTGAAGTGCGCAATAATGTTTGTTTTGATTTGTTCATTTGGTGACACTGTTGCCGTGGCAACAGTTACAAACAAGTGAAGAATGAAAGGTTTCGAATTAGATTGAGAATAAGATCTAATTTTAAATAGAAATAAAGTATGCTCTATGGATACTATATTTTCGTTTATTAGGTATAAAGATCAAATACTGAAAAGGAAAATCAAATTAATGGACATGTGCGGAGACATACAAACGTTTGACTTTCCTTTCTCCACAAATATATAATGGCAATTGAAGATGTTTTTCTTTCTTGCAAGCAAGAGAGTCATTTCATGATGTATCCGGGCTTCGTGTTGGTAATATAATAAATAAATGAATGAATAAATTTACCATACATGGGAAGGAGTATATAAAATACATAAAATATGTAATTATATATAAGAATGCGAACCATTGCCTATTAGTGTACACGCCTGGGCTATCTTTCCAGCAATGCCAGTTAATATTTTGTACTTTCATTGTGGTTCTTTTTCTTCTTAGTTTCCAAATTTCGGCGTGCTTTGATGGCACTTAAGGTGATGACGCATCGATGTTGCTGACGACCCATCGTCAGCAACATCGATGCACCAACCCACAAGCTAGCGCAATATGTTGCACATGCTCTTCAACTCTTCGCCAGAAAAACTGACTTTTTTGCTAAAACTTCCATGGATTTCATTCACATTATTCGGAATGCTGAAGTCCAAATAGTCAACATGCTGGTGACCTTTGATGTAATCTCCTTGTTCACAAATACGCCCATTGATGACTCCATGCTACTCATCAAAATCCTCACCTCACAGGGTTTAGCTAAGGATTAACCTGGACCTCGCAAATTTTTCCTCAGGAACTCATACTTCCTTTAAAATGATAAGCACATTGAACATCATGAAAGTGCAACCATGGGATCACCCCTCTCTTCCGTACTAACCAACATTTTCATTGAGATCTCTCTGCTGAAGGAAATGATCTTACCCAAATAAACCAACCCGTAGTAATAGTTGTGGTTTTTGGATGCATCAACCACTGTGTTTGTTTTTGCACCACTTTTTAAAACATTTAAAACCTCAATCCAATTTTGATAAATACATCAATGTATAAAAAACATATAAATAGTTAAAAACCAAATTATTTAAAAAAAAGAAACGGAAACTCACGTTGTCCGCTCAGGTCAGTTTCCTGTAAAAACCTGGAAACCTTACTTAAAAAGTGGGGGTCCTCCCCTAAACTATTGCTTAAATTACCTCTTATTTTAAAAAAGGTATCTGGCCTTTTATAATTTTTTTCCCCGACGTCCACCACAGGAAGCAATGGTGAGTCGGTTTTGAGTTTGACCAGGGCTTCCTTTGCTGCTTTGCCAGCTTTTTCAATGCCTGGGATTCCCACATGACCAGCAGTCCATATGGAGGATACCTACTTCCCCTTTATCTGACGGGACCACAGGGTATAATAGATCTCCTGAACCATCAGGTGCATTGATGACAAGACCGATATGGATTATAGGGAGCTCAATGAGTGCGAACAGATGAAAGAAGAGCCATTACATTCTCTTATGTATTTTAGGGCCCTCTTGATAGCTGACAGTTTGGCTGTGAACCCCTCAATCATCTCTTAACTCTCCCCCAACCTCCGATCAACACCCTTCGCCACCCTCTAGACAACACTCTCCCTCAATCAATGACCAATCATCAACTGCAAATATAAGAACTGCTCTATTGAGCATAATTACGAAACTTCACTCTCCTACTGACAGTCAAACCCTTATTAGCATCATCACCAATGACCTTTTACCAGCCCTTCTTCAACTTGTAAATGGTGCCTAATTCACAAATAAACAACCACTTCTTTAAAGTTTTACAATGGAACATAAATGGCATATAAAACAAAAAAAAGAGCTAAACCTCCTAATAACCAATCATTATCCAGACATCATCCTTCTTCAAGACCCCAAAAATAATAATAGCCAAACATTTAATTGTCCAAATTACTCTAAAATCAGAAGAGATAGAGCCAATGATCCTGGTTGCGGGGTCATGATCCTATCCAAAACTAACCTAAACTTCACATAACTTCAACCCCCACCCACCCAAAAACTGGAACTCGCTGGAATAGCAATAAAAGGAGTTACTGGGACCCTTAACATTTGGTCAGCCTACTTTCCACCTTCATCCTCAAAGTCAGACGCCCCTGGCTTATCAGCGCTCTCATCCCTACTGCACCCAAAGCTCATAAAAGGTGGTGACTTAAACGCCAAACATTCTGCCTGGGGTTGAAAAACCACTATCACACGAGGGCAAGCCCTTCATAAGCTCCTATTTACCAAAAATATTTCACTTTCAATTCACTCACCGCCTTTCCCTACCCTCTTCCATCATCATCCCCACTCCTCCGATATCCTGGATGTAGTTCCATTATCTGCAGATATCGCATTCCAAATCCTTAACCTAGATAAATCAGCCTCTGACCACTGCCCCATATTTTACTGCGTTCCTACCCTCCTTCATACAACCAGAACCAACTAGAAGAGTTAAATGGATAATATTTAAAGAAAACTGCTTGGCCATTAACCTTGTCCCATCTCCTGCTAGCACTCCAGACAGCATATAGAAAGCGGCTCAAGATTTTACAAGCACCTTAACCAAAATCATTCATCAGTCTCGCTACCCTCCTTCTCCGGCCTCCATCGCTGGTGCCACACTACCTCCGGACATATTGCACCTAATTTCACTTAGAAACGAGGCCAGAGCCCTCTGGCAACTAACTCATCTCCGCCAAGATAAAATCGGCTTCTGTGCACTTTGAAACCTTGTAAAATCCAAAACTAGAACACATTGGGAAAAAACTTAGCAAGAAAAGATAAGTTCACTCTCACATAACGTCAATTCGGTATGGACCCAAGCCCACTGTCTGCAAAGGAAAAAGGTACCCACCCCGCCAATACCACATAATGGGAGAGCACTATACGATGACAGCGACAAAGCAAATACCTCTGCCGACTCCTTCGAATGCATTTTTAAAAAAATAATACATCCTTGTTGGATTCAGAAGCGTTGATCAGTGTCTATGGCCTGTCACTTGGCCCATTCCACATATTCCTGGAAATTACTCCTCAAGGACTTTACTCCATTATGTCCCACTCCAAAACAAAGTCATCACCGCGACCCGATCAAATATCTTACCTTCACCTGAAAAACCTTCCTAAATCTTTTATCAAACACCTAATCTCTATCCTCAACGCCTGTCTTTCCCAATCGTACTTCCCAAAGGCATTGAAAACGGCTAAGATAATACTCCTTCCAAAACCTAATAAAAATCCTTCTTATATCCCTAACTATAGACCCAGTGGCATGCTCCCCTGCATAGGCAAACTTCTAGAAATATGCATATTAAACAGGCTACAAGAAGAAATCTCGGCCCTAGACTTGATCAGACCTGAGCAAACTGGCTTCCGCCGTCGCCATTCCATCACTCAGCAAATAACAAGATTGGTTGAACTGATCACTTTCGGCTTCCACATCCACAAGCACACCCAAATAGTCTTCCTTGATTTCCAAAGAGCTTTTGACAAGTTCTGGCGAACTGGTTTAATTCATAAACTGCTTAAAACCAACATATCAGTATACCTAATTAAGACTATCCCCTCCTTTCTTTCAAACCGCACATTCTTTTTAGCCCTTAACAATGCCAAATCAACTACACAGTCCATATCCGCAGGCTTTCTCCAAGGATCAATTTTGTCACCCGTCCTATTCAACCACTACATTAACGACCTCCCCTCCGACCCATAAGCTACCTCCATGCGGATGACTCAGCTAGAGCGTCAATTTCCTTTGACCCAAATCATGCCGCAAAAAATGTCCAAGAACACCTTAAGAGCATAGCAGAGTGGATGACCAATTGGAAACTAACCATTAACACCACAAAATGCGTAAACGTAAACTACGCCAGAAAATGGAAGAATCCTCACATCACTCCTATCCACTATGGCAGGGAAATAATCCCCCAGGCATCATTGGCTAAATTTCTTGGTGTACAAATGGACAGTAAACTCACTTGTCAAGCACACACTCAATATGCACTCAACAAGGCCAATTCAGCCGCTTTCTTATCCTATCCCCTCATAAAATGCACCAGTCCCCTCCTTCTTCTCACCAAGTTACTGTTATTTAAATCTCTGATACCACCTATCTGAAGGCTACCCAGCCTTGGGTTCAATAGCCGCAACCAAATTGAAGAAAATGACATGCTTCAAAAATAATACTCTATGAACCCTTGCTAATGACGCCTGGTTTGTAAGAAACTCAGATATTCACATGGATCTAAAAATACCGGACCTTCCAACATATCTAAGCGACCTAGCCACGTCATTTCAACAAGCAATAGGAAATACTGGTAACCCATTATTAGAACCTTTATGGAATTATCCTGATAATCCCCATTTCAGATACAATTGTGCTAAAGCAAGCATAAATGGGCTGTCATAATCTCCAAATATAATACTGTCACAAACTGCAATAAAATATACTCACTAGCTTAACTTCGCCCATAAACCACTTATATCCTACAACCATTGATCAGCATAGCTGGATATTGGTATAACAAGCACCTAACGGCACAGTCCATAAGCATCGATTGGTCGGTCGGTAGTAGGACCCCCATTCTTCTTTCGCATCAACAACGACCAAAGAAAAAACGTGGAAAAAGTGAAAGAAATTGTTTACGATTTAATCAGCATAATCAAAATATTCAGAGAGAAAACGATTGAAGATGTATGGCATGTCGCAATTGGCTCATTCTAATTAAATTTATTTTATATAGAATTTTTTGTGTATTAAAAGCGAGAGAAACAGCAACATATCTTCATAATTTTCGAATTTTTAATTACAAACACAGCGGCAAATGAAAGTTGCTCAGGATCAGTCACACGCAAATGAAGTCATCGACGATTTATAATTATTAATTAATGTTGAAAAACAGGATGACGAAACAACATGGCGATTAAAATGATATGACGTGGAAACAGAAGGCATGATTTATGAATTCTTTTAACCATATTTTTAAAACACACGAAAATCTCCTCCTGTTCATAAAATCACATGTCTGTTCTTAGCGGCTGTGACATGCTTGGAAATGGCACCTTGCTTCTTTTCCAATCTTTTTGCTTGTTCCATCCCTTTTGGCACAACAAACTGCATACATCCTACAAAGCTTTTCCTTCTTCTCTGTAGGTAGAATATACCTGGGAAATTGTAACTTACATAGAGGTTCAAGGATTTGGTTCTACTGAAGGCCTTCAACCCTCACATGTTATATCATATGCAATGTTCCCCTCAGTTACATCTTCCACTAGTTTGATTCTAAATTCTGAACTTACCCTTTGGTCCACCACCCTTTCTCTGCAACAGAAATCCATTCCATGTGCCCTGGTCCAACAAGAGAAAAATGTTTTAAATAATATTTGCCCCCCTTGTTTCATAATGGGGAAATTTGTCAGGTGCTGATCTTCCCTTTCTAATCCACCTATTGTATTATTGTAAACAACAGCAACTTTTGGCTTTTATAGCAGCATATCCTTTTCATTTATATTCCACAAATTCCGTATTATGTACTGTAAAGGGTACAGAGACTTGACGGCCATCTTATCCTCCCAATTCATAGCAATCACTTTGCCTTGCTTTAGGGCAGTCAATTCCTCCTTTTTTACTTCTTTAGCCTACACGTCATCTAGTACTTCCTTCCTTCTAATTCTCAATGTCCCATGTCTATCGGTTCCTTTCGAAACCAATAAATCAGCCAGCTCTGAGGAGGTGTAATAGTTGTCTGCAGTCAGGCAATAATCTTTGACCTAGCAGAGGTTTCATTACTGCTAGCACAATCTAAGGATGTATTAGGAAGATTGGTATATTCCACGTTCAATCCTGACCATTTCCTGTATACCATAAACACAGTAATCAATGCTGGAAGGTCACTTTATGGGTGAAGGTAGAGTTCACCCAGTACTTAGCTCTATACAGTCTGTGAAATTCACACATCAGGGTATTAAGGGGAGCCAGTTACTTTCACTGTGGCAGATAAAGTTTACCAGGAAGATTGGTACCAGGAAAAATCACATAGCTTGAGTGGAGCATCAGGTGCCCTGAGTGCCTTGCCTGGGGTTTGAACTCTGGACCCTCTGGTCAATAGTCCAATGCTCTACCCCCCTGGACTATCATGACCCACCTTTTTCCTGAAGAAATAATAATAAATGACCATATATATCCAGACTTAGGCTTAGCAAATCTAAACGTTTCTACCCCAAATCTGGCTCCTTTCAAGGAAACATACTGCATCAGTGAGAGCTCATCCTTGTACAGAATAACATTTTTGACAATAGAAATCTTCCTCTCAGGTGTCAACAAACTTGAGAACTTTCTGTTGAGAAATACAAGCAGAGGGCTAATTTCATTCAGCTTGACACAAGGATGTCTATCCCTCATAAAGGTACCATTGTCTGCAAAATGCAGATAGTGTTTGACGAGCACATATCTATGCTGTGGCATAACATTTGAAGAGAATGGAGTGAGAATCTCTTTGACAAATATCATTCTTGAACTGGTTTGCTCATAGTTTTATGAAGAATGATCAATGGAAAACAACACACTAATTTCATTAGTATTTATACACTACCAATCTATAAAACTTGATTTTTTTTAAACAAAAGAATCAGTAAAGTGGTCAACATATAACTTAATTTCCACAGTTATTAGTTCAATTGAGTAATGATCAATTAAAGCCCGAAAGCATTGAAGAATTCCAGCAGTTTCATCAATCTCTAAATAAACAGGATGAGAAGCAGTCAAAGGAAATCTTGGAAGTGTTGACTAGTGATGTTGCTGGGAATCCATCGGACACTATAACACTCACGCATCAAGCAATTGGGCAATCAAACCTTCTTCATAAATCTGGGAAAATATGTCCGTTTCTGGATGTTTTATTCTGAGGTAATGAAGATTAATATTTAATAAGTTTGTTTTAATTTGGGTTTATAAATTGTCCTAAATTAAATGACAATGAATGCATAAATGAATTAATAACTGTTTAAATAAGTCTGCCATTAAATTGGTGTGATATTTTGTAATTTTTGAACACAAACTATATAATTCCAGGAGACTTCTCATCGTCTTAAACTGTTCCAATATTTCATCGAAATCTGTTTTGATTGATTCTGAATTTTTTTTTTAAAATAAAGCCTATAAAAATAAGTAAATTAAACTCAATGAACCTGCATGGAATCAGTCATTATTAATTGGCTTTGAAATGGCGTGCATTTAAAACAATTGACTTATATATGTCATACATATATTCTAAAATAAATGGCATTTCTAAGCCTATAGATGCCAATCAAATATAATGAAGATGAAGAAATGAATTCATTTTACAAACACTGTAATTAAAAAGGAGTGCTTCATAATATGGGATTTGTGGCACCCAATTGGGTAATTGCAAAATGGCTGTGGAAATAACTTAAGAAGTCCTATCATCTACCAAGCGTGTATTAAATACAGTTTATTTTATGTTTAGTATTTCAATATTGAATCTTTCAATTAATTGTATTTTAAAAATCCACTTTGAATAATTTGGTCTCAATGTATTGGTTGATCATGGAATACATTATTAAATATTATTTTCAATTTATATTGACACTGTTTACAGCTGTAGGTTGGCACTTGATTCCTGTTCAATTCAATCCAAAACATAGACCATAATTACTTCAAAAAGGAGCATTAACATATATATTTTCTACGCTTAGATGGATACTCCAGTCAATTCAAGCAGAGTTTATCATCAGAGCAAATTAAAAGATAACTATCTCAGCAGCTGGTAATCTTGTTGTGAATGTAATTAGGTGTTTTCCAGAATTTAAAAGGTATATGTTTCATAAAAGATCTCACCAGTCCATTCTTTCCATGTATGGCGTAAATAGGAAGAATTAATATTTTAAACAACAGAGCTTATTATATTTGAACGAAATTCTAGATAGTAACTTTGCAAAAATTTATATCTATTGTCGAAGTATGCGACATGGTACTCCTTCCCTGGCTCCTCCGAATGTTCCACGTGACCAAAGACAATGTTTCAATAATATTCCTCCCCTGACTCGTAAATTGGGTATAAAAGCCCTGGTCGCCGGGCAAAAAGCAGTCAGTTGGTTGTCTAGCGGTGAACGGTAGGGCACGATGCTTCGGCTATGTTGCGCTTGTCGCGACAGTGTGTCATATTCCTGACTCAACTTCGGACTAGGGCTCCACCTAGGTTACGTTCATTGTGACCGCGTCCACCCTGCCATACTCCCTTCCTTTCCGACGGACGAGGGCTCTGCCTAGTTTATGTGTTTCGTGACCGCGTCCACCCTGCATTTACCCCGTCCTAGGTATATTTCTGCCACTTTAATTCTGTCCACCCTCGCGTTGGTTTACCGAGGGTCTAGCCATCCATAATTTGCTTATACTTATATGTAAATGGTGCATTATGACTGATGTTGGGTAATATACGGCTGCTTTGGTAATACTCGGTGTAGTTACTCTGACCTTCCCCGATACCCTTTGTGTCGCACGATAGAAACCCCCCTTGCGACATATTGGTGTCAGGTGAGGGGTTGCACGGTTGGACTAGTGATTTATTCAGTGTACGTGGCAGTGTCTCATAGATTATCATGTGTCCGTGTACCTCTTTAAATCGAAAGTTCCGTATTTTCTCGGACAAGTGGGATATGCTAATCTGTGCTGACTTAAGGAATTATTATTTTAAGACACGTGCTATAACCTCACGGGCCCACCATGGGTATCAAATACACAAGTAGTATGAAAAAATAAATTAACTTAGCTTTAGTTTGTCAGTCAGCCAAGGGGTTTTAAGGATTGCTGAGTGAATTGGAGATTCAGTGGGACAGATATGGGATGAGAAACAAAATTAATAAAACAAAGGTTATGCAATTTTCTAGAAAGAAAAAAGCTAAGCTAAACATTAAAATAGGCAGGCAAAAACTAATGCAGGTAGAACAGTTCACTTATCTCTGAAGCATTTTGGACCAATTCGGTCAAAGTAGTAGGGACGTATGGAGAAGAATTACGCTAGGCACAGAGGCTTTCATAGGGAGTAGAGAGTTGATTAATGGGACGTTGAGTAAGGATATTAAAAAAAGACTCGTGAAACTTATGATATGGTGCATAGTTATATACGGAAATGTGGTCATTGAAGCAGGAGGATAGTCGTGGACTGGAGGCTTTTGACATGTGGGTGTGGAGAAAATGGAGAAGGTGAAATGGACCGAGAAGAAAACCAATGAGAAAGTACTTGGTATGGTGGGTGAAGAGAGGGGTTGGTTGGGAGAAATCCTATTGAGGCAGTAAAAATGGATGAAGGGCATATTGACCGACAGGGGACTGTTCAAGATGGTAATAGAGGGGAGAATGTGAGGCAAGCAAGAAAAGGGAATGAACAGGATAAGGATGTTTCATTTAAGGATTCAAATTCCTTCTAGATTATTATTATTAGGAGTTAATTTCATTATTTCCTTGAAAATTGTATCTTAGCAAAACAGTCTGATTTACCTAATTTCTCTTAAATTTTTAGTAGTTCTAAGGTTAATTTGTCCATAAAGACATGGCCTCATTCGACTTCAATTTATAATTTCAATGCCCATATTTTCATGAAGAATTTCTAGTCTTTGAGCTATTTTTGGTATCGTCATGATTACTGATTTGCCCTGTAAAATTAAACCTACATATGTTTTATATGCTTATTATGCTTTTTGTGTGCAAAAATATCAAAATCTAGAAGATGCAAAGGTACGATTCAGAGCCACTCAAAGACAGGCTAAGCAGGATGGTTTCATATTAATCATTTACATTTAAATACTAACAAAACTCAGCATATTGTATGCAGTTATAGTATATAAAAATGTACTGATGTTGAAAATTCTAAAATACTAGGAATTAATATAGATAGGAAACTTAACAGGGAGACTCACATCAGTCAGATCTGTAATGAACTGATTAAAGCTCAACTTTCTCATTTCAAATGAGTATCATTTAACACTTGACCACGTCTTCTTTCCATGTCATTTAAATTACAGTGATGAGTTATGGGGTCATTTCCCTAAACATATCACACGAATCTCATTACTACAACAGAGAGATTTTTGCTCCCTTGCTAATACAACACAACGTGATTTCTGCAGACCATTTTTAATTAGCTGTGGAGTCATGATTGTACACCATGAGGGGTAGAGCAAATGTAAATAATACTATTTTTTGTGGATTTTCATCAACTTACAGCGCATTTCATATTGTGGACATTCAAATGTAAAACTATCTGTTTTTTTACACTGTTTTTGTAACACTGATTATTTATTGAGAGATAGTAAGGTGAAAATGAAATCCTTTGAGTTTGGTGCATTCATCAAAATAAATCCAAGAACGCTACATTAAAACTGCTAATTCTTCAAGGAAATTTGACAGAAATTATGATGGCTGCCATTTCATTATGTTTGCACATTTTGGTCTACTAAATTCTCCATAATCAAAGGACAATTGATGCATGATCCTTAATCATACTTAATGAGAATTTAACAGTTTAAATGAGCGTGCCATTATATTGGTGATGTTAAACATTTTTATATTATTGTACACAAACACTCAAATTCAAGGAGACTTCTTATTGTCTTACATTGCTCCAATATTTCATTAAATTTTGTTTCAATTGATTCTGAATTTGTATAAAAATAAAGCCCGCCTAAATGCATAGTGTACTCAATTAAACTGCATATAATCAACCATTATCGGTTTGCTGTGAAAGTGAGTACATTAATTGCATTTGAAATATAAAGGTCACACTTGTATCCTTAAATAATGGCATTTTCAAGAATAAAAGCAATGCCAATCGAACAGAATGTAGAAGAAGAAATGAATTCAGGTCACAATCACCATAATTAAAAAGGAGTATTTCACAACAGCAAGGGATTTGTGGCGTTAAGAGGTGTATTTGCGAATTGATTCAGCATATTAAATAAAATGGTACCTCACTACAGAACACAATAAAAATCTAATTTTTCGTTAACTACTTAAATATCGAATCTTCCTATTTATAACCATTGTATTTTAACAATCCATTTTGAATGATTTTGACTCAATGTATCGTTTGATCATTGCGCATGTGAAATAATACTATTTTCTAAACATTATTGACGATGTTTATAGCTGTTGTTTCACACTTGACTCCCGTTCAATTCTACCAAAAACATAGATCTTAACTACTTCAAAAAGGAACATTTACAAATATATTTTCTACAGAGATTGATACTGCAGTCAATTCAAGCAGAGCCCAAAGCAATTAAAACATGGCTATCTCAGCAGCAAGTATTATTGTTGTGTATGTAATTAGGTGTTCTCCAAATTTAAAAGGCATATATCTCACAAAAGATCTCACCCGTCCATTCTTTCCAAAATACATTCACTATGATTAGCAACCTGAAACAGTATATCCTTGTTTACGCAAATGAGAAGCCATACCGTTAAGAATTTGCTCCATGACATTCAGTTGGAAAGGAAAGCCTATGGTCTGTCAGTGTGTAAAGGATGCTGTTTCTGAAGTGCGCAATAATGTTTGTTTTGATTTGTTCATTTGGTGACACTGTTGCCGTGGCAACAGTTACAAACAAGTGAAGAATGAAAGGTTTCGAATTAGATTGAGAATAAGATCTAATTTTAAATAGAAATAAAGTATGCTCTATGGATACTATATTTTCGTTTATTAGGTATAAAGATCAAATACTGAAAAGGAAAATCAAATTATTGGACATGTGCGGAGACATACAAACGTTTGACTTTCCTTTCTCCACAAATATATAATGGCAATTGAAGATGTTTTTCTTTCTTGCAAGCAAGAGAGTCATTTCATGATGTATCCGGGCTTCGTGTTGGTAATATAATAAATAAATGAATGAATAAATTTACCATACATGGGAAGGAGTATATAAAATACATAAAATATGTAATTATATATAAGAATGCGAACCATTGCCTATTAGTGTACACGCCTGGGCAATCTTTCCAGCAATGCCAGTTAATATTTTGTACTTTCATTGTGGTTCTTTTTCTTCTTAGTTTCCAAATTTCGGCGTGCTTTGATGGCACTTAAGGTGATGACGCATCGATGTTGCTGACGACCCATCGTCAGCAACATCGATGCACCAACCCACAAGCTAGCGCAATATGTTGCACATGCTCTTCAACTCTTCGCCAGAAAAACTGACTTTTTTGCTAAAACTTCCATGGATTTCATTCACATTATTCGGAATGCTGAAGTCCAAATAGTCAACATGCTGGTGACCTTTGATGTAATCTCCTTGTTCACAAATACGCCCATTGATGACTCCATGCTACTCATCAAAATCCTCACCTCACAGGGTTTAGCTAAGGATTAACCTGGACCTCGCAAATTTTTCCTCAGGAACTCATACTTCCTTTAAAATGATAAGCACATTGAACATCATGAAAGTGCAACCATGGGATCACCCCTCTCTTCCGTACTAACCAACATTTTCATTGAGATCTCTCTGCTGAAGGAAATGATCTTACCCTAAGAAACCAACCCGTAGTAATAGTTGTGGTTTTTGGATGCATCAACCACTGTGTTTGTTTTTGCACCACTTTTTAAAACATTTAAAACCTCAATCCAATTTTGATAAATACATCAATGTATAAAAAACATAAATAGTTAAAAACCAAATTATTTAAAAAAAAGAAACGGAAACTCACGTTGTCCGCTCAGATCAGTTTCCTGTAAAAACCTGGAAACCTTACTTAAAAAGTGGGGGTCCTCCCCTAAACTATTGCTTAAATTACCTCTTATTTTAAAAAAGGTATCTGGCCTTTTATAATTTTTTTCCCCGACGTCCACCACAGGAAGCAATGGTGAGTCGGTTTTGAGTTTGACCAGGGCTTCCTTTGCTGCTTTGCCAGCTTTTTCAATGCCTGGGATTCCCACATGACCAGCAGTCCATATGGAGGATACCTACTTCCCCTTTATCTGACGGGACCACAGGGTATAATAGATCTCCTGAACCATCAGGTGCATTGATGACAAGACCGATATGGATTATAGGGAGCTCAATGAGTGCGAACAGATGAAAGAAGAGCCATTACATTCTCTTATGTATTTTAGGGCCCTCTTGATAGCTGACAGTTTGGCTGTGAACCCCTCAATCATCTCTTAACTCTCCCCCAACCTCCGATCAACACCCTTCGCCACCCTCTAGACAACACTCTCCCTCAATCAATGACCAATCATCAACTGCAAATATAAGAACTGCTCTATTGAGCATAATTCCGAAACTTCACTCTCCTACTGACAGTCAAACCCTTATTAGCATCATCACCAATGACCTTATACCAGCCCTTCTTCAACTTGTAAATGGTGCCTAATTCACAAATAAACAACCACTTCTTTAAAGTTTTACAATGGAACATAAATGGCATATAAAACAAAAAAAAGAGCTAAACCTCCTAATAACCAATCATTATCCAGACATCATCCTTCTTCAAGACCCCAAAAATAATAATAGCCAAACATTTAATTGTCCAAATTACTCTAAAATCAGAAGAGATAGAGCCAATGATCCTGGTTGCGGGGTCATGATCCTATCCAAAACTAACCTAAACTTCACATAACTTCAACCCCCACCCACCCAAAAACTGGAACTCGCTGGAATAGCAATAAAAGGAGTTACTGGGACCCTTAACATTTGGTCAGCCTACTTTCCACCTTCATCCTCAAAGTCAGACGCCCCTGGCTTATCAGCGCTCTCATCCCTACTGCACCCAAAGCTCATAAAAGGTGGTGACTTAAACGCCAAACATTCTGCCTGGGGTTGAAAAACCACTATCACACGAGGGCAATCCCTTCATAAGCTCCTATTTACCAAAAATATTTCACTTTCAATTCACTCACCGCCTTTCCCTACCCTCTTCCATCATCATCCCCACTCCTCCGATATCCTGGATGTAGTTCCATTATCTGCAGATATCGCATTCCAAATCCTTAACCTAGATAAATAAGCCTCTGACCACTGCCCCATATTTTACTGCGTTCCTACCCTCCTTCATACAACCAGAACCAACTAGAAGAGTTAAATGGATAATATTTAAAGAAAACTGCTTGGCCATTAACCTTGTCCCATCTCCTGCTAGCACTCCAGACAGCATATAGAAAGCGGCTCAAGATTTTACAAGCACCTTAACCAAAATCATTCATCAGCCTCGCTACCCTCCTTCTCCGGCCTCCATCGCTGGTGCCACACTACCTCCGGACATATTGCACCTAATTTCACTTAGAAACGAGGCCAGAGCCCTCTGGCAACTAACTCATCTCCGCCAAGATAAAATCCGGTTCTGTGCACTTTGAAACCTCGTAACATCCAAACTAGAAAGTATTGGGAAAAGCTTGGCAAGAGAAAATAAGGTCACTCTCACATAAGGATAATTTGGTATGGACCCTAGCCCGCTGTCTGCGAAGGAAAAAGGTACCCACCCCGCCAATACCACATAATGGGAGAGCACTATACGATGACAGCGACAAAGCAAATACCTCTGCCGACTCCTTCGAATGCATTTTTAAAAACAATAATACATCCTTGTTGGATTCAGAAGCGTTAATCAGTGTCTATGGCCTGTCACTTTGCCCATTCCAAATATTCCTGTAAATTACTCCTGAAGAACTTTACTCCATTATGTCCCACTCCAAAACCAAGTCATCACCAGGACCCGATCAAATCTCCTACCTTCACCTGAAAAACCTTCCTAAATCTCTTATCAAACACCTACTCTCTATCCTCAATGCCTGTCTTTCCCAATCGTACTTCCCAAAGGCATTGAATACGGCTAAGATAATACTCCTTCCAAAACCCGATAAAAATCCTTCTTATATCCTGAACTATAGACCCAATGGCCAGCTCCCCTGCATGGGCTAACATCTAGAAAAATGCATCTTAAACAGGCTACAAGAAGAAATCTCGGCCATAGACTTGATCAGACCTGAGCAAACTGGCTTCCGCCGTCGCCATTCCACGACTCAGCAAATAACAAGATTGGTTCAACAGATCACTTTCGGCTTCAACATCCACAAGCACACCCAAGTAGTCTTCTTTGATCTCCAAAGAGCTTTTGACAAGTTCTGGCGAACTGGTTTAATACATAAACTGCTTAAAACCGACATATCAGTATACCTAAATAAGACCATCCCCTCCTTTCTTTCAAACCGCACATTCTTTTTAGACCTTAACAATGTCAAATCAACTGCCCGGTCCATATCCGCAGGCTTTCCTCAAGGATCAATTTTGTCACTCGTCCTATTCAACCTCTACATTAACGACCTCCCCTCCGACCCAAAAGCTACCTCCATGCGGATGACTCAGCTAGAGCGTCAACTTCCTTTGACCCAAATCATGCCGCAAAAAATGTCCAAGAACACCTTAAGAGCATAGCAGAGTGGATGACCAATTGGAAACTAACCATTAACACCACAAAATGCGTAAACGTAAACTACGCCAAAAAATGGAAGAATCCTCACATCACTCCTATCCACTATGGCAGGGAAATAATCCCCCAGGCATCATCGGCTAAATTTCTTGGTGTACAAATGGACAGTAAACTCACTTGTCAAGCACACACTCAATATGCACTCAACAAGGCCAATTCAGCCGCTTTCTTATCCTATCCCCTCATAAAATGCACCAGTCCCCTCCGTCTTCTCACCAAGTTACTGTTATTTAAATCTCTGATACCACCTATCTGAAGGCTACCCAGCCTTGGGTTCAATAGCCGCAACCAAATTGAAGAAAATGACATGCTTCAAAAATAATACTCTACGAACCCTTGCTAATGACGCCTGGTTTGTAAGAAACTCAGATATTCACATGGATCTAAAAATACCGGACCTTCCAACATATCTAAGCGACCTAGCCACGTCATTTCAACAAGCAATAGGAAATACTGGTAACCCATTATTAGAACCTTTATGGAATTATCCTGATAATCCCCATTTCAGATACAATTGTGCTAAAGCAAGCATAAATGGGCTGTCATAATCTCCAAATATAATACTGTCACAAACTGCAATAAAATATATTCACTAGCTTAACTTCGCCCATAAACCACTTATATCCTACAACCATTGATCAGCATAGCTGGATATTGGTATAACAAGCACCTAACGGCACAGTCCATAAGCATCGATTGGTCGGTCGGTAGTAGGACCCCCATTCTTCTTTCGCATCAACAACGACCAAAGAAAAAACGTGGAAAAAGTGAAAGAAATTGTTTACGATTTAATCAGCATAATCAAAATATTCAGAGAGAAAACGATTGAAGATGTATGGCATGTCGCAATTGGCTCATTCTAATTAAATTTATTTTATATAGAATGTTTTGTGTATTAAAAGCGAGAGAAACAGCAACATATCTTCATAATTTTCGAATTTTTAATTACAAACACAGTGGCAAATGAAAGTTGCTCAGGATCAGTCACACGCAAATGAAGTCATCGACGATTTATAATTATTAATTAATGTTGAAAAACAGGATGACGAAACAACATGGCGATTAAAATGATATGACGTGGAAACAGAAGGCATGATTTATGAATTCTTTTAACCATATTTTTAAAACACACGAAAATCTCCTCCTGTTCATAAAATCACATGTCTGTTCTTAGCGGCTGTGACATGCTTGGAAATGGCACCTTGCTTCTTTTCCAATCTTTTTGCTTGTTCCATCCCTTTTGGCACAACAAACTGCATACATCCTACAAAGCTTTTCCTTCTTCTCTGTTGGTGGAATATACCTGGGAAATTGTAACTTACATAGAGGTTCAAGGATTTGGTTCTACTGAAGGCCTTCAACCCTCACATGTTATATCATATGCAATGTACCCCTCAGTTACATCTTCCACTAGTTTGATTCTAAATTCTGACCTTACCCTTTGGTCCACCACCCTTTCTCTGCAACAGAAATCCATTCCATGTGCCCTGGTCCAACAAGAGAAAAATGTTTTAAATAATATTTGCCCCCCTTGTTTCATAATGGGGAAATTTGTCAGGTGCTGATCTTCCCTTTCTAATCCACCTATTGTATTATTGTAAACAACAGCAACTTTTGGCTTTTATAGCAGCATATCCTTTTCATTTATATTCCACAAATTCCGTATTATGTACTGTAAAGGGTACAGAGACTTGACGGCCATCTTATCCTCCCAATTCATAGCAATCACTTTGCCTTGCTTTAGGGCAGTCAATTCCTCCTTTTTTACTTCTTTAGCCTACACGTCATCTAGTACTTCCTTCCTTCTAATTCTCAATGTCCCATGTCTATCGGTTCCTTTCGAAACCAATAAATCAGCCAGCTCTGAGGAGGTGTAATAGTTGTCTGCAGTCAGGCAATAATCTTTGACCTAGCAGAGGTTTCATTACTGCTAGCACAATCTAAGGATGTATTAGGAAGATTGGTATATTCCACGTTCAATCCTGACCATTTCCTGTATACCATAAACACAGTAATCAATGCTGGAAGGTCACTTTATGGGTGAAGGTAGAGTTCACCCAGTACTTAGCTCTATACAGTCTGTGAAATTCACACATCAGGGTATTAAGGGGAGCCAGTTACTTTCACTGTGGCAGATAAAGTTTACCAGGAAGATTGGTACCAGGAAAAATCACATAGCTTGAGTGGAGCATCAGGTGCCCTGAGTGCCTTGCCTGGGGTTTGAACTCTGGACCCTCTGGTCAATAGTCCAATGCTCTACCCCCCTGGACTATCATGACCCACCTTTTTCCTGAAGAAATAATAATAAATGACCATATATATCCAGACTTAGGCTTAGCAAATCTAAACGTTTCTACCCCAAATCTGGCTCCTTTCAAGGAAACATACTGCATCAGTGAGAGCTCATCCTTGTACAGAATAACATTTTTGACAATAGAAATCTTCCTCTCAGGTGTCAACAAACTTGAGAACTTTCTGTTGAGAAATACAAGCAGAGGGCTAATTTCATTCAGCTTGACACAAGGATGTCTATCCCTCATAAAGGTACCATTGTCTGCAAAATGCAGATAGTGTTTGACGAGCACATATCTATGCTGTGGCATAACATTTGAAGAGAATGGAGTGAGAATCTCTTTGACAAATATCATTCTTGAACTGGTTTGCTCATAGTTTTATGAAGAATGATCAATGGAAAACAACACACTAATTTCATTAGTATTTATACACTACCAATCTATAAAACTTGATTTTTTTTAAACAAAAGAATCAGTAAAGTGGTCAACATATAACTTAATTTCCACAGTTATTAGTTCAATTGAGTAATGATCAATTAATGCCCGAAAGCATTGAAGAATTCCAGCAGTTTCATCAATCTCTAAATAAACAGGATGAGAAGCAGTCAAAGGAAATCTTGGAAGTGTTGACTAGTGATGTTGCTGGGAATCCATCGGACACTATAACACTCACGCATCAAGCAATTGGGCAATCAAACCTTCTTCATAAATCTGGGAAAATATGTCCGTTTCTGGATGTTTTATTCTGAGGTAATGAAGATTAATATTTAATAAGTTTGTTTTAATTTGGGTTTATAAATTGTCCTAAATTAAATGACAATGAATGCATAAATGAATTAATAACTGTTTAAATAAGTCTGCCATTAAATTGGTGTGATATTTTGTAATTTTTGAACACAAACTATATAATTCCAGGAGACTTCTCATCGTCTTAAACTGTTCCAATATTTCATCGAAATCTGTTTTGATTGATTCTGAATTTTTTTTTTAAAATAAAGCCTATAAAAATAAGTAAATTAAACTCAATGAACCTGCATGGAATCAGTCATTATTAATTGGCTTTGAAATGGCGTGCATTTAAAACAATTGACTTATATATGTCATACATATATTCTAAAATAAATGGCATTTCTAAGCCTATAGATGCCAATCAAATATAATGAAGATGAAGAAATGAATTCATTTTACAAACACTGTAATTAAAAAGGAGTGCTTCATAATATGGGATTTGTGGCACCCAATTGGGTAATTGCAAAATGGCTGTGGAAATAACTTAAGAAGTCCTATCATCTACCAAGCGTGTATTAAATACAGTTTATTTTATGTTTAGTATTTCAATATTGAATCTTTCAATTAATTGTATTTTAAAAATCCACTTTGAATAATTTGGTCTCAATGTATTGGTTGATCATGGAATACATTATTAAATATTATTTTCAATTTATATTGACACTGTTTACAGCTGTAGGTTGGCACTTGATTCCTGTTCAATTCAATCCAAAACATAGACCATAATTACTTCAAAAAGGAGCATTAACATATATATTTTCTACGCTTAGATGGATACTCCAGTCAATTCAAGCAGAGTTTATCATCAGAGCAAATTAAAAGATAACTATCTCAGCAGCTGGTAATCTTGTTGTGAATGTAATTAGGTGTTTTCCAGAATTTAAAAGGTATATGTTTCATAAAAGATCTCACCAGTCCATTCTTTCCATGTATGGCGTAAATAGGAAGAATTAATATTTTAAACAACAGAGCTTATTATATTTGAACGAAATTCTAGATAGTAACTTTGCAAAAATTTATATCTATTGTCGAAGTATGCGACATGGTACTCCTTCCCTGGCTCCTCCGAATGTTCCACGTGACCAAAGACAATGTTTCAATAATATTCCTCCCCTGACTCGTAAATTGGGTATAAAAGCCCTGGTCGCCGGGCAAAAAGCAGTCAGTTGGTTGTCTAGCGGTGAACGGTAGGGCACGATGCTTCGGCTATGTTGCGCTTGTCGCGACAGTGTGTCATATTCCTGACTCAACTTCGGACTAGGGCTCCACCTAGGTTACGTTCATTGTGACCGCGTCCACCCTGCCATACTCCCTTCCTTTCCGACGGACGAGGGCTCTGCCTAGTTTATGTGTTTCGTGACCGCGTCCACCCTGCATTTACCCCGTCCTAGGTATATTTCTGCCACTTTAATTCTGTCCACCCTCGCGTTGGTTTACCGAGGGTCTAGCCATCCATAATTTGCTTATACTTATATGTAAATGGTGCATTATGACTGATGTTGGGTAATATACGGCTGCTTTGGTAATACTCGGTGTAGTTACTCTGACCTTCCCCGATACCCTTTGTGTCGCACGATAGAAACCCCCCTTGCGACATATTGGTGTCAGGTGAGGGGTTGCACGGTTGGACTAGTGATTTATTCAGTGTACGTGGCAGTGTCTCATAGATTATCATGTGTCCGTGTACCTCTTTAAATCGAAAGTTCCGTATTTTCTCGGACAAGTGGGATATGCTAATCTGTGCTGACTTAAAGAATTATTATTTTAAGACACGTGCTATAACCTCACGGGCCCACCATGGGTATCAAATACACAAGTAGTATGAAAAAATAAATTAACTTAGCTTTAGTTTGTCAGTCAGCCAAGGGGTTTTAAGGATTGCTGAGTGAATTGGAGATTCAGTGGGACAGATATGGGATGAGAAACAAAATTAATAAAACAAAGGTTATGCAATTTTCTAGAAAGAAAAAAGCTAAGCTAAACATTAAAATAGGCAGGCAAAAACTAATGCAGGTAGAACAGTTCACTTATCTCTGAAGCATTTTGGACCAATTCGGTCAAAGTAGTAGGGACGTATGGAGAAGAATTACGCTAGGCACAGAGGCTTTCATAGGGAGTAGAGAGTTGATTAATGGGACGTTGAGTAAGGATATTAAAAAAAGACTCGTGAAACTTATGATATGGTGCATAGTTATATACGGAAATGTGGTCATTGAAGCAGGAGGATAGTCGTGGACTGGAGGCTTTTGACATGTGGGTGTGGAGAAAATGGAGAAGGTGAAATGGACCGAGAAGAAAACCAATGAGAAAGTACTTGGTATGGTGGGTGAAGAGAGGGGTTGGTTGGGAGAAATCCTATTGAGGCAGTAAAAATGGATGAAGGGCATATTGACCGACAGGGGACTGTTCAAGATGGTAATAGAGGGGAGAATGTGAGGCAAGCAAGAAAAGGGAATGAACAGGATAAGGATGTTTCATTTAAGGATTCAAATTCCTTCTAGATTATTATTATTAGGAGTTAATTTCATTATTTCCTTGAAAATTGTATCTTAGCAAAACAGTCTGATTTACCTAATTTCTCTTAAATTTTTAGTAGTTCTAAGGTTAATTTGTCCATAAAGACATGGCCTCATTCGACTTCAATTTATAATTTCAATGCCCATATTTTCATGAAGAATTTCTAGTCTTTGAGCTATTTTTGGTATCGTCATGATTACTGATTTGCCCTGTAAAATTAAACCTACATATGTTTTACATGCTTATTATGCTTTTTGTGTGCAAAAATATCAAAATCTAGAAGATGCAAAGGTACGATTCAGAGCCACTCAAAGACAGGCTAAGCAGGATGGTTTCATATTAATCATTTACATTTAAATACTAACAAAACTCAGCATATTGTATGCAGTTATAGTATATAAAAATGTACTGATGTTGAAAATTCTAAAATACTAGGAATTAATATAGATAGGAAACTTAACAGGGAGACTCACATCAGTCAGATCTGTAATGAACTGATTAAAGCTCAACTTTCTCATTTCAAATGAGTATCATTTAACACTTGACCACGTCTTCTTTCCATGTCATTTAAATTACAGTGATGAGTTATGGGGTCATTTCCCTAAACATATCACACGAATCTCATTACTACAACAGAGAGATTTTTGCTCCCTTGCTAATACAACACAACGTGATTTCTGCAGACCATTTTTAATTAGCTGTGGAGTCATGATTGTACACCATGAGGGGTAGAGCAAATGTAAATAATACTATTTTTTGTGGATTTTCATCAACTTACAGCGCATTTCATATTGTGGACATTCAAATGTAAAACTATCTGTTTTTTTACACTGTTTTTGTAACACTGATTATTTATTGAGAGATAGTAAGGTGAAAATGAAATCCTTTGAGTTTGGTGCATTCATCAAAATAAATCCAAGAACGCTACATTAAAACTGCTAATTCTTCAAGGAAATTTGACAGAAATTATGATGGCTGCCATTTCATTATGTTTGCACATTTTGGTCTACTAAATTCTCCATAATCAAAGGACAATTGATGCATGATCCTTAATCATACTTAATGAGAATTTAACAGTTTAAATGAGCGTGCCATTATATTGGTGATGTTAAACATTTTTATATTATTGTACACAAACACTCAAATTCAAGGAGACTTCTTATTGTCTTACATTGCTCCAATATTTCATTAAATTTTGTTTCAATTGATTCTGAATTTGTATAAAAATAAAGCCCGCCTAAATGCATAGTGTACTCAATTAAACTGCATATAATCAACCATTATCGGTTTGCTGTGAAAGTGAGTACATTAATTGCATTTGAAATATAAAGGTCACACTTGTATCCTTAAATAATGGCATTTTCAAGAATAAAAGCAATGCCAATCGAACAGAATGTAGAAGAAGAAATGAATTCAGGTCACAATCACCATAATTAAAAAGGAGTATTTCACAACAGCAAGGGATTTGTGGCGTTAAGAGGTGTATTTGCGAATTGATTCAGCATATTAAATAAAATGGTACCTCACTACAGAACACAATAAAAATCTAATTTTTCGTTAACTACTTAAATATCGAATCTTCCTATTTATAACCATTGTATTTTAACAATCCATTTTGAATGATTTTGACTCAATGTATCGTTTGATCATTGCGCATGTGAAATAATACTATTTTCTAAACATTATTGACGATGTTTATAGCTGTTGTTTCACACTTGACTCCCGTTCAATTCTACCAAAAACATAGATCTTAACTACTTCAAAAAGGAACATTTACAAATATATTTTCTACAGAGATTGATACTGCAGTCAATTCAAGCAGAGCCCAAAGCAATTAAAACATGGCTATCTCAGCAGCAAGTATTATTGTTGTGTATGTAATTAGGTGTTCTCCAAATTTAAAAGGCATATATCTCACAAAAGATCTCACCCGTCCATTCTTTCCAAAATACATTCACTATGATTAGCAACCTGAAACAGTATATCCTTGTTTACGCAAATGAGAAGCCATACCGTTAAGAATTTGCTCCATGACATTCAGTTGGAAAGGAAAGCCTATGGTCTGTCAGTGTGTAAAGGATGCTGTTTCTGAAGTGCGCAATAATGTTTGTTTTGATTTGTTCATTTGGTGACACTGTTGCCGTGGCAACAGTTACAAACAAGTGAAGAATGAAAGGTTTCGAATTAGATTGAGAATAAGATCTAATTTTAAATAGAAATAAAGTATGCTCTATGGATACTATATTTTCGTTTATTAGGTATAAAGATCAAATACTGAAAAGGAAAATCAAATTATTGGACATGTGCGGAGACATACAAACGTTTGACTTTCCTTTCTCCACAAATATATAATGGCAATTGAAGATGTTTTTCTTTCTTGCAAGCAAGAGAGTCATTTCATGATGTATCCGGGCTTCGTGTTGGTAATATAATAAATAAATGAATGAATAAATTTACCATACATGGGAAGGAGTATATAAAATACATAAAATATGTAATTATATATAAGAATGCGAACCATTGCCTATTAGTGTACACGCCTGGGCAATCTTTCCAGCAATGCCAGTTAATATTTTGTACTTTCATTGTGGTTCTTTTTCTTCTTAGTTTCCAAATTTCGGCGTGCTTTGATGGCACTTAAGGTGATGACGCATCGATGTTGCTGACGACCCATCGTCAGCAACATCGATGCACCAACCCACAAGCTAGCGCAATATGTTGCACATGCTCTTCAACTCTTCGCCAGAAAAACTGACTTTTTTGCTAAAACTTCCATGGATTTCATTCACATTATTCGGAATGCTGAAGTCCAAATAGTCAACATGCTGGTGACCTTTGATGTAATCTCCTTGTTCACAAATACGCCCATTGATGACTCCATGCTACTCATCAAAATCCTCACCTCACAGGGTTTAGCTAAGGATTAACCTGGACCTCGCAAATTTTTCCTCAGGAACTCATACTTCCTTTAAAATGATAAGCACATTGAACATCATGAAAGTGCAACCATGGGATCACCCCTCTCTTCCGTACTAACCAACATTTTCATTGAGATCTCTCTGCTGAAGGAAATGATCTTACCCAAAGAAACCAACCCGTAGTAATAGTTGTGGTTTTTGGATGCATCAACCACTGTGTTTGTTTTTGCACCACTTTTTAAAACATTTAAAACCTCAATCCAATTTTGATAAATACATCAATGTATAAAAAACATATAAATAGTTAAAAACCAAATTATTTAAAAAAAAGAAACGGAAACTCACGTTGTCCGCTCAGATCAGTTTCCTGTAAAAACCTGGAAACCTTACTTAAAAAGTGGGGGTCCTCCCCTAAACTATTGCTTAAATTACCTCTTATTTTAAAAAAGGTATCTGGCCTTTTATAATTTTTTTCCCCGACGTCCACCACAGGAAGCAATGGTGAGTCGGTTTTGAGTTTGACCAGGGCTTCCTTTGCTGCTTTGCCAGCTTTTTCAATGCCTGGGATTCCCACATGACCAGCAGTCCATATGGAGGATACCTACTTCCCCTTTATCTGCCGGGACCACAGTGTATAATAGATCTCCTGAACCATCAGGTGCATTGATGACAAGACCGATATGGATTATAGGGAGCTCAATGAGTGCGAACAGATGAAAGAAGAGCCATTACATTCTCTTAAGTCTTTTAGGGCCCTCTTGATAGCTGACAGTTTGGCTGTGAATATTCCTGCAAAACATGGTCAGTTATTCCCTCAGGATTACATTGTAGTGAGAGACCACCACGTGGACACATGCGGATTTTAATTTTGGTCCTCTCCTTTTACTAAGGGTCATTGGCCCTCTCAATAAATGATCATGGGCATCAATATAAATGTCAGAGGCAGCTGATGGACAGGGGCTTCTAGAGTAAATGAGCTACCTGGCACCCACCAGCAGATAGATGTTACATCACGTTATCCTGGTAGTAGTATTAAGGGTTTATAGGGTACATCAAGGGCTAAGGTTATTTTGCACCACTGACAAGATGACTAAAATCTCAAATCTATTTTTTTTAGGAATTAATAAATAGGAATAAATGTACAAATAAATGTGGGGGGGAACGGCGAGAGGTGGCGGGGGGAAGAGAGACCATAAAAGCAGCAATCAACCCGAAGTTCGGTGTGCTAGTCGTGTGGAATTCACACATGAACTGCACAGTTTGGAATCAGTGCTAAATGTATAGTTCAGGCAATGTTGGAATTCCTGGAGAAGGAATGAACATGTTAAGAACAGTAGAGCATATCTGATAGCACATCATTGAGCAAAGCATTTAAAATATTTACATTATTACAATATTATACTACTATTTAAAATATTTACATTCAGCGTTGTAGAACATCTAATTTCGTTCTCAATAGCATGACAGTATGCTAATTGACACGTAGCCATGTGCCGTATTCGTAATAAATCCTATGTATTAGGGTGTATAACTAGTTCTAGAATATTTGAGTAATAAATATTTACTGAATGTATCCTGAGAGAATTGCATTGTTTGCATCTGTAATGTTTTGGTGAACCGTATCATTTTTGCGCGTTAAAACTGTTGTTATTTTGAAACAAGTGAATAACGGAAATAAGACGTGCGTGTGTGTTTCCAGCCCAATACTAATGAAGAACGACAGAGATTTCCGCGTAATTGTGCCAAAAGCATGCGTTTTGATATGTTCGTCTTTCGATTTGTTTATGTCATGTAGACCGATGTTTAACGAATCTCTTAGTTTCAAAACTAAGGGTAAATATAGCTTCGTGACTTGTCACTTCGGTAATATTCTTGGGTATTTATCAATGTACTTACCCGAAAAAGTACTAAATTAGTACTTGTAGTATTCACTTCTCAAGTTTAAGCTAAGATTCCGTTCTCTCTTCGTTATTTATCCAGTCGCCCCATTTACTACTGTGATTATTCGCATTGCGGTAAACTGTCCCCATATAATTGTTATTATTATCCGTTCTGCAGTGATCCAAGTGTAATCAAAGTACGCGGAAATTTGGAAACAAAGAAGAAATCGAGCCAGAATGAAGCTACGAGGTATTAACTTGCATTGCTGGAAAGATAGCCCAGGCGTGTACACTAATAGGCAATGGTTCGCATTCTTAAATATAATTACATATTTTACGTATTTTATATACTCCTTCTACTGTATGGTTATTTATTCATTCACTTATTTATTAAATTATATTACCAAAACGAAGCCCAGATACATCATGAAATGACTTTCTTGCTTGTAAGAAAGAAAAACATCTTCAATTGCCATTATATATTTGTGGAGAAAGGAAGGTCAAACGTTTGTATGTCTCCGCACATGTCCAATAATTTGATTTTCCTTTTCAGTATTTGATCTTTATACCTAATAAACGAAAATATAGTATCCATAGCACATATTCAATTGCCAGCATATATTTGTGGAGAAAGGAAAGTACCTTTGCTCTAAATCGCACCTTTGCATCTTTGTGCATTGTGTCCATAATGGACACTTCTTTCATTCAATCCCAACTCTTTTCTTTCCGTTTTCTGGCTTGCTTAACAATCTGCCCATCAATCACAGTGTTCAATATTCTCAAGATAACTCAAAGCAATGGACAATAATCGTCCAATGTTGCGCATATAAATTCATTAATGCCGTTGGCTCAACTTTAGAATTGTTGAAACTTAAATTTTCACATTGAGTAAAAACGGAATAAAAATCAGGTGCATTAAAACTTCTAGCATTAACTCATAAGTCTCATGTTTAGATTGTTTTGTTGGACGATTTTGACAAATGACTACTGCATATCAATTCGTTTGTCGATGCTATTTCAGGGATGCCATAATGCCATGGCATCTGCAGCCAGACACTCAAATGGCATCAATGATACCTTTAAAGAAATAACCTCCGATGTCATTTCACAGAGCCAAGGACAGTTTATGGCTAAAAATATTGCCCGATTTATAGTCAAGAAAAATTTTGATGCAGTAATATAATTTAGCTATTCTGCTCTTCAGAATAATAAATCTGTCCACTGTAGGGACATCCCGAGTCTTGATCAAACAATACTGTCGTTCTGCCCCCTAATAGTTGTGGTAATTATGTGTTCTACAGCTTTACCTGAAATAAATGTCAATTAGATTGTCCTGTAATTGCTGCGTACTTTCCTGTGCCAACTAAATAAAGCGTTATGTTCCCAACTTCACAATCTTTGTGTAACTTGGCTCCGCCAAATATTTGATTGCCCTGTGAGTTTGTGAAAGTGCAAGTCTCCCCTGTTCACATAGATATCAGAGTACTTGAAGTACAAATGCTTGAAGTACAAATGATGGAATCCAAATAAGATCCGTTTTTTTGTTATTTAAAGGAAGACAATTTCCATGGCTTGGCGGCGTCAACGCATGTCAAGGCATGACGGCGGCGTCGGCGTGGCTAAACCGTAGTCCCCGTGCACTTCATCACCATCTCTTCCCTCGCCTACCGTCGAATTCGAATCACCCATCACTATCAAATGTTTCCCTGCGGAAATTCACGCGAGTATGTCCTTTAACTGATCGTATATCCTATCGACATCTTCTTCCTTATGGTAGCTCGGTGGTATGTATACCTGAATAATAACCAAGTTCGTCGGTTCTGCTTTTATCTCTGCTAGTAATAATCTATCCGTTACTTGCTCTATGTTACTATGCTTCTTCCTACCTCTTCATTTAATATTATGGCAACCCCTCATGGCATCTTGTCCCTGCCGCTGTATATTATTTTATAATTATCACTCCAGTAATCCCCGCTATCCTTCCATCTCACGTCACATAGACCTAAAATATCTATTCTTCCATTTTCCATCTCTCGCTTAATATTCTCCAGTTTACCCGTCATAATCATTGTTCTAACATTCCACGTTCCTCCTGGCATGGGCTTATGGAAGTATCATTCCCTCTCGAACACAAATTCGAAGGTTTGAGGTCTTCACATTAATCCAGTGTATTTTGAGGGGCGGAGGAAGTATGGAGACGTGTTCTAGTGTGTGTTATATGTCTACATGGCGAGATTAAACAGTGTGCTGTTATCAAATTTTTGCCTTCGCCTCCTCATCGTCCGAGGTATATTGATTACCCTTTGAGGTTTCTTTTGAGTTCAGAGGGAGAAAAACTAAAATTGCATGGCACAAGATCGCATAAGGGATCAAGGAGGATTTTGTTTCTTCTCTTTAAGTGAACCCATCGTGAACACAGACTTTACAATGTCCCAAATTTTCAATTATGAAGCAGACACGTACAACAGTATTTGTATTCTAAAAATATGGTTTGCGATATATGCTTTTGATATCAGTGATTCGCGTTTGGTCATTTTCAATCAAATCTTCAATGACGAGTTTGCAATGTTTATATTGCCTGTGGGTCAGTTATCGGAGGTCCGCTGCCGGTTTCATTGACCAATTATTGGCTTTTCCAGGCTAACAACCACGATATTTTACCACCCATCCATTAACAGGAGATCTACATACAGCATCATCATCGTAATGAACAGCCTTTTAAAACGACGATTGAATCTCAGGAGGAGTCACTTCTATAAGTTGCGCTGTTTAAATTCGCCATGCTGACATATAGCAGGAACACGTCCCCTCGTCTCACCTAAGACCAGCATTGTTTCCATAAAGGGCCCTTAACCGATGATAAACCTCAATAGGAATCACTTTTCCAGCATTTGAAAGTTTTACCAGAGCAAGGTTTAAATCGTGTTGACATAGCGCTAGAACAAATCTCCAAACTTCTGCTTCTCAAAATACACTTGATTGTACACGTGACAACCTCAAACCTTGGAAAATGTGTTAGAGGGGGAATGTTACTTCCACATGCCACCAGACCAGGAGTGCTCCTGGAAGTCATTTTGTTTGTAGTACTAGGACACGTCTCTATACTTCCGCTTCTCAGAATACACTGGGTGAATGAAACGATTTAAAACTTGCGCATGCGTGTAGTGGAATAATGTTACTTCCACATGCCGAGACTAGGAGTGCTTCTGAAAGTCATTTTGTTCGTAGTACTAGGACACGTCTCCAAACTTCCGCTTCTCAAAATACCTGGGATGAATAAAACGATATCAGAACTGCGCATGCGTGTTGGAGGGTAATGTTACTTCCATATGCCAAGACAAAAAGTGCTTCTGAAGGACATTTTCTTTGTATTACAAGAACATGTCTCCATACTTCCCCTCCTCAAAATACACTGGTTGAATATAAATTACAACGACCTCAAACCTGGGCTGTCGTGTTTGGACGAATGTTACTTTCTGGTGCCCAGGCCAGGAGTCATTCTAACCGTCATGTTTTTGTAATACTACAACCAGTCCCAATACTTCTGCTTCTAAAAAAACACTGGATGAATACTGCATAGACCTCAAATCTGGGCATGCGTAATGTGTGAGAATGTTACTTTCACGATTGAAGACCAAGAGTGCATCTACAGGTCATTCATTTTCCAGAATTAGAACACGTCTCCATACTTCCGCTTCTCAAAACCATCTGGAAGTATGCAACGACCTCAACCTGGGCATGCGTGTTGGAGGGGAATGTTACTTCCATATGCCAAGACTAAAAGTGATTCTGAAGGGCATTTTGCTTGTAGTACTAGAACACATCTCCAAACTTCCGCTTCTCAAAATACACCAAATGAACGCAACGCTCTCATACCTTCGCATGCCTCGGAATGTTACTTCCAAGAGCCTAGAGACCAGGATTGCTTATGGAGGTCATTTTGTTTTTTTACCCTAGAACATGTCTCCATACTTCATCCGCTTCTCGAAATACACTGTATGAATAGTTTTACGACCTCAAACCTTAGCATGCCTGTTGAGAGGTAATGCAGCTTCCACATGTCTACTGACCAGGAGTGCTTCTAGAGGTAATTTTGTTTGCATAGTCTACAAGCACGTGTGTGGATCTAAGAAGGTTTTTGAGATTGGCGGGTCGTCTGTTTGCATGACATGGGCATTGGGGTAGTTAGGATGAGTTCGCGTCATTGTCATGTCAAAAAGGAGATAGTTCTTCAAGAAAGGTTTTCAGTCTGTGTGATCCGGGGAAATAGGTGGCGCAAAGGTTGAGTCCTGCGTCAGATGTGAGCTTGTTATTGTGTGGTGTGTGTGGTCGGGTGGAGTGGCGCATTTTATTTTATTAGTAGCTTTTCTGGGTAACCGTATTTGAGGAGTGCAAGATGTAGATTGTCAAGGTATTTGTTGAGAGTGGCTGTTGTGTCGCCAACCACGCGACATTATTCTGGTGTCAGGTGTAGGGTCGCACAGAAATTTTGAGTCTCGAACCCGTAACCTAAAATTTAATCCCCCAAGTGGTTCATTAATATTCCAAGATAATTTTTCAATTCCTCATCAAAATACTGGAATCTTATCCACTGATAATTTTGTTTTTTCCCTTTTGTGTATGTAGTTTGAACTTATTGCTCTGGCTAATCTAGTGTAACCTGCATTCATTTTCATATTTCTGTGTCGCGTGCTACTGTTTACCGTCATGGCTATGCCTAGTTATTCCCCGCTAAACCATTTCTCTCCCCATTTTGAGTCGACTTCACTAAGGGGTTCCACTAACCTAGATGATTTCGATCCTTCTGTGCACTCAATTGAGCCTGCCACCGCAGCCTCTCCTACAGGGAATAATCCATTCACAAGCAACACATTGGGGAACCATGTCTATTTCATTCTGAATTTTAGCGGTGACGATGATGTGACGGTCGAAAAATTTTTAGAATGCTTAAAAATCACGAGGCACCTTAGCTCTTGGAATGAAACTTATACTCTTTGCGTAACCCGTTTACACCTGCATGGGACGGCGGCAGAATATGCTTTGGCCAATCCTCACATTGTAGAGAGGCTGAAAAGTTCTTCCAGAAACCCGCGTAAGAAGTTCTTAGCTCGCGTTTCCCTCCTCTCCCTAGAAAGGATGTTTTCAAATTGCGTTCAACTACTGGCTTCAGCAAAAGTTAATACGCTGCAGAACTCAAGAAGCGCTCGCTTTTTGCCCCAAAATAACTCTGCCGGTAGTAAACCCGCCTCGTACGAAGCTCCTATGCGGCCGAATGCTACAGCTAACACCTCAAATACCGGATACGCTGCAAAATGCTTTTCCTGTGGGTGCGCGGGCCACAAAGCTCGCGATTGTCGCTCTAAAACTCGAGCTAGTTATAACTGCGGAGCAAGGAGACATATTTCCCGAGACTGTCCCCCGCTATGCATCGGAATATGTAAGGAAGTTTGCCACCTTCGAATTAATTGTCCAGAGCGCTCAAACCGAATGGCCTCGGGAAACGGGATAACCCCGACCAGCGGGTTGGGGAAGACCTAATCCTATCCATCACTCCAGTTAAAGGAATGACGATTAGCGTGCAGATTATAGGAAAATTACGTAACTTCTTTGTAGACACAGGCGCGGCGGTCACGATACTTCACGAAAGAGTGTTCCTTTTAGATACATTAGGTATTGCCCCGTACGACCGCGCGTGAGTGAGAAGCGCCTCAGGTCATGTATTGATGACAAACGGTCAGAGACGCGTATCTCTCTGTATAGACAATCGTGTTTACCCTCATGATGCTTTAGTAATAAATCTAGGGGACCCACTCAATGAAGGCATATTTGGCTTGGATTTTATGAAAAAGTATCGTAGTTAGATTTATTTTGAGAACAAGACCATTAAACTTGAACCTGACCACATGATGTCTTTAGAATCTGTTTGCAGTAAAGGTGAGGAAGTAGATTTCATTTCGTGCGAGAATCCCCCATTAGGACCCTGCGAAGAGGCCGACACGGTGCAACACTGTTTCATAAACTGAATGACTTCGTGGAGAAAAGCGATGGGACGGGTTCAAGGAGTTCCCATTAGTCCGGCTACTTTTACGATGAGGAAAATGTGCTATAGAAAGTTGACCCTTCGGAGATTGGACCAATTTTAATAATAAGTGCACCCAAAAATATGCGGAAATTCATTTTGACTCGTTGCCACGATAATCCCCTATCAGGAATCATCGCGGGATCGAGAAAATGGTGAAAATCGTCCAGCGACACTTCAGCTGGAAAGGCTGTTATTCGGACACCCTCCAGTACGTTCAGCATTGCATCAAATGCCAAAAGAGCAAATTACGCGTGAATAATATTCCATTACAGCCACTGGTTGAAGCCGCCTACCCAATTTAGAAATTAGTTTTGGATATTGTTGGACCACTACCCCTATCCCTCCGAGTTAACCGATGTCATTTAACTTGCCAAGATTATTTCACAAGATATCATGAAGCCTTTACGATTCCAGATCAATCGGCCAAAACAGAAGCAGGATTTTTTTTTTCGAGCACATAATTTGCCGTCACGGTGTGCTTAAATATTTACTGGCAGAAAAAGATGCAAACTTCACTTCGGAACTAATGAAAAACGTTTGCAGGGAACTGAAAATAAAATCTATCTTCACTTTTCTCCATATAACCCCGCCTCAAATGGTCGTCTAGGGCATGCACACCATTCCTTTGCTTCCGTGACTCCCCATTATACAGCCCAAGACCACTCTGATTGGGACGAACAACTGGGCTTTGCATTGCTCACTTATCGAAACAGCAAGCACCAAGCAAGCACCAAGTGGTCAAGCACGGAAGGTAGTTTCCCGTTGGAGAGGACCCTCCAAAACAGTTAAAGTTAGACGCTCGGTTACCGCAGACATAGAGGACCTGAAACACGGAAGACGTCTCCTAGCTTATATGCGTAACCTTTTACCCTCACCGCCAGATAATCCCTTACCCCTGTTTTTAGGTGACGGCATTGCACCGCAAGACGCCGAGCAACCTCCAGCATACCCCTCTCCAAAAGAACCCGCTCGTGTCTCCTTATCACCATCCAACTTCGAAGGCCTTGAAGATTATATTGCAACTCCAAGTCCTCCTTCCAATCCCTCTTTCCCCAATAATCTCCGACCGTTACCTAGTAGAGAACTTTCCTCTAATCCTAAAATCCATTCTTAACCAGCAGACAGATTGAGACTGCCTGGAGCAATGGTACCCCAGAGGAGGAAATTAGTTGCCATTTTTGGAAGTGATGTGTCCGACTTGCAAGTGCGAGGACTCTCAGAGGCGGAGATGCAGTTTGGACGCCGATGCAGAATGGAGTATCCCATTCACCCCGAGTATGCGCCCATCCCTGGAAAGGATCTGCACTTGGTGCCTTCCCTGACCCAACCTTTGATGACCATGACCGCCTCCACATGGGAAGAAGATGCCCGATGCACGGAAGACGATGGACGCAATGTTGCTGTCGCGACCACAACCACCTGGCGGCCTCGACACCTGGAAGGACATCGATTGGCCCCTAATGCGCCCACCCAATTCGGTGATGCGACAAGTTACCTGCAACAGTTACTTCCTTTCTATCCCAAGGTCCCTTGCCGCACTCCCTTAGCACCCAGGAAATTCCCCGAGAGCCAGGAAACCTCTCCACCACACCCACCGCAAGCACAATCGCAGGCAAAGAGCCGCAAACGCCGCCCGGAAACCGAAATTCAGAAGTGCCAATAACTGTGTTACTAGTATGCTAGTCCTTCAACTTTATGACCTTCTTCTACGGCTGCATTGAGGAGTTAACGTGGTTCCTGGAGGAGAAGACCGGCTGGACAAGCGGACTCTGCATGCTCCTCGCTCTATTATTCCAGACGGTGTGTATAGTGCTCACGTGAATATTAGTGCAAGCTTTGAGGAAAGAGGAAAACAAAGACGGAGTGCTCCTTCATTTAACCCTAGTCACATGTACTTATATTTTAATGTTTGCTGTAATTCTATGACTTTTTTTTACGAACACTCAGGCTAAGAAAATGCCGACGTTACTGCATTAATGTAGTGTTACGAATTTCACAAGTGAACAATGTGAAGATAAATGTTTTTTTAATTATTATTTTTGTATGATTTTCATTCACATCTTTTGCCAATGTAATGTCATCCCCCCAAAGGCGCGATGCTATATGAGGCGAGACGCTCCTGGAGCAGGACCCCCTCCTGTTCGTCAGCCCACTTGCCAAGGTGCGCTGGGAGTAAACCTCCTCCTCAATCCACTCAAGAGCCTAACCAACCACCTATATACCAAACCCAAAGTCCTACAATCAAGCGCTCTGCTCCTGCCGATTAGCCCTACCAAACGGTCTCCACCAAACGAAAGCCCAGAAACCAATCTGCCCAGCAATTCTCTCGAATTTCCACATGTAACCGCTTCACCTGCCTCTCCCCCTCCCCCTAGGATGACCAAAATGAGGAAACCCCATGTCAAGATGCAGACACTGAAGCTCAGCCCACTCCACCTCCTAAACCCCGTATCCCTGCCATTTTTCCCTGGGACATAACCAACTGGCAAATTAAATACAATGAAATCCGGCAAACCTGCACAATTCCTCCTGTGGCAAATCTCATTCGCAATGAGATTCGAGTTCAATGCCAAACCATCTCCGACTTCAGAGCTGTCACTAAAAAACTCACCTCCATTAACTACGCATACTATACAGGTACGTACCAACTTCAATCAAACAAAAATCCTCATTTTGTCCTTCGGGGAATACCCACAAATATCCCAAAAGAAGACATTGAAGAAGCTCTGGCGGACATTGGCTTCTCTGCGGAGAATACCTCTCAACTGCGTTCCACCCGACCAAACTGTTTTCAGAGTGCAGAAAGGGCGCCAACCCTAATGCCGAGCTCCCACGAATCGTCCCCATCCCTCTCCTGCCCTACCAAGTCCGACTCCAGGTCTCCTCCTGCTCTAAAGAATTTCTAGAGCTAAATTTATTTCTCTACCTTAAGACTTCGGTGGAACCATACAGACCTCCACCTTAACCTTCACAGTGCCTAAGTTGCCAATGCAATGGGCACACCTACAAGACGTGCGGCCTCCCACCCCAATGCACCGAATGTGCTGGCATTCACCATTATAGAGAATGCAAGAAACACAAAACCTCCCCAGCCAAATGCATAAACTGTGGTGGTCCACAAACAGCCAATTACAGAGGTTGCATTGTTCACTGTGAACTTCTCTTCAAACTGAGCAACACTAGAGAAGCCCTACAACTACTTGGAGAAAAAACTTGGCATGAGAAAATAAGATCACTCTCACATAAGGACATTTCGGTATGGACCCTAGCCCGCTGTCTGTGAAGGAAAAAGGTACCCACCCCGCCAATACCACATAATGGGAGAGCACTATACGATGACAGCAACAAAGCAAATACCTCTGCCGACTCCTTCGAATGCATTTTTAAAAACAATAATACATCCTTGTTGGATTCAGAAGCATTGATCAGTGTCTATGGCCTGTCACTTGGCCCATTCCAAAACTTCCTGGAAATTACTCCTCAAGAACTTTACTCCATTATGTCCCACTCCAAAACAAAGTCATCACCAGGACCCAATCAAATCTCCTACCTTCACCTGAAAAACCTTCCTAAATCTTTTATCAAACACCTACTCTCTATCCTCAACGCCTGTCTTTCCCAATCGTACTTCCCAAAGGCATTGAAAACAGCTAAGATAATACTCCTTCCAAAACCCGATAAAAATCCTTCTTATATCCTGAACTATAGACCCAGTGGCCTGCTCCCCTTCATGGGCAAACTTCTAGAAAAATGCATCTTAAACAGGCTACAAGAAGAATTCTCGCCCCTAGACATGATCAGACCTGAGAACACTGGCTTCCGCCGTCGCCATTCCATGACTCAGCAAATAACAAGATTGGTTGAACAGATCACTTTCGGCTTCCACATCCACAAGCACACCCAAGTAGTCTTCCTTGATCTCCAAAGAGCTTTTGACAAGTTCTGGCGAACTGGTTTAATACATAAACTGCTTAAAACTGACAAATCAGTATACCTAAATAAGACCATCCCCTCGTTTCTTTCAAACCGCACGTTCTTTGTAGCCCTTAACAATGCCAAATAACTACCCGGTCCATATCCTCAGGCTTTTCTCAAGGATCAATTTTGTCACCCGTCCTATTACACCTCTATATTAACGACCTCCCCTCCGACCCAAAAGCTACCGCTATGAGGATGACTCAGCTAGAGCGTCAACTTCCTTTGACCCAAATCATGCCGCAAAAAATGTCCAAGAACACCTTAAGAGCATAGCAGAGTGGATGACCAATTGGAAACTAACCATTAACACCACAAAATGCGTAAACGTAAACTACGCCAGAAAATGGAAGAATCCTCACATCACTCCTATCCACTATGGCAGGGAAATAATCCCCCAAGCATCATCAACTAAATTTCTTGGTGTACAAATGGACAGTAAACTCACTTGTCAAGCACACACTCAATATGCACTCAACAAGGCCAATTCAGCCGCTTTCTTATCCTATCCCCTCATAAAACGCACCAGTCCCCTCCGTCTTCTCACCAAGGTACTGTTATTTAAATCTCTGATTCCATCTATCTGAAGGCTACCCAGCATCGGATTCAATAGCTGCAACCAAATTGAAGAAAATGACACGCTTCCAAAATAAAACTCTACGAACCCTTGCCAACGACGCCAGGTTTGTAAGAAACTCAGATATTCACATGGATCTAAAAATACCGGACCTTCTAACATATCTAAGCGACCTAGCCACGTCATTTCAACAAGCAATAGGAAATACTGGTAACTCATTATTAGAACCTTTATGGGATTACCCTGATAATCCCCATATCAGATACAATTGTGCTAAAGCAAGCATAAATGGGCTGTCATAATCTCCAAATATAATACTGTCACAAACTGCAATAAAATATACTCACTAGCTTAACTTTGCCCATAAACCACTTATATCCTACAACCATTGATCAGCATAGCTGGATATTGGTATAACAAGCACCTAACGGCACAGTCCATAAGCATCGATTGGTCGGTCGGTAGTAGGACCCCCATTCTTCTTTCGCATCAACAACGACCAATGAAAAAACGTGGAAAAAGTGAAAGAATTTGTTTACAATTTAATCAGCATAATCAATATATTCAGAGAGAAAACGATTGAAGATGTATGGCATGTCGCAATTGGCTCATTCTAATTAAATTTATTTTATATAGAATGTTTTGTGTATTAAAAGCGAGAGAAACGGCAACATTTCTTCATAATTTTCGAATTTTTAATTACAAACACAGCGGCAAATGAAAGTTGCTCAGGATCAGTCACACGCAAATGAAGTGATCGAGGATTTAAAATTATTAATTCATGTTGAAAACCAGGGTGATGAAACAACATGGGGATTAAAATGATATGACGTAGAAACTTAAGGCATGATTTACGAATTCTTTTAACCATATTTTTAATACACACGAAAATCTCCTCCCGTTCATAAAATCACATGTCTGTTCTTAGCGGCTGTGGCATGCTTGGAAATGACACCTCGCCTCTTTTCCAATCTTTTTGCTTGTTCCATCCCTTTTGGCACAACAAACTGCATACATCCTACAAAGCTTTTCCTTCTTCTCTGTAGGTGGAATATACCTGGGAAATTGTAACTTACATAGAGGATCAAGGATTTGGTTCTACTGAAGGCCTTCCACCCTCACATGTTATATCATATGCAATGTACCCCTCAGTTACATCTTCCACTAGTTTGATTCTAAATTCTGAACTTACCCTTTGGTCCACCACCCTTTCTCTGCAACAGAAATCCATTCCATGCGCCCTGGTCCAACAAGTGAAAAATGTTTTAAGTAATATTTGAACCCCTTTTTTCATAATGGAGAAATTTGTCAGGTGCTGATCTTCCCTTTCTACTCCACCTATTGTATTATTGTACACAACAGCAACTTTTGGCTTTTATAGCAGCATATCCTTTTCATTTATATTCCACAAATTCCGTATTATGTACTGTAAAGGGTACAGAGACTTGACGGCCATCTTATCCTCCCAATTCATAGCAATCACTTTGCCTTGCTTTAGGGCAGTCAATTCCTCCTTTTTTACTTCTTTAGCCTACACGTCATCTAGTACTTCCTTCCTTCTAATTCTCAATGTCCCATGTCTATCGGTTCCTTTCGAAACCAATAAATCAGCCAGCTCTGAGGAGGTGTAATAGTTGTCTGCAGTCAGGCAATAATCTTTGACCTAGCAGAGGTTTCATTACTGCTAGCACAATCTAAGGATGTATTAGGAAGATTGGTATATTCCACGTTCAATCCTGACCATTTCCTGTATACCATAAACACAGTAATCAATGCTGGAAGGTCACTTTATGGGTGAAGGTAGAGTTCACCCAGTACTTAGCTCTATACAGTCTGTGAAATTCACACATCAGGGTATTAAGGGGAGCCAGTTACTTTCACTGTGGCAGATAAAGTTTACCAGGAAGATTGGTACCAGGAAAAATCACATAGCTTGAGTGGAGCATCAGGTGCCCTGAGTGCCTTGCCTGGGGTTTGAACTCTGGACCCTCTGGTCAATAGTCCAATGCTCTACCCCCCTGGACTATCATGACCCACCTTTTTCCTGAAGAAATAATAATAAATGACCATATATATCCAGACTTAGGCTTAGCAAATCTAAACGTTTCTACCCCAAATCTGGCTCCTTTCAAGGAAACATACTGCATCAGTGAGAGCTCATCCTTGTACAGAATAACATTTTTGACAATAGAAATCTTCCTCTCAGGTGTCAACAAACTTGAGAACTTTCTGTTGAGAAATACAAGCAGAGGGCTAATTTCATTCAGCTTGACACAAGGATGTCTATCCCTCATAAAGGTACCATTGTCTGCAAAATGCAGATAGTGTTTGACGAGCACATATCTATGCTGTGGCATAACATTTGAAGAGAATGGAGTGAGAATCTCTTTGACAAATATCATTCTTGAACTGGTTTGCTCATAGTTTTATGAAGAATGATCAATGGAAAACAACACACTAATTTCATTAGTATTTATACACTACCAATCTATAAAACTTGATTTTTTTTAAACAAAAGAATCAGTAAAGTGGTCAACATATAACTTAATTTCCACAGTTATTAGTTCAATTGAGTAATGATCAATTAATGCCCGAAAGCATTGAAGAATTCCAGCAGTTTCATCAATCTCTAAATAAACAGGATGAGAAGCAGTCAAAGGAAATCTTGGAAGTGTTGACTAGTGATGTTGCTGGGAATCCATCGGACACTATAACACTCACGCATCAAGCAATTGGGCAATCAAACCTTCTTCATAAATCTGGGAAAATATGTCCGTTTCTGGATGTTTTATTCTGAGGTAATGAAGATTAATATTTAATAAGTTTGTTTTAATTTGGGTTTATAAATTGTCCTAAATTAAATGACAATGAATGCATAAATGAATTAATAACTGTTTAAATAAGTCTGCCATTAAATTGGTGTGATATTTTGTAATTTTTGAACACAAACTATATAATTCCAGGAGACTTCTCATCGTCTTAAACTGTTCCAATATTTCATCGAAATCTGTTTTGATTGATTCTGAATTTTTTTTTTAAAATAAAGCCTATAAAAATAAGTAAATTAAACTCAATGAACCTGCATGGAATCAGTCATTATTAAATGGCTTTGAAATCACGTGCATTTAAAACAATTGACTTATATATGTCATACATATATTCTAAAATAAATGGCATTTCTAAGCCTATAGATGCCAATCAAATATAATGAAGATGAAGAAATGAATTCATTTTACAAACACTGTAATTAAAAAGGAGTGCTTCATAATATGGGATTTGTGGCACCCAATTGGGTAATTGCAAAATGGCTGTGGAAATAACTTAAGAAGTCCTATCATCTACCAAGCGTGTATTAAATACAGTTTATTTTATGTTTAGTATTTCAATATTGAATCTTTCAATTAATTGTATTTTAAAAATCCACTTTGAATAATTTGGTCTCAATGTATTGGTTGATCATGGAATACATTATTAAATATTATTTTCAATTTATATTGACACTGTTTACAGCTGTAGGTTGGCACTTGATTCCTGTTCAATTCAATCCAAAACATAGACCATAATTACTTCAAAAAGGAGCATTAACATATATATTTTCTACGCTTAGATGGATACTCCAGTCAATTCAAGCAGAGTTTATCATCAGAGCAAATTAAAAGATAACTATCTCAGCAGCTGGTAATCTTGTTGTGAATGTAATTAGGTGTTTTCCAGAATTTAAAAGGTATATGTTTCATAAAAGATCTCACCAGTCCATTCTTTCCATGTATGGCGTAAATAGGAAGAATTAATATTTTAAACAACAGAGCTTATTATATTTGAACGAAATTCTAGATAGTAACTTTGCAAAAATTTATATCTATTGTCGAAGTATGCGACATGGTACTCCTTCCCTGGCTCCTCCGAATGTTCCACGTGACCAAAGACAATGTTTCAATAATATTCCTCCCCTGACTCGTAAATTGGGTATAAAAGCCCTGGTCGCCGGGCAAAAAGCAGTCAGTTGGTTGTCTAGCGGTGAACGGTAGGGCACGATGCTTCGGCTATGTTGCGCTTGTCGCGACAGTGTGTCATATTCCTGACTCAACTTCGGACTAGGGCTCCACCTAGGTTACGTTCATTGTGACCGCGTCCACCCTGCCATACTCCCTTCCTTTCCGACGGACGAGGGCTCTGCCTAGTTTATGTGTTTCGTGACCGCGTCCACCCTGCATTTACCCCGTCCTAGGTATATTTCTGCCACTTTAATTCTGTCCACCCTCGCGTTGGTTTACCGAGGGTCTAGCCATCCATAATTTGCTTATACTTATATGTAAATGGTGCATTATGACTGATGTTGGGTAATATACGGCTGCTTTGGTAATACTCGGTGTAGTTACTCTGACCTTCCCCGATACCCTTTGTGTCGCACGATAGAAACCCCCCTTGCGACATATTGGTGTCAGGTGAGGGGTTGCACGGTTGGACTAGTGATTTATTCAGTGTACGTGGCAGTGTCTCATAGATTATCATGTGTCCGTGTACCTCTTTAAATCGAAAGTTCCGTATTTTCTCGGACAAGTGGGATATGCTAATCTGTGCTGACTTAAGGAATTATTACTTTAAGACACGTGCTATAACCTCACGGGCCCACCATGGGTATCAAATACACAAGTAGTATGAAAAAATAAATTAACTTAGCTTTAGTTTGTCAGTCAGCCAAGGGGTTTTAAGGATTGCTGAGTGAATTGGAGATTCAGTGGGACAGATATGGGATGAGAAACAAAATTAATAAAACAAAGGTTATGCAATTTTCTAGAAAGAAAAAAGCTAAGCTAAACATTAAAATAGGCAGGCAAAAACTAATGCAGGTAGAACAGTTTACTTCTCTCTGAAGCATTTTGGACCAATTCGGTCAAAGTAGTAGGGACGTATGGAGAAGAATTACGCTAGGCACAGAGGCTTTCATAGGGAGTAGAGAGTTGATTAATGGGACGTTGAGTAAGGATATTAAAAAAAGACTCGTGAAACTTATGATATGGTGCATAGTTATATACGGAAATGTGGTCATTGAAGCAGGAGGATAGTCGTGGACTGGAGGCTTTTGACATGTGGGTGTGGAGAAAATGGAGAAGGTGAAATGGACCGAGAAGAAAACCAATGAGAAAGTACTTGGTATGGTGGGTGAAGAGAGGGGTTGGTTGGGAGAAATCCTATTGAGGCAGTAAAAATGGATGAAGGGCATATTGACCGACAGGGGACTGTTCAAGATGGTAATAGAGGGGAGAATGTGAGGCAAGCAAGAAAAGGGAATGAACAGGATAAGGATGTTTCATTTAAGGATTCAAATTCCTTCTAGATTATTATTATTAGGAGTTAATTTCATTATTTCCTTGAAAATTGTATCTTAGCAAAACAGTCTGATTTACCTAATTTCTCTTAAATTTTTAGTAGTTCTAAGGTTAATTTGTCCATAAAGACATGGCCTCATTCGACTTCAATTTATAATTTCAATGCCCATATTTTCATGAAGAATTTCTAGTCTTTGAGCTATTTTTGGTATCGTCATGATTACTGATTTGCCCTGTAAAATTAAACCTACATATGTTTTATATGCTTATTATGCTTTTTGTGTGCAAAAATATCAAAATCTAGAAGATGCAAAGGTACGATTCAGAGCCACTCAAAGACAGGCTAAGCAGGATGGTTTCATATTAATCATTTACATTTAAATACTAACAAAACTCAGCATATTGTATGCAGTTATAGTATATAAAAATGTACTGATGTTGAAAATTCTAAAATACTAGGAATTAATATAGATAGGAAACTTAACAGGGAGACTCACATCAGTCAGATCTGTAATGAACTGATTAAAGCTCAACTTTCTCATTTCAAATGAGTATCATTTAACACTTGACCACGTCTTCTTTCCATGTCATTTAAATTACAGTGATGAGTTATGGGGTCATTTCCCTAAACATATCATACGAATCTCACTACTACAACAGAGAGATTTTTGCTCCCTTGCTAATACAACACAACGTGATTTCTGCAGACCATTTTTAATTAGCTGTGGAGTCATGATTGTACACCATGAAGTGTAGAGCAAATGTAAATAATACTATTTTTTGTGGATTTTCATCAACTTACAGCGCATTTCATATTGTGGACATTCAAATGTAAAACTATCTGTTTTTTTACACTGTTTTTGTAACACTGATTATTTATTGAGAGATGAGTAAGGTGAAAATGAAATCCTTTGAGTTTGGTGCATTCATCAAAATAAATCCAAGAACGCTACATTAAAACTGCTAATTCTTCAAGGAAATTTGACAGAAATTATGATGGCTGCCATTTCATTATGTTTGCACAGTTTGGTCTACTAAATTCTCCATAATCAAAGGACAATTGATGCATGATCGTTCATCATACTTAATGAGAATTTAACAGTTTAAATGAGCGTGCCATTATATTGGTGATGTTAAACATTTTTTATTTATTGTACACAAACACTCAAATTCAAGGAGACTTCTTATTGTCTTACATTGCTCCAATATTTCATTAAATTTTGTTTCAATTGATTCTGAATTTGTATAAAAATAAAGCCCGCCTAAATGCATAGTGTACTCAATTAAACTGCATATAATCAACCATTATCGGTTTGCTGTGAAAGTGAGTACATTAATTGCATTTGAAATATAAAGGTCACACTTGTATCCTTAAATAATGGCATTTTCAAGAATAAAAGCAATGCCAATCGAACAGAATGTAGAAGAAGAAATGAATTCAGGTCACAATCACCATAATTAAAAAGGAGTATTTCACAACAGCAAGGGATTTGTGGCGTTAAGAGGTGTATTTGCGAATTGATTCAGCATATTAAATAAAATGGTACCTCACTACAGAACACAATAAAAATCTAATTTTTCGTTAACTACTTAAATATCGAATCTTCCTATTTATAACCATTGTATTTTAACAATCCATTTTGAATGATTTTGACTCAATGTATCGTTTGATCATTGCGCATGTGAAATAATACTATTTTCTAAACATTATTGACGATGTTTATAGCTGTTGTTTCACACTTGACTCCCGTTCAATTCTACCAAAAACATAGATCTTAACTACTTCAAAAAGGAACATTTACAAATATATTTTCTACAGAGATTGATACTGCAGTCAATTCAAGCAGAGCCCAAAGCAATTAAAACATGGCTATCTCAGCAGCAAGTATTATTGTTGTGTATGTAATTAGGTGTTCTCCAAATTTAAAAGGCATATATCTCACAAAAGATCTCACCCGTCCATTCTTTCCAAAATACATTCACTATGATTAGCAACCTGAAACAGTATATCCTTGTTTACGCAAATGAGAAGCCATACCGTTAAGAATTTGCTCCATGACATTCAGTTGGAAAGGAAAGCCTATGGTCTGTCAGTGTGTAAAGGATGCTGTTTCTGAAGTGCGCAATAATGTTTGTTTTGATTTGTTCATTTGGTGACACTGTTGCCGTGGCAACAGTTACAAACAAGTGAAGAATGAAAGGTTTCGAATTAGATTGAGAATAAGATCTAATTTTAAATAGAAATAAAGTATGCTCTATGGATACTATATTTTCGTTTATTAGGTATAAAGATCAAATACTGAAAAGGAAAATCAAATTATTGGACATGTGCGGAGACATACAAACGTTTGACTTTCCTTTCTCCACAAATATATAATGGCAATTGAAGATGTTTTTCTTTCTTGCAAGCAAGAGAGTCATTTCATGATGTATCCGGGCTTCGTGTTGGTAATATAATAAATAAATGAATGAATAAATTTACCATACATGGGAAGGAGTATATAAAATACATAAAATATGTAATTATATATAAGAATGCGAACCATTGCCTATTAGTGTACACGCCTGGGCTATCTTTCCAGCAATGCCAGTTAATATTTTGTACTTTCATTGTGGTTCTTTTTCTTCTTAGTTTCCAAATTTCGGCGTGCTTTGATGGCACTTAAGGTGATGACGCATCGATGTTGCTGACGACCCATCGTCAGCAACTTCGATGCACCAACCCACAAGCTAGCGCAATATGTTGCACATGCTCTTCAACTCTTCGCCAGAAAAACTGACTTTTTTGCTAAAACTTCCATGGATTTCATTCACATTATTCGGAATGCTGAAGTCCAAATAGTCAACATGCTGGTGACCTTTGATGTAATCTCCTTGTTCACAAATACGCCCATTGATGACTCCATGCTACTCATCAAAATCCTCACCTCACAGGGTTTAGCTAAGGATTAACCTGGACCTCGCAAATTTTTCCTCAGGAACTCATACTTCCTTTAAAATGATAAGCACATTGAACATCATGAAAGTGCAACCATGGGATCACCCCTCTCTTCCGTACTAACCAACATTTTCATTGAGATCTCTCTGCTGAAGGAAATGATCTTACCCTAAGAAACCAACCCGTAGTAATAGTTGTGGTTTTTGGATGCATCAACCACTGTGTTTGTTTTTGCACCACTTTTTAAAACATTTAAAACCTCAATCCAATTTTGATAAATACATCAATGTATAAAAAACATATAAATAGTTAAAAACCAAATTATTTAAAAAAAAGAAACGGAAACTCACGTTGTCCGCTCAGATCAGTTTCCTGTAAAAACCTGGAAACCTTACTTAAAAAGTGGGGGTCCTCCCCTAAACTATTGCTTAAATTACCTCTTATTTTAAAAAAGGTATCTGGCCTTTTATAATTTTTTTCCCCGACGTCCACCACAGGAAGCAAAGGTGAGTCGGTTTTGAGTTTGACCAGGGCTTCCTTTGCTGCTTTGCCAGCTTTTTCAATGCCTGGGATTCCCACATGACCAGCAGTCCATATGGAGGATACCTACTTCCCCTTTATCTGACGGGACCACAGGGTATAATAGATCTCCTGAACCATCAGGTGCATTGATGACAAGACCGATATGGATTATAGGGAGCTCAATGAGTGCGAACAGATGAAAGAAGAGCCATTACATTCTCTTATGTATTTTAGGGCCCTCTTGATAGCTGACAGTTTGGCTGTGAACCCCTCAATCATCTCTTAACTCTCCCCCAACCTCCGATCAACACCCTTCGCCACCCTCTAGACAACACTCTCCCTCAATCAATGACCAATCATCAACTGCAAATATAAGAACTGCTCTATTGAGCATAATTCCGAAACTTCACTCTCCTACTGACAGTCAAACCCTTATTAGCATCATCACCAATGACCTTATACCAGCCCTTCTTCAACTTGTAAATGGTGCCTAATTCACAAATAAACAACCACTTCTTTAAAGTTTTACAATGGAACATAAATGGCATATAAAACAAAAAAAAAGAGCTAAACCTCCTAATAACCAATCATTATCCAGACATCATCCTTCTTCAAGACCCCAAAAATAATAATAGCCAAACATTTAATTGTCCAAATTACTCTAAAATCAGAAGAGATAGAGCCAATGATCCTGGTTGCGGGGTCATGATCCTATCCAAAACTAACCTAAACTTCACATAACTTCAACCCCCACCCACCCAAAAACTGGAACTCGCTGGAATAGCAATAAAAGGAGTTACTGGGACCCTTAACATTTGGTCAGCCTACTTTCCACCTTCATCCTCAAAGTCAGACGCCCCTGGCTTATCAGCGCTCTCATCCCTACTGCACCCAAAGCTCATAAAAGGTGGTGACTTAAACGCCAAACATTCTGCCTGGGGTTGAAAAACCACTATCACACGAGGGCAAGCCCTTCATAAGCTCCTATTTACCAAAAATATTTCACTTTCAATTCACTCACCGCCTTTCCCTACCCTCTTCCATCATCATCCCCACTCCTCCGATATCCTGGATGTAGTTCCATTATCTGCAGATATCGCATTCCAAATCCTTAACCTAGATAAATAAGCCTCTGACCACTGCCCCATATTTTACTGCGTTCCTACCCTCCTTCATACAACCAGAACCAACTAGAAGAGTTAAATGGATAATATTTAAAGAAAACTGCTTGGCCATTTACCTTGTCCCATCTCCTGCTAGCACTCCAGACAGCATATAGAAAGCGGCTCAAGATTTTACAAGCACCTTAACCAAAATCATTCATCAGTCTCGCTACCCTCCTTCTCCGGCCTCCATCGCTGGTGCCACACTACCTCCGGACATATTGCACCTAATTTCACTTAGAAACGAGGCCAGAGCCCTCTGGCAACTAACTCATCTCCGCCAAGATAAAATCCGGTTCTGTGCACTTTGAAACCTCGTAACATCCAAAACTAGAAAGTATTGGGAAAAGCTTGGCAAGAGAAAATAAGGTCACTCTCACATAAGGATAATTTGGTATGGACCCTAGCCCGCTGTCTGCGAAGGAAAAAGGTACCCACCCCGCCAATACCACATAATGGGAGAGCACTATACGATGACAGCGACAAAGCAAATACCTCTGCCGACTCCTTCGAATGCATTTTTAAAAACAATAATACATCCTTGTTGGATTCAGAAGCGTTAATCAGTGTCTATGGCCTGTCACTTTGTCCATTCCAAATATTCCTGTAAATTACTCCTGAAGAACTTTACTCCATTATGTCCCACTCCAAAACCAAGTCATCACCAGGACCCGATCAAATCTCCTACCTTCACCTGAAAAACCTTCCTAAATCTCTTATCAAACACCTACTCTCTATCCTCAATGCCTGTCTTTCCCAATCGTACTTCCCAAAGGCATTGAATACGGCTAAGATAATACTCCTTCCAAAACCCGATAAAAATCCTTCTTATATCCTGAACTATAGACCCAGTGGCCTGCTCCCCTGCATGGGCTAACATCTAGAAAAATGCATCTTAAACAGGCTACAAGAAGAAATCTCGGCCATAGACTTGATCAGACCTGAGCAAACTGGCTTCCGCCGTCGCCATTCCACGACTCAGCAAATAACAAGATTGGTTCAACAGATCACTTTCGGCTTCAACATCCACAAGCACACCCAAGTAGTCTTCTTTGATCTCCAAAGAGCTTTTGACAAGTTCTGGCGAACTGGTTTAATACATAAACTGCTTAAAACCGACATATCAGTATACCTAAATAAGACCATCCCCTCCTTTCTTTCAAACCGCACATTCTTTTTAGACCTTAACAATGTCAAATCAACTGCCCGGTCCATATCCGCAGGCTTTCCTCAAGGATCAATTTTGTCACTCGTCCTATTCAACCTCTACATTAACGACCTCCCCTCCGACCCAAAAGCTACCTCCATGCGGATGACTCAGCTAGAGCGTCAACTTCCTTTGACCCAAATCATGCCGCAAAAAATGTCCAAGAACACCTTAAGAGCATAGCAGAGTGGATGACCAATTGGAAACTAACCATTAACACCACAAAATGCGTAAACGTAAACTACGCCAGAAAATGGAAGAATCCTCACATCACTCCTATCCACTATGGCAGGGAAATAATCCCCCAGGCATCATCGGCTAAATTTCTTGGTGTACAAATGGACAGTAAACTCACTTGTCAAGCACACACTCAATATGCACTCAACAAGGCCAATTCAGCCGCTTTCTTATCCTATCCCCTCATAAAATGCACCAGTCCCCTCCGTCTTCTCACCAAGTTACTGTTATTTAAATCTCTGATACCACCTATCTGAAGGCTACCCAGCCTTGGGTTCAATAGCCGCAACCAAATTGAAGAAAATGACATGCTTCAAAAATAATACTCTACGAACCCTTGCTAATGACGCCTGGTTTGTAAGAAACTCAGATATTCACATGGATCTAAAAATACCGGACCTTCCAACATATCTAAGCGACCTAGCCACGTCATTTCAACAAGCAATAGGAAATACTGGTAACCCATTATTAGAACCTTTATGGAATTATCCTGATAATCCCCATTTCAGATACAATTGTGCTAAAGCAAGCATAAATGGGCTGTCATAATCTCCAAATATAATACTGTCACAAACTGCAATAAAATATATTCACTAGCTTAACTTCGCCCATAAACCACTTATATCCTACAACCATTGATCAGCATAGCTGGATATTGGTATAACAAGCACCTAACGGCACAGTCCATAAGCATCGATTGGTCGGTCGGTAGTAGGACCCCCATTCTTCTTTCGCATCAACAACGACCAAAGAAAAAACGTGGAAAAAGTGAAAGAAATTGTTTACGATTTAATCAGCATAATCAAAATATTCAGAGAGAAAACGATTGAAGATGTATGGCATGTCGCAATTGGCTCATTCTAATTAAATTTATTTTATATAGAATGTTTTGTGTATTAAAAGCGAGAGAAACAGCAACATATCTTCATAATTTTCGAATTTTTAATTACAAACACAGTGGCAAATGAAAGTTGCTCAGGATCAGTCACACGCAAATGAAGTCATCGACGATTTATAATTATTAATTAATGTTGAAAAACAGGATGACGAAACAACATGGCGATTAAAATGATATGACGTGGAAACAGAAGGCATGATTTATGAATTCTTTTAACCATATTTTTAAAACACACGAAAATCTCCTCCTGTTCATAAAATCACATGTCTGTTCTTAGCGGCTGTGACATGCTTGGAAATGGCACCTTGCTTCTTTTCCAATCTTTTTGCTTGTTCCATCCCTTTTGGCACAACAAACTGCATACATCCTACAAAGCTTTTCCTTCTTCTCTGTTGGTGGAATATACCTGGGAAATTGTAACTTACATAGAGGTTCAAGGATTTGGTTCTACTGAAGGCCTTCTACCCTCACATGTTATATCATATGCAATGTACCCCTCAGTTACATCTTCCACTAGTTTGATTCTAAATTCTGACCTTACCCTTTGGTCCACCACCCTTTCTCTGCAACAGAAATCCATTCCATGTGCCCTGGTCCAACAAGAGAAAAATGTTTTAAATAATATTTGCCCCCCTTGTTTCATAATGGGGAAATTTGTCAGGTGCTGATCTTCCCTTTCTAATCCACCTATTGTATTATTGTACACAACAGCAACTTTTGGCTTTTATAGCACCATATCCTTTTCATTTATATTCCACAAATTCCGTATTATGTACTGTAAAGGGTACAGAGACTTGACGGCCATCTTATCTTCCAAATTCATAGCAATCACTTTGCCTTGCTTTAGGGCAGTCAATTCCTCCTTTTTTACTTCTTTAGCCTACATGTCATCTAGTACTTCCTTCCTTCTAATTCTCAATGTCCCATGTCTATCGGTTCCTTTCGAAACCAATAAATCAGCCAGCTCTGAGGAGGTGTAATAGTTGTCTGCAGTCAGGCAATAATCTTTGACCTAGCAGAGGTTTCATTACTGCTAGCACAATCTAAGGATGTATTAGGAAGATTGGTATATTCCACGTTCAATACTGACCATTTCCTGTATACCATAAACACAGTAATCAATGCTGGAAGGTCACTTTATGGGTGAAGGTAGAGTTCACCCAGTACTTAGCTCTATACAGTCTGTGAAATTCACACATCAGGGTATTAAGGGGAGCCAGTTACTTTCACTGTGGCAGATAAAGTTTACCAGGAAGATTGGTACCAGGAAAAATCACATAGCTTGAGTGGAGCATCAGGTGCCCTGAGTGCCTTGCCTGGGGTTTGAACTCTGGACCCTCTGGTCAATAGTCCAATGCTCTACCCCCCTGGACTATCATGACCCACCTTTTTCCTGAAGAAATAATAATAAATGACCATATATATCCAGACTTAGGCTTAGCAAATCTAAACGTTTCTACCCCAAATCTGGCTCCTTTCAAGGAAACATACTGCATCAGTGAGAGCTCATCCTTGTACAGAATAACATTTTTGACAATAGAAATCTTCCTCTCAGGTGTCAACAAACTTGAGAACTTTCTGTTGAGAAATACAAGCAGAGGGCTAATTTCATTCAGCTTGACACAAGGATGTCTATCCCTCATAAAGGTACCATTGTCTGCAAAATGCAGATAGTGTTTGACGAGCACATATCTATGCTGTGGCATAACATTTGAAGAGAATGGAGTGAGAATCTCTTTGACAAATATCATTCTTGAACTGGTTTGCTCATAGTTTTATGAAGAATGATCAATGGAAAACAACACACTAATTTCATTAGTATTTATACACTACCAATCTATAAAACTTGATTTTTTTTAAACAAAAGAATCAGTAAAGTGGTCAACATATAACTTAATTTCCACAGTTATTAGTTCAATTGAGTAATGATCAATTAATGCCCGAAAGCATTGAAGAATTCCAGCAGTTTCATCAATCTCTAAATAAACAGGATGAGAAGCAGTCAAAGGAAATCTTGGAAGTGTTGACTAGTGATGTTGCTGGGAATCCATCGGACACTATAACACTCACGCATCAAGCAATTGGGCAATCAAACCTTCTTCATAAATCTGGGAAAATATGTCCGTTTCTGGATGTTTTATTCTGAGGTAATGAAGATTAATATTTAATAAGTTTGTTTTAATTTGGGTTTATAAATTGTCCTAAATTAAATGACAATGAATGCATAAATGAATTAATAACTGTTTAAATAAGTCTGCCATTAAATTGGTGTGATATTTTGTAATTTTTGAACACAAACTATATAATTCCAGGAGACTTCTCATCGTCTTAAACTGTTCCAATATTTCATCGAAATCTGTTTTGATTGATTCTGAATTTTTTTTTTAAAATAAAGCCTATAAAAAAAAGTAAATTAAACTCAATGAACCTGCATGGAATCAGTAATTATTAATTGGCTTTGAAATGGCGTGCATTTAAAACAATTGACTTATATGTCATACATATATTCCAAATAAATGGCATTTCTAAGCCAATAGATGCCAATCAAATACAATGAAGATGAAGAAATGAATTCATTTTACAAACACTGTAATTAAAAAGGAGTGCTTCATAATATGGGATTTGTGGCACCACATTGGGTAATTGCAAAATGGCTGTGGAAATAACTTAATAAGTCCTATCATCTACCAAGCGTGTATTAAATACAGTTTATTTTATGTTTAGTATTTCAATATTGAATCTTTCAATTAATTGTATTTTAAAAATCCACTTTGAATAATTTGGTCTCAATGTATTGGTTAATCATGGAATACATTATTAAGTATTATTTTCAATTTATATTGACACTGTTTACAGCTGTAGGTTGGCACTTGATTCCTGTTCAATTCAATCCAAAACATAGACCATAATTACTTCAAAAAGGAGCATTAACATATATATTTTCTACGCTTAGATGGATACTCCAGTCAATTCAAGCAGAGTTTATCATCAGAGCAAATTAAAAGATAACTATCTCAGCAGCTGGTAATCTTGTCGTGAATGTAATTAGGAGTTCTCCAGAATTTGAAAGGTATATGTTTCATAAAAGATATCACCAGTCCAATCTTTCCATTTGTGGCGTAAATAGGAAGAAGTTCAAATACACATAAATAACCTTAAAATAGACAATGAGACAGTTCACCTCAAAGAGGAGATGTATTCTTCCAAACAGTGCAATACAACTTTTGGCTACGGTTGATCCTTTAATGTCACCCATTAATTCACAATGCAATCAAATAATTTGTGCGTTCTGAATCTGAGAATGAATACTATATAGCCTTAATGAACGTGTACTGTGTATTTCTAAAGGTAAGCACAGTATGCTCAAAGGCATTAGCGATATGTGAAATTTAAAATGTGACAGAACAATCTAATACATTGCTTGAGAATTAAGTTTGTTTGGTTTGAACATTTGGTGACGACGTCACCATGACAATAGTAACAAAGAAGTGAAGAACGAAAGGTTTCAAATTGGAGTTCGAATCCAGTCTTATTTCATTAATGAAATACAGTATGCTCTTTAAAGTTATTTGCTCTTAATACATTCGTTTATAATGTAAAAATAGTAAAACAATGTTGTTTGAGAAAATATTTGATTTTAAAATTATTTCTATTCGTTTTAAATCATTAGAAGTAAGATTAATTAATATTTCAAACAACAGAGCTCATTATACTTGAACGAAATTCTAGATGGTAACTTTGCAAAAATTAATATCTAATGTCGCAAGTATGCGACCTGGTACTCCTTCCCTGGCTCCTCCGAATGTCCCACGTGACCAAAGACAACGTTTCAAAAGTATTCCTCCCCTGAATCCTAAATTGGGTATAAAAGCCCTGGTCGCCGGGCAAAAAGCAGTCAGTTGGTTATCTGGCGGTGACCGGTAGGGCACGATGCTTCGGCTTTGTTGCGCTTGTTGCGACAGTGTGTCCTCTTCCTGACTAAACTTCGGACGAGGGCTCTGCCAAGGTTACGTTCGTTTGACCTCGTCCACCCTGCAATACTCCCTTCCTTTCCGACGGACGAGGGCTCCGCCTAGGTTATGCGTGTCGTGACCGCGTCCACCCTGCCATACTCCCTTCTTTTCCGACGGAAGAGGGCTCTGCCTAGGTTATGTGTTTCGTGACCGCGTCCACCCTGCATTTACCCCGTCCCAGGTAATTTTCTGCCATTTTAATTCTGTCCGTACTCGCGTTGGTTTACCGAGGGTCTAGCCATCCATAATTTGCTTATACTTATGTAAATGGTGGATTATGACTGATGTTGGGTAATATACGGCTGCTTTGGTAATACTCGGTGTAGTTACTCTAACCTTCCCCGATACCCTTTGTGTCGCACCATAGAAACCCCTCTTGCGACATATTGGTGTCAGGTGAGGGGTTGCACGTTTGGACTAGTGATTTATTCAGTGTATGCGACAGTGTCTCATAGATTATCATGTGCCCGTGTACCTCTTTAAATCGGAAGTTCCGTATTTTCTCGGACAGGTGGGATATGCTAATCTGTGCTGATCTAAGGAATTATTATTTTAAGACACGTGCTATAACCTCATCGCGATTCTCTGCGCGCAATTAAACTAAGCGTCACTTCATCAGGAACCATCAATTAGCCCATTCAGCGCCCACCATGGGTATCGGATACACTCGGAGTATGAAAAAATAAATTAATTAAGCGCAGTGAAATTTTAATGTAATTAGCATTGGGTTGAATTTCGCGATGGATGGCCTTAACCCTCATAGACTGGGGAACCCTAACCCTTTTCTCGATTATCAAGAAACCGCAAATGGATTGAAATTCGGCACTGCACTCAACTTCACATCTTTGGTTAATGTCTTAGATCAGCCGGGAAGTAGCGCGAGTCCGCAAAATGGCTGCGGAGAAGCAGCGCTAACCGCCGCTATTGGCAGCCAGATTCATTTATTTCCAACGTTTAGCGGGGAAGATGAGATTGGGGTTGGCAAATATTTGGAAAGCGTTCGTATTGTAAGTCATCTTAGTAGTTGGAATGAAGCACAAACCTTAGGAGTCGCTCAACTTCGGCTTGGAGGAACCGCCGCGGATTTTGTCTCTGCAAGTCATCACATATTAGGTTCATACGCGGACTTTTCCATTAATCTCAAAAGGAGATTTTCACTAAAGGCATCTCCAATCATGTTAGAAAAAATATTTAACACTTGCGTACAAAAACCGCTGGAGAGCGTCGCAGAATTTCCAACCAGATTGCGCCATGTCGCCCGTAGGCTACGCGAGTCATGGGGCGAGATTGATTCAGAAACAGCGAAGAATTCAAGGTAGACTTCTTGTGCAATTTTTAATTGGGCTGAAGGAAGAGATTGGTAGGTTTGTGTTGGTTCGTAATCCAACAAACTTGATTGAGACAGAAGGGTTCGCAAGAAACAGGATGGACAATAGTAGTTAATAATTTTAGGAAAGATAACAATTTTCTAGTGGAAACGAGAGCAGCCGTTACCATCATTGATAGTAAAAAATTTCCTTTTGGCCAATTAAGGAATTCTGATTACAATTCTCGGGTGCGAAGCGCGTCAGGTCATCCCTTGCCAATCATCGGAGAGAGTTCGTGCAATTTTTGATTGATCATAAATTATATCCCCATGACATCTTAGTAGTGGATTTGGGGGAAACGAACTATGACGGTCTTCTAGACCTTGATTTTATGAATTCCAAAGAAACTGCGGGAGATGCCGCAACAGTAACTTTTAACGGAGTCATCCGCTAATGTGCATTTCAATGCAACAATTTCAGAGTTTAAAAATCATTCGCCTTGACTGGGATTCGAACCCAGATCCCTCAATATCCGGTCGAGTGCTGTTGTTCCCTTAAAAGCCCCAAAATTTCAGAGTTTAAGAGGACGCCTCGGTAGCTTAAGTGGCTAAAGCACTCAACCGGATATTGCGGGATCTGGGTTTGAATCCCAGTCAAGGCGAATGATTTTAACACTCTGAAATTGTTGCCTTGATTTTAAGGTTTGTTACGGGAAAAGTATATCGTTCAATAAACGGAAAATAAGAATAGGTGAGGGAAACGAGACAGACCTTAAATCTAATGGCGTAACATCGCAGATGAACGAGCCCATTGGCGCCCATGAAATTGGAGTTTCCGAAGAGGTCAAGGCGTTTGATTCTTTCATTTATGGTATAATTAATGGCAATGATTCACAAATGGCCACGTATAATTTAGCATCCCTTGAGGAAAAAACGATAAGCGACACTAAAAACCAAAGTGCTTTTCCGGCAGAGATAATGATATGTAACTCGTGAATTAACGGCAGCATGGAGGGAATTTGTTTTCAAGTAATGACGGAGGAATCGACAGAAGGGAATAAGGATAACGGATCTCTAAATAAGGATTCACAGAAATTAGCAGAGGTGGCGAAGGCCGAAAGAGTCATAGAGAGATTGCCACCCGCCACGCAAGCAAGCTGCACCGCTAGGGACGAAGTTAACGGCGATGTCTTCGAGGTTTCCACCGACTCCCGGTTTGGAATAAAGAAGTCGGGTGATGATTGTGTTTTTTCGCCAGTAAGAGAGGATAGATTTGTTGTCCACTTGTGCGATGGCAAAGTTCGCGAAACTCAGACCGGCGCTAGTAATGGGATTGGCCGATCGAGCAAAATTGTATCAGAGGAATCTATTAGAGTAGCGCCGTTTATCCGTTGTGTTGTCGAAGATAAGAGTGAGATGGTTGAATGCAAAGAAGTGCGAGTCATTGGCAGCGAGAGAGATTTATTTATTCTTTCGAGAATTGCTTCGGTGTCACCTGAAGGCAATGTCCCCATATTACTTTGTAACATTCGTAGCAGCGAACAAAAGGTAAAAAGGGGCTATGTAGTTGAGGTGGCGCCATTCCAGGAGGAAGTTCAGGCACCCCTCACTAACTGGGTAGACGCTGAGGACGAAAACTTCTGGCCAGATCCTTCCGCGCGTAGGGGCACGTGTCCACTCTCTAAACATCATTCTTTAGGGATGCCGAGACGAAGAGGCAGTTAATCCGCGTCCGAGAGTTAGGCCCTGATCGCGTGAAGAGGGTGGGACCGGCGCAATAAGAACGCACTGCGTCAATCGCTCGAATCAGTGAGAGTGCCCGGCTTGGATAGTATGTCACCCCATCCCTTTTCGAGGCACTACCCTCTCGGCGGTAGATGGAGTTGAAATCTCCGCCCAATATGGCCCTCCCCAAGAAAGAATACTGGTAGGGGAGAAGGAGTTCATTAAAATATGTTTCGCGCTCTGCCCTCGCGCGCTCACCGGAGGAAGCGTAAAGGTTCGTGATATGGATACCATTCACGATAGCGGACGTTTTTCGGCCTGAAGCGTGGCGGCGAACATGACAGAACGGAATGCCATTTCGGACTAGGGTGGTGGTGCCAGAATGACTTTCGGCGAAATTGCCGAAAGCCTGAAAGATGTTTGTATCCCAGAGTATGTCCTCTTTTACCTCTTGAAGGAGGATTACGTCAGCCCTGAGATCGCGGAGAAAACGTTCGACTGCACTTTTTAAAGCGCTATAAACACCAGCAATATTAAGCGAAATAATATTAATTGGTGGAATGAGAGGACAGCTAAGGGCACCGGACATCGCTTACCAGAGTCCTGGTCTTGGCTTACGTCGCTTCGGTCGCCGCTCGAGCCGAGGAGACAACAGCTTCGCCGTTTCCCGGGGCGTTTCGTCCGACGGGCCGACGATCGAGGCCCCAAGTTGTCACTGCATACCTCCCCCTCGACCTCGTCCGAAGAAGAAGACCCAGCCGTGGTCTCTACGAAGAGCGGGTAACTCGGCAGCGTTCAACGGGGGGCCTTCTTTTAAGCAGCACAGCTGGTAACCGGCCCAACCAAGGAGGTGGCCTCGTGGGGGGCCGGGAGTGGACTGGAGGTCATCTGCCGAAGGGGCTCCGTCGGGAGAAACCGGAGGAGATCGATCGAATTGGTCCACCTCTAGAGGACCCCTGGGAATATTGCCGACACCTTGGCTTTCCTCCACCATGGCCTTCTTGGTTGCAACGGGCGCAGGTGCGGCGCTGACCCTCGTAGATTGAATGATGGCCCGGTTGCCGCCAATGTGGAGGTACGACGGGATATTTCTTTCCACCGTCATCCGCACCACTGTCGTACCTGTCAGCACGCGCGCCATTTTGTCGCCCTCCCACCTGTTCTCCCACGAGCGATGGATTTTTCCAAAACGTTGAAGCTCACTTATTATATCTTCCAATGGGGTCTCCACGGGAAGACGAAGAACCCTGACATTACAAAGGCTACCGAAGGTCTTGTCAATGGTAATCGTCGTCCTCGGATCTTTAGGGATTGAAACGGTAGCTTTCGTGGGATAAAATATAGAATCCTCTTCATAGTAGCTTCAGTTGCCAACTTCAGGAATACCAAATGGCGGTTATATCCAAATTAGATCGCCACAATCTCTTCCGGTGTGAGGCCCAGTAACTCTAGTGTATGGAGGTGGACCTCCAACGGAGCAGGGGCCTTCGCCTTATCGTCAATTTCCAAGGTGAGCGTGTCCACGTGATGTACGCCCATTTTGAAACAAATCAAATTGAGCACGCCAGCGCGAAAAAATGGAGAGCGCACCGAAAGCACTCCATGAAAGAAATAAACACTCGTGCGCACTCCCTCCCCGCTACACGCGCCCGTTGGTAGCAAATAAAAATGAGCCAAAGCTCTATACCAACAGTCAAGGCCAGTCTTGATCCAGTAAACAGAACGAAAGCACGGCCTTCCCGGCAGCAGAAGTCGAGAGTCAAACCGCACGCTTCTTGATGAACTAGGCGGTCAACCGCCGCTCGACACAAAACACGATCGGAACCTCGACTTCCGAGAGAGTCCGGCAGCGCCGCTCTCCGAATCCCGGCGGCCGAAGCCTCGGACGCCGGCGAAATTGAGGCACTCGGTGAACACAGGCAGGACATGCCTGTGCTCTGCTATCGAGGCCTCCTCTTAAACTCAGAAATTTTGAGGGTTTTAAAGGAACAAGATGGGTTGACGAAATACCGCACATACATTGCCACAGGTATTCGTAGTCGTGTGCGGGATGCGCCACGCGGTTAAAGAGCCAACTTTTAAACACTTATCTGTTTACACCTTGACAAATTCCAAATAAACTTTGGGAGATGCCGGATGTGTCCGTTAAAAGTTACTGTTGCGGCATCTCCCGCAGTTTCTTTGTCTCGTTTCGACTTTCAAATCATAGCGTAAAAGCAGTGAGGCGACATATTTTGTCGTCGCGTTCATAGTTTTTTTGATATTTTGATCTTTCTCATCTTTGAAATTGATTTCAATCGCCTGGCTCTAATCTTCTGCATTCTTACGGTAGATATAGTCAAAAGCATTTATGATTCAATGCATTCATTGGTCGTTAATATCAATTATTTACCGCATGAATAGAGACTAATTTTTTTGCAAAATATAATTGAAATGGGTTCTTAACCCCTTAACATTTTAATTTTATAAATAAATATTCACATAACTTAAGACTGCTATTTTTTCATATTTATAATCACAGGTATGTGAAGCTATCCATAAAAAGACGATAAGTACAGATGACATGGAAATTATAAAATAGAAAGGACCGATATATTATTCAACTAATAAAATATTCCTGTTGGAAATATATATATATATATATATATATATATATATATATATATATATATATATATATATATATATATATTATATATATATATATATATATATTATATATATATATATTATATATATATATATTATATATATATATTATATATATATATATATATATATATATATATATATATATTATATATATATATATATATATATATATATATATATTATATATATTATATATATTATATATATATATATATATATATATATATATTTATTTATTTATTTATTTATATAACCTTCCCCGGACTACAATCTTGACGTGGTGGAATGGCTCGTGCGTTCCGATGACCCCTAGAGCTGTGCTGTCGGGAGCAATAATAAAATCTCCTGGTAGGGTCACCAATGCCAGATAGGTCAAAGGTTTGAAGACAGACGAAAGGTAGTCCACGCAGCGTCTGTTCCTCAGTGAGGCGACTGCAATGGCGTCGGGCCCAAGTGGGGCGGCCAAGAAGTCATGGTGTCACGTTCAAAAAACTATTGAGGAAGGCAACGGGAAACTACCTCAATTACCATTCAAAAGATTAACATTATGGACTATACAAAGATTTTGAGTCCTGGCAACTATGGGGCTCGGCCCAATCGGCCGTGTGTCGTAGCCGGCAGCGGGGGAGGTAAGGCCTCCGCGGTCGTCATCGCACGAAACCCTTGCAAGAGAAAACCGGCAGCAGCAGGACAGAAAACGCAGCAGAAGAAGACCAAATTACTTAGAATAGGAACGTAGAATGTTAGGACAATGACGAGGACACGGAAACCGGAGAATGATAAGCGACAGATGGAAAGGGGAAATATCGATATTTTAGGTCTATGCGAGGTGAGATGGAAAGATAGCGGGAATTATTGGAGTGATAAGTATAGAATAATATACAGCGGCGGGGACGAGAGCCAACGAGGGGTTGCTATAGTATTAAATGATGAGGTAGGGAGAAGCGTAGTCAACATAGAGCCGGTACCAGATAGAATACTACTAGTAGAGATAAAAACAGAACCGACGAACTTGGTTATTATTCAGGTATACATGCAACCGAGCAACCAGAAGGCAGAGGAGGTCGATAGGATATACGATCAGTTAGAGGACATAATCGCGTTTGAACCTGCAGGGAAACATTTGATAGTGATGGCGGATTGGAATGCGACGGTAGGCTAAGGAAGAGATGGTGATGAGGTCCGGGACTACGGTTTAGGCACGAGGAATGACCGCGGGGAGAAAGCAGTTCAGTTCTGCTGGAGACGGGCTAGTCATCACCAACACTTGGTTTAGACACCACAAAAGATGCAGGTATACATGGAAAATGCCAGGTGACTCGGAGAGGTATCAGCTAGATTATATCCTGGTTAGACACAGTTTTAGCAAACGTGTGATAAATTCGCACAGCTTCCCGGGAGCGGATGCGGACTTAGACCACAATTTAGTTGTTATGAACTGTAGCGTCCGTTTCGAAAAAATACGGCAGGGGCGGCGAGTTGGAAAATGGAATGTAGAAGAATTAAATGGTTTGAAAATGAAGGAATTCAAACAGGTGGTAGGAGAAATCATGGTGGATGGTGAAGAGCTACGTACTATCAAGGGAAAATGGGAATGTATTAAGAAAGGGTTGTCTAAAGTTGCAAAAGACACTATTGGAATCGTTTACGCTAAAAGGACCAAGAAACCATGGATCACGGATGAGATGATTACAAAGATGGATGACCGGCGAAAATAGAAGAATGTAAATACAGAATTAGGCAAAATGAAGTACAAAGAATTAAACAATAAATTGAGGCGGCAACAAATAAAGCAAAAGAAGCATGGTGGAAGACAGTGCGAGGATATGGAAAGTCTGCAGAGGAAGGGTGAAATCGGTGCGCTGTACAGCAATGTTAACTCTTTATCGGGAAGTAAGAAAGGGAGATCAACGATCGCAGTTAGAGATAAGGTGGGTAAGGTAATATTGGATGCAGGGAAGATCCAAGAGAGATGGAAGGAATAATAAAGAACTTAGACCAACAAAGTTAGACATAGAAGAGGAATATGACGTTGAGGAAGATAGCATCTGATTTCAACTGAGTAGGCAGATAGTTATTCAGTGGTATGTTCATATTGTGAAATGTGTTGTATGTTAATGACAATCTACAATAAGTAGTATTTAGATTCAATTTACCTCTTGTGGAATAGTTATGGAGGTTGGATCTTAATTGGTAAGTTTCTAGATTAACTTTCACATGAGTCAGAGCCTTAAAGATATACAAACAAAATACAGTCATGATTCAATACCTAATAAAAAAAGGTTTGCAGGAATCACATGGTGGTATATTAGCAAGAGAGCGAATAGCTCTCTTTTGCAGTAGCAAAATTTGTTTAACATGAGGGGAATGACCCCATAACTCAACACCATAATTCAAATGACATTGAAAGAAGGCATGGTAAAGTGTTAAACGATACTCATTTGAAATGATAAAGTTGAGCTTTCTTAACATATAAACAGCTTTACTAAGTTTATTACAGGTCTGACTGATGTGAGTCTCCCAATTAAGTTTTGTATCAATATAAATTCCTAGTATTTTAGTAGTTTCAATATCAGTTGTTTTTGATTTAAGACTGCACACAATATGCTAAGTTTTGTTAGTATTTAATTGTAAATGATTAACATCAAACCATTCCTTAGCCTGTTTTTGGGTAGCGCTAGATCGTAACTTTGCATCTTCTAGATGTTGACACTTTTGCACAAAAGTAGTGCCATCAGCATATAAAACAGATCTAGGTTTCATATTACAGGGCAAATCATTAATCATGACAATGAAAAGTACTGGGCCAAGCACAGAGCCCTGTGGTACACCACATTTTACTTTAAGAGCTGCAGACTGACAGCCATCAAGTTCAACCAATTGGTGGCGATCATCCAAATATGACTTCATTAGTTTCAGTGCAACTCCCTTAATACCATAATATTCTAGCTTTGTTAGTAATATTGAATGATTAACACAGTCGAAGGCCTTACTAAGATCACATAGTGTCACTGAGACTGATTCCTTTTCTTCAAATGCATTAATGACATAATTAACTATGGACTCTACTGCCAAAATTGTAGATTTCCCAGATCGAACGCCATACTGGGATTTGGAAAAGAGATTATTTAACTGAAAAAAATTACATATTTGATCTTTCATAAAAGCTTCAAAAATTTTACCAAAAACGGGGACTATGGAAATGGGGCGGTAGTTAGCTAAATCATCTTTATCACCCAAGTGTCAGTCAGCCAAGGGGTTGTAAGGATTGCTGAGTGAATTGGAAATTCAGGGCGACAGGTATGGGATGAGAATCAATATTAATAAAACAAAGGATATGCAATTTTCTAGAAAGAAAAAAGCTCAGCTAAACATTAAAATAGGAGGGCAAAAACTAATGCAGATAGAACAGTTCACGTATATCTGAAGCATTTGGACCAATATGGTCATAGTAGTAGGGACGTATGGATAAGAATAACACTAGGCACAGAGGCTTTCATATGGAGGAGAGAGTTGATGAATGGGACGTTGAGTAAGGATATTAAAAAAATATTCGGGAAACTTTTGATATGGTGCATAGTTATATACGGAAATGTGGTCATGAAGCAGGAGGATAGTCGTGGACTGGAGGCTTATGACATGTGGGTGTTGAGAAAATGGAGAAGGTGAAATGGACCGAGAAGAAAACCAATGAGAAAGTTCTTGGTATGGTGGGTGAAGAGAGGGGTTGGTTGGGAGAAATTCTATTGAGGCAGTAAAATGGATGAAGGGCATATAGACCGAAAGGGGACTGTTCAAGATGGTAATAGAGGGGAGAATGTGGGGCAAGCAAGAAAAGGGAATAAACAGGATAAGGATGTTTCATTTAAGGATTCAAATTCCTATTAGATTATTATTATTAGGAGTTAATTTCATTATTTCCTTGAAAATTGTATCTTAGCACAACAGTATGATTTACCTAATTTCTCTTAAATTATTAGTAGTTTAAGGGTTAATTTGTCCATAAAGACATGGCCTCATTCAGCTTCCAATAATAATTTCAATGCCCATCTTTTCATGAAGAATTTCTAGTCTTTGAGCTATTTTTGTATCATCATGATTACTGATTTGCCCTGTAAAATTAAACCTACCTATGTTTTATATCCTAATCATGCTTTGTTTGTGAAAAAAAATCAAAATCTAAAAGATGCAAAGGTACGATTCAAAGCCACTCAAAGACAGGCTAATAGGCAGGTATCATATTAATCATTTACGTTTAAATTCTAACAAAAGTCAGCATATTATATGCAGTTATAGTATATAAAAATGTACTAATGTTGAAAATTCTAAAATACTAGGAATTAATATAGATAGAAAACTAAACTGGGAGACTCACATCAGTCAGATCTGTAATGAACTGATTACATCTCAACTTTCCCATTTCAAATGAGTATCGTTTAACTCTTGACCACGTCTTCTTTCCATGTCATTTGAAGTACAGTGATGAGCTATGGGGTCATTTCCCTAAACATATCATACAAATCTTGCTACTACACAAGAGAGATTTTTCCTCCCTTGCTAATACACCACAATGTGATTTCTGCAGACAATTTTTAAATAGCTGTGGAGTCATGATTGTACACCATGAGGGGAAGAGCAAATCTAAATAATACTATTTATTGTGGAATTTCATCAACTTACAGCGCATTTCATATTGTGGACATTCAAATGTAAAACTGTTTGTTTTTTTACACTGTTTTTGTAACACTGATTGTTTATTGAGAGATCAGTAAGGTGGAAATGAAATCCTATGAGTTTGGTGCATTCATCAAAATAAATCCAAGAACGCCACATAAAAACTGCTAATTCTTCAAGGAAATTTGACAGAAATTATGATGGCTACCATTTTATTATATTTGCACATTTTGGTTTACTAAATTCTCCATTATCAAAGGACAATTGATGCATGATCGTTCATCATACTTAATGCGAATTTAACAGTTTAAATGAGCGTGCCATTATATTGGTGATGTTAAACATTTTTATATTATTGTACACAAACACTCAATCTCAAGGAGACTTCTTATTGTCTTACATTGCTCCAATATTTAATTAAATTTTGTTTCCATTGATTCTGAATTTGTATAAAAATAAAGCCCGTCTAAATGCACAGTGTACTCAATTAAACTGCATATAATCAACCATTATCGGTTTGCTGTGAAAGTTAGTACATTAAATGCATTTGAAATATAAAGGTCACACTTGTATCCTTAAATAATGGCATTTTCAAGAATAAAAGCAATGCCAATCGAACAGAATGTAGAAGAAGAAATGAATTCAGGTCACAATCACCATAATTAAAAAGGAGTATTTCACAACAGCAAGGGATTTGTGGCGTTAATAGGTGTATTTGCGAATTGATTCAGCATATTAAATAAAATGGTACCTCACTACAGAACACAATAAAAATCTAATTTTTCGTTAACTACTTAAATATCGAATCTTCCTATTTATAACCATTGTATTTTAACAATCCATTTTGAATGATTTGGACTCAATGTATCGTTTGATCATTGCGCATGTGAAATAATACTATTTTCTAAACATTATTGACGATGTTTATAGCGGTCGTTTGACACTTGACTCCCGTTCAATTCTACCAAAAACATACGATCTTAAATACTTCAAAAAGGAACATTTATATAAATATTTTCTACAGAGATTGATACTGCAGTCAATTCAAGCAGAGCCCAAAGCAATTAAAACATGACTATCTCAGCAGCAAGTATTATTGTTGTGTATGTAATTAGGTGTTCTCCAAATTTAAAAGGCATATATCTCACAAATGATCTCACCTGTCCATTCTTTCCAAAATACATTCACTAAGATTAGCAACCTGAAGCAGTATATCCTAGTTTACGCAAATGAGAAGCCATACCGTTAAGAATTGGCTCCATGTCATTCAGTTGGAAAGGAAAGCCTATGGTCTGTGAGTGTGTAAAGAATACTGTTTCTGAAGTACGCAATAATGTTTGTTTTGATTCGTTCATTTGGTGACGCTGTAGCCGTGGCAACAGTAACAAACAAGTGAAGAATGAAAAGTTTCGAATTAGATTGAGAATAAGATCTAATTTTAAAGAGAAATAAAGTATACTCTATGGATACTATATTTTCGTTTATTAGGTATAAAGATCAAATACTGAAAAGGAAAATCAAATTATTGGACATGTGCGGAGACATACAAACGTTTGACTTTCCTTTCTCCACAAATATATAATGGCAATTGAAGATGTTTTTCTTTCTTGCAAGCAAGAAAGTCATTTCATGATGTATCCGGGCTTCGTGTTGGTAATATAATAAATAAATGAATGAATAAATTAACCATACATGGGAAGGAGTGTATAAAATACATAAAATATGTAATTATATTAAGAATGCGAACCATTGCCTATTCGTGTACACGCCTGGGCTATCTTCTCAGCAATGCAAGATAATATCTTGTAGTTTCATTGCGGTTCTTTTTCTTCTTAGTTTCCAAATTTCGGCGTGCTTTGATGGCAGTTAAGGTGATGACGCATCGATGTTGCTGACGACCCATCGTCAGCAACATCGATGCACCAACCCACAAGCTACCGCAATTTGTTGCGCATGCTCTTCAACTCTTCGCCAGAAAAACTGACTTTTTTGCTAAAACTTCCATGGATTTCATTCACATTATTCGGAATGCTGAAGTCCAAGAAGTCAACATGCTGGTGACCTTTGATGTAATCTCCTTGTTCACAAATACGCCCATTGATGACTACATGCTACTCATCAAAATCCTCACCTCACAGGGTTTAGCTAGGGATTAACCTGGACCTCGCAAATTCTGCCTCAGGAACTCATATTTCCTTTAGAATGACAAGTACATTAAACATCATGAAAGTGCAGCCATGGGATCAACCCTCTCTTCCGTATTACCCAACATTTTCATTGAGATCTCTCAGCTGAAGGCAATGGTCTTACCCAAAGAAACCAACCCGTATTGATAGTTGGGGTTTTTGGATGCATCAACCACTGTGGTTGTTTTTGCACCACTTTTTAAAACATTTAAAACCTCAATCCAATTTTGATAAATACGTCAATGCATAAAAAACATATAAATAGTTAAAAACAAAAATATTTAAAAAAAAAAGAAACGGAAACTCAAGTTGTCCGTTCAGGTCAGTTTCCTTTAAAAACTCGGAAACCTTACCTCAAAAGTTGGGGTCCTCTCCTAAACTATTGCTTAAATTATCTCATATTTTAAAAAAGGTATCTGGCTTTTTATAATTTATTTCTGAGTCACAATCAGGTGCAAGTTACAAACATTGCAGCAAGGTTGCACTTTTGTCTCAATGAAGAGTGCGGGAGGGCTAAGTGCCCTATTCTCAGGCACGTGATCCTGACGTCTTCCCTCTGAATGTTCCAGATGGAAGAGGGCCCTGTCAAAACAACCAAATTTATGGCCTTAACTTCCTCGTTTTGCAAGAATCACCAAGCTTCCTTCCACTGGTTCAGAACCAAATTCCGCAAGGCAGCCCCGACGTCCACCACAGGAAGCAAAGCTGAGTCTGTTTTGAGATTGACCAGGGCTTCCTTTGCTGCTTTGCCAGCTTTTTCAATGCCTGGTATTCCCACATGACCTGCAGTCCATATAGAGGATACCTACAACCCCTTTATCTGAAGGGACCACAGGGTATAATACGAGGGTCATCCGGAAAGTAGTACCCGTTCGTGAAATAAAGACACAAAAGTAAATATTAACAAACATAAAAAATTTTATTTGAAAGAGGATACTTTAAACTACTTCTCAACATAATGTCCAAGCAAATTAAGGCATTTGTCATAACGTGTGACAAGTTTCTGTATTCCTGCTGCATAGTCCTTCGCCGCCAGCTCATTGAGATACAGGGTCACTCATCTGTAAGCTTGCGAGGGACCCATCTTGCACAAATTTTTGCATAATGCAGATGGTGTTTAACAATTTCATGAACAATTGTTCGAGAAACATTGGGAAAATGCTCACAGATGTCATCAATTGTGACGCGCCGATCGTTCCTCACGAATTCGTCAACTGAGCTCACCAGTTGGTCTGTAATGACAGACGGTCTCCCCGAACGCTCATCGTCGTGTGTGTTCCCCCTCCCCATGTTGAAGTTGCGACACCACCGCCGAACAGACGACTCGTCCATTACATTGTCTCCATACACCTCCTTTAATTGGCGATGAATATCACATGGGCGAACGTTTCTTGCATTGAGGAATTTAATCACTGCCATCACTTCACAACTGGCGGCGTTCTCAATTTTTTTAAACATTGTAAACAATCACAGAAACAACACAGGCAATGCTAGCGTCACGCAACTTGGCTCAGAGAAGGCAGACAAGCCACTGAAGCTATCTGACCTCGTCCAGCGGCTACTCGCGTCGTCAGCACTTCATGCGGCACGAACGGGTACTACTTTCCGGATGACCCCTCGTAGATCTCCTGAACCATCAGGTGCATTGATGACAACACTGATATGGATTATAGGGAAATCAATAAGTGCGAACAGATAAGAGAAGAGCCATTACATTCTCTTATGTCTTTTAGGGCCCTCTTGATAGCTGACAGTTTGGCTGTGAACCCATTAATCGTCTCTTAACTCTCCCCCAACCTCCGATCAACACCCTCCGCCAACCTCTGGAAAACAGTCTCCCTCAATCAATGACCAATCATCAACCGCAAATATAAGAACTGCTCTATTGAGCATAATTACGAAACTTCACTCACCTACTGACAGTAATACCCTTATTAGCATCTTCACAAATGACCTTATACCAGCCCTTCTTCAACCTTTAAATGGTGCCTAATTCACAAATAAACAACCACTTCCTTAAAACCTAACAATGGAACATAAATTGCATAAAAAACAAAAAACAAAAGCTTGAAAAACCACTACAACACGAAGGCAAGACCTTCATAAGCTCCTATTTACCAAAAATATCGCAATTCACTCACCGCCTTTCCCTACCCACTTCCATTATCATCCCCACTCCTCCGATATCCTGGATGTAGTTCTATTATTTGCAGATATCGCATTCCAAATCCTTAACCTAGATATTTCAGCCTCTGACCACTGCCCCATATTTTACTGCTTTCCTATTCTCCTTCATACAACCAGAACTAACTAGAAGAGTTAACTGGAAACTTTTTAAAGAAAACTGCTTGGCCATTAACCTTGTCCCATCTCCTGCTAGCACTCCAGACAGAATTGGGAAAGCGGCTCAAGATTTTACAAGCACCTTAACCATAATCATTCATCGCTCTTGCTACCCTCCTTCTCCGGCCTATATCGCTGGTGCCACCCTACCTCCAGATATTTTGCGCCTAATTTCACTTAGAAACAAGACCAGAGCCCTCTGGCAATGCACTCATCTCCGCCAAGATAAAATCGGCTTCTGTGCACTTCAAAACTTTGTAACATCCAAAACTAGAACACATTGGGAAAAAACTTGGCAAGAAAAGATAAGTTCACTCTCACATAACGACAATTCGGTATGGATCCAAGCCCACTGTCTGCAAAGGAAAAAGGTACCCAACCCGCCAATACCACATAATGGGAGAGCACTATACGATGACAGCAACAAAGCAAATACCTCTGCCGACTCCCTCGATTGCATTTTAAAAAAACATAATACATCCTCGTTGGATTCAGAAGCGTTGAACAGCGTCTCTTGCCTGTCACTTTGCCCATTCCACATATTCCCGGAAATTACTTCTCAAGGACTTTACTCCATTTGTCGCGTGGACATAGTAGGGTTGGGTTCGTGGAATCAAAGAGGGGCTTTCATTGCAATACATTTATTGGACTTACTACACAAGGAGTCCGGCCCAAAAGGAGTGAGGAAGCGTAGAGACAACAGCAGGTTCGGCCTCCGTAAGAGATTTCCTCAACCTTTAGTGTCTTCAGTCACTGCTCTGCTTTGCTTATAGAGCAGTTTCTTGCAAGGGCTCTTGCGTAGCCCTTACACTGCGCCTTTCCAGCCTCCAAGGTTACTAAGGCGGGAAGAATTCTTCTGCGTTTTCAGTCGTTTGATTTATTCCCGCTCAGAGCAGCCTTGGCTTCTTCTTTGCCGGAAGGGGGTCTTGCTCGTCTTGGGATGCTATGGGGCGCTTGTAGCGGTCCCATGGCCAGACCCTTATGTCGCCAACCCGGAGAATTACTTTTACTTCCGCTTCTGCCGCTTTGATGAAGAATTTTCCAGATATTCTAGGCAGAAGGATGTCCAGGGTTTCCAGCTTTCCGTCCTCGTGCATCTCGGAAACGCGGGCGTAATGACCGCGTGCCATGATGTCACTAAGAGCAGAATTCTGCACCACCTGAATTTGAGCGAGACTCGTTCGCGACACTCCTGACCATACCGGAGTAGCGTACGTGATGACAGGAAGCACGCACGCTTGGTACAGTCTACGCTTCGTGTCCATACTCAGGACCGGCGGGCGGATAATCCGCAGGAGCCGATTAAGCGCCGCGAATGCCTTTCTACGTACACGAAGCGCTTGGTCGTTCCAAAGGAGTTTCCGGTCCATCAGCACTCCGAGGTAGGTAACTTCGGATTCCCACGGTAGGGCGACTCCATTCACAGTTAGGTTCACTCATGTCAACCGTCCATTTCCCGGATGGAAGATGATCGCCTTCGTCTTCTTTGCGTTAACAGCAAAGCGCCATCGGCAGTACCATTCTAGGAGATCCGCCACAGCGCTCTTCAGTCTTCGCACCGCGGTAACCTTCTGCCAGGAGCAGCACAGTAGGGCCGTATCGTCGGCATAGAGAGACAGGATCTCGAAGTTCCCACGTGGAGTTGAAATGTCGTGGGAGTAGATATTGAAGAGCAGTGGTCCGAGGACTGATCCCTGGGGCACGCCGGCGGAGATCCGACGCACCATTGAATTCGCCCCGAGCCATTGCACGGTGACTGTCCTGTCTCTTAAATAGGAGTGAACCATCCGAACAATCCAAGGTGAGAAATTGAGTCGTCTCATCTTCAACAAGAAAGCCGGATGCCAGACGCGATCGAACGCCTTACTGACGTCGAAGAAGGCCCCAGCAACCGCCCTATTCGTGTGGAAGCTGTCCGTGATGAAATCCGCCGCTCGCACCAGCCGATGGACTGTGGAAGGCTGCGCACGGAAACCAAACTGCTCCTCCGGGAGGATGTCATTCTCCCGGACGAAATCAGTCAGCGGCCGTTGCAGCAGTCACTCGAATATCTTACCGAAGCCGTCGAGCAAAGAGATAGGCCGCATTTCTCGGGACCCACCTCCAATTTCTGCGACTTCGGCAGGCAGACGATTCTCGCTCTTCTCCAAGTGGTCGGGAAGTAGAAAATCCTGACACAGCCATTTAGGAGCTTTGTCAGGGACCTCACCGCCGCCTTTGGAAGCTCCCAAATGACCACATTGGGAATGTTGTCGCGGCCGGGGGCCTTCCTCGTGCGGAGGCGACGTATTGCCTCTTTGACGTCCTTCTCGTCAAATCTCGGAATTTCCGAGGCGTCTTTCAGATCGGTTTCTCCGGCTCTTTCAAACGCCTCGATTTCTTCTCCAATCTCGTCAGAAGCGGAATTCCCAGGATTGGGTGAAAAGCTGCAGACCAAGTGATCAGCGAGCAGTTCGGCCTTCTCCATGGGAGATCGTGCCTCCCTGTCTCCGTCGGTAATAATCGGGTCCAGTCTTTGAGGGGCCCGCAGCCTCCGGCATATCTTCCACACCGACGGCAGGTCCTCGTTGCCGTCTTCCGAAAGGAGCTCCTCCCGCAGGTGCGCCTCCCAGTGGTCCGATCGGACCTCCCGGAGGGCATCCTGTACCGCAACGTTGAGCTCTTAGAGCTGCCTTCTCACATCCGCTGTACGATATTTCTGCCATTGGCGCCGCACGTTGTTTCGCCGCGCAATGAGGCCTCTAACCGCCGCCCTGTGGACGAGGATGTCCGCACCTCCTGATGTTCTAAGTCGTTGTCGCCTGGGATCCCTATCCGCCCTATAGATGGTCCAGCTAGGTAACCTCCAGGCGTCCGTTGGCCGAAGGTGCGTCTCATTGACAGCGGCGACTATGGCTCCCTTCTGCTGGAGGAACGCCCGTAATTTCTCGCGTCGGCGAAGAATTCCGTTGGCGTTCCATTGCGCAAGAAGGACGGGTCGTTCAGCCATGGTTGGTTGAATTTCCGATCCTGCTGCGCACCAGCTCTTCCAGGAGTGAGAGGAGAAGTTTGCCCTGCGTCGAGGTGACGAGTTTCTTCAAGGTGCATGCAATAACGGCAATGGTCTGCCATAATTCCTGGTCCTCTCTGTCTGGTGTCAGCGAGGACTCTGCGGAAACTGGAGACTTATCAGTTGTTGTCCCCTCTCTCCGTTTTTCCTGTTTCTGGCTTTGTTTTTCGCCTTCTTCACTTTCCGTTTGGAAGGTGTTCCCAAGCGCCCTCTGGGTTGGCTTCGTAATGGCTTTTCCTTCTTCCCCGGTGGTGTTCGGGGATTTCTTCTTCTGCTTTTTTTTCTTCTTCTTCCCTTCGGAAAAATAGGAAGGGTCGCTTCCTTCGGAGGGAGGCTGTCGGGGGGTGACAAGTTCCCCTTGTTGGCCTCTCCTACGTCTGGCGCTGGTGGTGGTTCTCGGACCACCTCAGCATCCCTGGGTGGATTTGTGATATCCACTTCCATGTTCCGCTCTTCTCCGGAGAGAGCCTGAACCTTGTCCTGAGAAGGGCCCTTCAGGATTGCTCCGTAGGTTGTAGCGTGATCGACTTGTCGGAATGGTTTTATTCCCGGTTCCGCTGCCGGTTTCTTGGGCGCCTGCTTCCCTGGTGCTGGCTTGCGTGCGTTGGCGTGTTGTCGCCGCTCAGCCTCCTGAAAGGCGGGACACCGGCGAGCGACGGCCGCATGAGGTCCTCCGCAGTTCGCACAGATGGCATCATCTTCCCTTCCTTGGGAGCATTCCTTGACTGCGTGTGCTCCAGCACAGCGCATGCAGCGTTTTGCACACCAGCAAGCTATGCCGATGTGTCCAAACCGCATGCAGTTGCTGCACTGGAGTGGACCTCTGTCTCCACGGTAACGCTCCACAGTGACGTAGCGGTGGCAGAGCTGGCGGATGTCCCCGGGGGCGATGGCCGATGGAGTCTTTACCACGTTCGCTACGTGGCGATCTATGGGGACCGGTTTTCCGTCCTCCGTGACCGTAAGGCGACGTACGCTACGAATTTCGTATCCGAGGGATCTGAGTTCCTCGGATACCTTTTCGACTGCTATCCATTGAGAGATACCCTTGATGAACAGCTTCATCCCTGGCACCCTTTCAATGGGCTGCGAGTGGTGTTGGATTTTCTTACTCTGCAGCAAGGAGAGTGCCTTTTCATGCCCCTCTCTGTTGGAGGTGATGATCCGGATTAAAGCTCTTCGAACTTCCAAGCCGAAAGCAACACCTATGTCGCCCGACAGCTGGTCAATCAGTCCCTGGACGTCGGTGACCCCATAGACGACGATCGGCGGTGGTCGCAGCGTCTTAGGTGCCGATGCCGGTAGAGGTGTGGCTTCCGGGACGGCTGCGTCGTTCGTCAGAAGCGGTTTCCTTTTCTTCCTCTAGGAAGAAACCAAGGTAAATCCGTCGTCGCCTTCCCCCTCCTCTGCGCTCAGCGCACGCTCCGCCCTATCGTCTCCTTGAAGATTCGGCATCCGCGTAACCGCGGAATCTTCTGGCTTCTGGTTCCTTCCAGATGCCTTCTTTCGCTTGACGCCGCCTGCGGTGTCCTTCACCACCTGGCCCTGTAAAGGGCCGAGGTCTGCTGGTGCCTCCGTTGTCCCGCTTCGGGCCTTCGTCTCCTCCAAGCACTGCGACGGGCTGAGAGCCAAGGCTTCAACACCTGATGATGAATTTGCCGAAGGCTTAGATACCCCCGGCAAAACAGCTGGAGATTCTTTGCCTTGCGGACGATTATTCCCACGCTGTGTAATTCCCTTCGTGGACATGAAGTCTCCGAAGGAGTTGGCACAACGGTGTGTCTTCCTCCTCACCTGGACCACCGGAAAAGCAGAGTTGCTAGAAGACATCCGAAGAAAGTAGTAGGCTCTCGTCTGATGTCTCCTTGATTCTGGCAATCAAGTTGGGGCGCTCGGGGTTTATATATGAATTCCCGGGTATAAAGACCGGGCGCCGAACTCCGTATCATTAGCGGAAGGGGAGACAGCAGGTTAACCTCGGTAGTGGGTGACTGTATCCAGCCACTGTTCACCAAATTTGCTATCGCGGATTCGGCGAAAAGGACACTAGCTCGCATGAGTCCTTCTAGATGTCCGAGCATCAGATCCCCGCGACATTTTGTATTGAGACTGCCATCTACTTGGCTTTTCCGAAACATCAGAACTAGAATCATGTCCCCGCGACATCACCCCGGCTTTGAAATCAAACTGTGAGCCCCTTAGAAGTCAACCTTGCTTTCTCCGCTGTTGTCTCTACGCTTCCTCTTTCCTTCCGGGCCGGACTCCTTGTGTAGTAAGTCCAATAAATGTATAGCAAAGAAAGCCCTTCTTTGATTCCACGAACCCAACCCTACTATGTCCACGCGACATATTGGTGTCAGGTGTGGGGTTGCGGAGTCTTGGAGGGTCTTATTTAAATGCAACTTGCCTTCCGTCCATCATGCTTCATTCGTATGATTGAATTTCGATGTAAGAAGTAGTTACGCGTAATGCCACAAGGAAACTAACCCCATTTTTTTATTAACGAGAATCAGTTATACTATTACTAACATATGGCGAATCAATTTTGTCCTAGCCGTATTGTCTTTAAATCATAATGGATTTCGGTGGCAAGGGCACGTATGGGCGCTTTGGCGAATCTCTGCCTAGGGAGCTTGATTTATCACCAAACAATACGAACGTAATCGATTTTCCTACCGCTGTTAATATGATAGAAAGCGACCCTGTTTCCCATCCAACTATGCAACAAACATTTTCAGGACATCGCATTTATTTAATTCCGAGTTTTAACGGTGATGGGGACGTAAGCATCGAGGAATAATTTTAAGTTAGTGAGTCATCCTAGCGGGTGGAGTGAGAATCAGACCTTAAGCGTAGCACGGCTGCGTCTGAGCGGTACCGCTGCCGAATTCATTAAGTCAAATCCTCACGTTATTGAGTCTTATGAACTTTTTTCTTAACTAATGAAAAAGCGTTTCATTCCAAAATGTCACTGGTCTCTGTTGAAAGAATGTTCACAAGCTGTTTGCAACGCCCCTTGGAAAGCGTGAATGAGTATTCTTCCCGTCTCAGGGAATTGGGACGAAAACTAAGAGATGCTTTTCTAGACCCAGACTCACAAGCGACAGGAATTATGCTCGAGAACCGCCTCCTCTCACAGTTCTTGGTCGGACTTAGGGAAAAATTGGGCGATTCGTGCTAGTGCGCAATCCAAGAACCATGCAAGAGGCTGAGGAATTTGCTAACCTAGAGGAATTCAATGCTCGTAATTACTCAGGCGTTAGGGAAGTAAACTTCTTGCAGAACCATGACTTTGGTATGCCCGTGCGTAGTCCTAACGTGAAGACCGACAACCTTTCCGTACAGTGACCCGACACGATATTTCACAACGAGCCATGTTCAACCCCATCTCGAGCCAATCTTAAACCCCACTGTGAGCCCTAGTCTTTCGGATCAAGTGTACGCAATCCAGACAAATGTACACACGAAGCCTCCACAGTCTACACTGCCGGTGGGTGGAGGGAACGTAACTAATGCGCCTCGGACTTGTAATTACTGTAAAAAGGTGGGACACATCGCGCGCTATTGCATTACAAAACCCCGCGCATGTTATAACTGTGGGGAAGGGAGCCATGTCAGTAAAGATTGCCCTCTGATGATTTGCGGCGTGTCCAAGCAAGCGGGCCATCGCCCGATAGATTGTCCGACCCCCACCCAAAAGCGAGATCAGGGAAACGCGGCCACCCCGGCCGGAAGGTCGGGGACGAATTAGTGCTCGTCGTAGCACCAGAAGTCTGCTTGACGGTCTCGGTTACAGTACTAGGTAGAGTGTATTCCTTATTAGTGGATACCGGTGCCGCTGTGAGTATTATGCAGAGTACAAGTTTCCCTTTTGGAAACCTAAAAATTGACGACTATTCCTCCCCTGTGAGAAGAGCCTCCGGCCTTGCGCTCGCCGCAGTAGGGCAATGCAATATACCTTTCATTATCGATGGAGAAGTTTACCCTCACGATACATTGATTGCAAATCTACGGAAAGTACCGTATGACGGTATCCTCGGACTAGACTTCATGGTAAAATACGGAAGTAGCATTTCGAGCGGAGAAGGTAAAATGAAAATAACAGAAGGTCACGAAACCATGTTAAAATCAGGTTACTCAAAACAGAAAATTTCCGCTGTATTTTTAGAGGACATAATTCCATGTGATGATATCCAAGCAGTGCCTAAAACACAGAGTAATGAATCTTTCAAAGAGGATAACGCCAGCAGAAGCTCAAAGGATAAAGTGAATGATGGACTCGTGGCTGTTGATGATTCGCTTAATATTAATTGGGAAGAGTTGAGTGATGATATATTAGTGCCGTCAGGAATCGAAGTCACAAGCACCGGTTTGCTTGGAACATTTTTGGGGATACTGAAGATGTCTTGGTTGAGGCCACTCACTCTAGCGGGACAGAAGGACGAGTAACCTGTACGCGAGAAATTTTTAATGGAGCAAATCTAACTCTTGGGCAGAAAGGCGAATGTAAAACGTAAGTTGTTGATAGCAATCCATCCGTAGTCCATGCAGAAAGTAATTGCGGGACAGAAGGACGAGTAACCTGTACGCAAGAGAAAGCGTCGCATGAAGCTACATTTGTTGATACAATTAAAATTCCTCCACGCTCGGTTATGTTGACGAATACCAAGATTCAGGACTATTATGGCGAGGATATCATTATTCAGGGAAGGGACTGAGATGTATTAATACTTCCAGTTCTAGCAACCGTCTCCCCCGATGGTGAAATACCTTTGTTGTTGTGTAACACACGGCCCAAACCAAAGATGTTAAGAAAAGGGTCCTTATACAGTTTCAAAATTTTTTCAGAAAGTCATGAATTACTAGCTGTAAATTCGATTGAAACAGAAACCCCAGAAATGTGGCCCGAGCACCACTCCACCGCTGAGTTACTGTCACTATTCTCGTTTTCTGATACTCCAAATGAAGCGGCTGACTCTTTAAAGCAACTTTTACTAGAGTATGCAGATATTTTTATCCACGGGATTATTAAATTGGGATGCACCAACCTGGTACAGCACACCATAGATGTGGGAGATTCCAAACCCATTAAAAAGTCTCCATATCGCGTCCCTCATTCTCAAAGAGAAGCTCTTAAGGAGGCCATCGGGGATATGCTTGATCAGCGAGCCATATCTCCATCTACCAGTCCATGGTCTGCTCCTCTGATTCTTGTAAAGAAAAAGCATGTTCCAGGCGAACCTGTCAAGTATAGGCCTTGCTTTGACTATCGCGCTCTGAACGCCGTCACTAGAAAGGAAGTATTTCCACTGCCAAATATGGACGAAATATTCGATCAGTTAGGAGGGACAAAATATTTCAGTTGCCTAGATTTATCTCAAGGTTACTGGCAAGTTGAAGTAGACGGAAAAAACAGGGCACAAACCGCTTTTAGCACTCCAGACGGGCACTACGAGTGCAACAGGATGGCATTCGGCCTTTCGAACGCGCCTTCCACATTCATGCGTCTTATGACAACCGTACTAGATGGAATGATCAATCGAGGAGTTTTGTTCCATCTCCACGACATATTACGGCATGATGAGAATATGGAAAAACACGGAATACGAGCCAGTTTGTGATAAAACCAAGATTGCGCAAGAACAGTCAATTTGTCCGGAACTTCGACCACTGCGTACGCTAGCGGAAGAACGAAACCCCAACTATCTCTTAGACGAGCATGGAGTACTCTATAAAATCCACGTTAAGACCCCCGATCCACTATACACCATCTGTGCACTCGTAAGCATGAGAGATTACATATTACAAAGATGCCATGACAGCCCCCTAGCAGGACATCCAGGAATAGACAAAACATTAAATATTGTGCAAAGACATTTAAATTTGCCCGGGCTGTACGCCGACACTCGAAATTACGTTAGTAATTGCGTAAGCTGCAAGAAACGAAAGGGAAGAAAGGAAAGAATACCTATTCAACCTGTCACCGAAGCGTCATATCCGTTCGAGAAAATTGCTTTGGATATAATTGGTCCATTAAAAGTATCCAATATAGGCAATCGCTACATACTATCATGTCAAGATTATCTTACGAGATATCCGGAGGCCATACCTATCATCGATCAATCCGCAGAAACTGTAGCTCGAGCCTTCGTAGAGCAGATCATTTGCCGTCATGGGGTGCCAGCCACCCTTCTCACTGACAGAGGTGCCAATTTCACATCACAGCTTATGAGGCGAATTTGTGATCTATTGAAAGTAAAGACAATTTTTACCTCCCCTTACAATCCCGCTTCCAATGGTAGGCTGGAGAGGGCGCACCAATCTTTTGCCGCCGTTATTTCTCACTATGTCAACCAAGACCACTCGGATTGGAACGTTCAACTAAATTTTGCATTATTTGTGTACAGAAATAGCAAACATCGAATCACAGAGCAAACTCCTGCTTACCTTTTATAAGGGAGGGAATTGGATATGCCTTGGGATGATGTCTTACGACCCCTCCTACCGTGTTACACGGAGGTACCCCCGTACGATCACGTTTTGCAACGCCGGCTCCAAATCGCTCGCGCGCAAGCGGCAGAGAATAACCAGCGTAAGCGAACCGAACCGAACGGATATAATACTGCGCCTTGCGCATCTTGTCCCGATTTCCAGCTGATGCTGATAAACGGTGGTATGATATGGGTATTTTAGGGCGTGGTTACGGAGAAAAGATGCTTAATTTATGTTTGGCATTGCGGTAAGTTTAGGACGTTTATGCTTGAAGTGTGGATTGTTATCGTAGGACCATAGGTATTCTAATAAGGGGTTTTGGGTGATGGGCAGTGATTTGGAAAAGGACGAAGCAATGGATTGGAGGTAGGTACTGATGGGTGGTAGCTGCAGATCTTTGTGGAGGGAATCATTGCGAAAGAACCAGGGGGCTTTAGCTATATGACGGATAGCTTTATTTTGAAAAGTGCAAATTTTCTTTATGTTTGTGTCGGATATGGCTCCCCAGGCTGGGTAGCCATATGTCAGGATGGGGCGAATCATGGATTTGTGGAGGATCAATTTGGTACTTAGTTTAAGGGGACTTCTGTGATTTAGAAGGGGGAACAGGGAAGCACGCGCCGCGTTTGCCTTGTTGAGCACGTACTTAGTATGCTCCTGCCAGGTAAGTTTCCTGCCCAGTATGACTCCCAGGAATTTTGCTGAATTTTTAAGGGGGATGCGGGAGTTACCATAAAAAAGGGCCGTAGAGCAGGGTTTCTTCCACTTTCTTGCAAAGTTGACATGTTCGCATTTGTCTGGATGGACACTGAGTTTCCAAGAGTCCATCCATTCTTCAACTAAGTCCAGGTATTCCTGGACGTTGTCTGCTGCAGTGTCGGGACAGAAAGACTGAGATGCAATGGTGGTGTCGTCGGCGTACAGGTACACTTGGGTTTTAGGATGGGAGGGGGGATCATTTATATAAAGATTGAAAAGGGTTGGGGATAAAACAGCACCCTGAGGGACGCCATCAAGGATTTTTCTCGGGTTTGAGTTGTGAGAGTTTATGGAGACAAAGAAAGTTCTGTTTGAGAGGAATGATGCTATAATTTTAACAAGAGAGAAAGAGATATCAGTCTGGGAGTGTTTGTAGACGAGTCCTTCTTTCCAGACACGGTCAAAGGCCCGTTTGATGTCTAGAAAGGCGACCTGGGTGTGTTTTCTAATGTTGAATCCAAAAGTAATATGCTCGACAAGTCGGAGGATTTGGTGGGTGGTTGCTGTTTTTCTTCTGAAGCCCGTTTTTTCCGGCCGTAGGATATTTAGTGCAGTGAATTCCTCATCAAGGCGGTAGTGAATGACGCGCTCCAGGACCTTACCCATGCAGGGGAGAAGGCTGATAGGTCTGTGATTACCAGGGTCCTTAGGATCTTTTCCGGGTTTGGGTATGAGTATGACTTTTGCACACTTCCAGGCGGCAGGCAAATAGCAGAGTGAGAGGCATGAGTTCAGGATGGACAGAAGGTGTTTAAGGAAGTGTATGGGGAGGTTTTTGGGGTGGTTGTATGAGATGCGGTCAGGGCCGGGAGCGGATTTGGCTTTGCAGTTATTAATGATGGCCTTTAAGTCGGTCATTGTAGCCGCTGGGATAGCAGGAGGGGGAGTAAATGCGATAGAGTCGAAAGTTTGGTTAGCGGGGGAGTCAAGATGGGATGGATTTGGGTTGCAAAAGACCGATTCCAAGATGTCGGCGAAGATTTCACACTTTTCCTGGTCGGAGTATGATAATGACCCGTTATGAAGGAGAGGAGCTGGGGGTGTAGATCTTTTTCGGAGTGATCGGGCGAGTGGCCATACTGAGTTATCCTCATGAGACAGGGAACTGATCTTTTTGTCCCAGAGGGATTGTTTTTCCTTTCTGAGGGAGGAGGTGACAAGGTTGCGAAGAGCCCTGTATCTGCGGCCATCAATGGGGTGGTGGGTACGCAGCCATAGCTGTCTTGAGCTGTTTCTCTTCCGCATGAGGTTCAAAATCTCAGCCGGCAGAGTTTGACCAGCTAGAGTTGCCGGATCTTGGCGGAGTTGGGAAGAATTTGCTATCGACGTGAGGGTCAAGGTAAACTGTTTGATGGCTGAGTCAATGTCTTCTTTTTTGTTGAGGATCGGGCGTTCCAGAGGCGTAACGCAGCAGGTCGAATGAAACCGTTTCCAGTTGACTTTTATGGTTTGTGAGTTGGGGATCGTCGGATTCAGGGAAACAGTGTAGGTTAGTGGACAGTGATCGGAGGCAGCATTGTTTACATTTTTAAGGTGAAAATTGGGAGGAAGGGAGGTAAGGACGAGGTCAAGGATGTCAGAGTCTACGGGGTTAGGGGTGAAATGCGTTGGGGATGGAGGAGCCAGTATGGCAAAATTTTCCGAGATTTGGAGACGGCGCAAAGAGTTGCCGCGAGTAGAGTTGCATTTGCAACCCCAGGCCATATGCTTGCCATTGAAGTCGCCACCTAGCAGAGCCCTTGGGATGAGGATACATTTGATTGCATTTAGGTTCTCCTGGGGATATTTGCTGGTGCTGGGCGGGAAGTAAACTGACCATATGTTTAAATTCCCTTCCCTGGTCTTTATTGTAATACCGACAAGTTCAAGCTTGTTAGTAGCAGGTGGTGATAGTTGGCAGCAAGGAATGGTTTTCTTGATGAGGATTGCTACTCTGCCTCCAGCCTTGGAATCAGGCCTGTCTCTGCGGAAGACTCTGTAGTTGGGGATATAGAAGGTTTGGTTGACAGACAGCTTTGTTTCTTGAAGAAGTATAATATCCGAGGAGTAGACGGCCGTGAGGTGCTGTAGCTCGAGTAATTTTGACCTGATGCTGTTACAGTTCCACTGGAGGAAGCTTAGGTGGTGAGGAGAGTAGACGGGTTTACAGGCCATTCAGGAGTTTAAGGAGGCACGGGATTAGGTCCGTTTTTAGGATTGACATTAGGGAGGCATTGTCATCTACCGTAAGGATTTTAGCAACGATAGAGAGTAGGGAGGACTTCAGGGTAGATTGGGATGAGGATTCTGGAGAAAGGTTAGAGTCAAGGTTAGCGTTTGGTTGGGTGGGGAGGGGATTGGAGGCAGGGGGAGGGTTGGCGACGGCCTGAGCACGGGAGATACCAGTAAGGGGGTTGGAACGGGATTGCCAAGCGTTTTCTATGGGGGGGAAAGCAGCCTCGGAGATGGTTGGAGCTGTGGGTGCAGTCACCCTGTTGCCAGAGACTAAGCCCTCTCTTTTGGCGCGTATTTTTAGCATGAGTTCTCTATGGACGATACAGCCCCTGTAATTTGCAGTATGTGCTCCACCGCAGTTTATACATTTTGCAGGCTCGTTTCTTGATTTTGTGCATTCGCGATAGTGGTGGTTGCCAGCACACTTTACGCAGCGGGGATTTAGGCCACATGTTTTATGCGTGTGGCCGTAGCGCTGGCATGACATGCACTGGGGGGGCCCTACAGGTTGCCGGTAGGGTTCGACGCTCGTACCCAGATGTAGAAGAGAGGTCGTTTGCATAAAATCTTCGTGCCTCGAAGGATCTTGTAGGCGAACTTGAAACAATGGCAGTTCCTTTGGAGGGATAGGAGGAAGTTCAGCAGTAAGATTTTCTGAGCGGATCACATTTCTCTCTGCCTCTTTAATGGGGGAAGGGCGTGTAGTCTTTAGCTGGACGACTTGGTCAGTAGGAAAGCCGATATCCGCTAAAGCTTCTAGGATGCTCGCCACTGGGGTGTTTGATGGGAGGCCCCGAAGAACGAAGTGGCGTTTCTTATCACACTTGAGTTGATAAGTGTAATGCTCCCAACCTTTTGATCTAAGGAGGGAGGTGGCTGCACGGAAATCAGAAACAGTTTGGCAGTTTAATCGTATTTCATTACGGACTAGGGTGGCCACTGGAGGGAGGACACATGCCGAACGAAGGGAGTCGTATTTCTCTTGCCAGTTTCGGATATCTTTAAGGTATATAGGGGGAAGTTTCAGCCGCGACTGAGGTTCGGAGGATTCATCCTCCATCAGGGCTGGGGTTTGGTCAGCTTCCGTCTGGCTTTCGGGCGTGGACAGGGGAGTGAAACGGTTAGCGGTTGGGGTGAGGCGTACTTCGTCATTTAAGGAGGGTTTTGCCTTCCGCTTGGACACCACAGTGGTGTATTCTGAATCGGCGGGGGCAGTGCGCTTTGAAGAGCTTTGAGTGGTTGAGGCGGCAGGTATGGAGGCTGGGAATTGCACCCCATAAGTGGAAAGGATGGATTGTAAACGGGGGTCTGCCAAAGCTTTGGAGGGGATGGGGATGGATACCGTCTGAGCGGTTGATGAGGTGGCAGGAAACAGATTAAGAATGGTTTGGAGCGCAGTTTTGGTTAGACGACGAAGGAGTGTCAGGGCGTAGCATTAGCTGAGTATTTTGGTCAGCGGGAGTCGGAGTAGTAGCTTTGGGATCCATTTTGGTGGATTCCGGCCCGGGAGGGCCCAAGGTAAAATTTAAAAGTTGTTTAAAGGGCGATTTTGTAGCATATAATACGCTATATAGACCGGAGATTTCAACGGGCGCACCCACCTGTTGATCGCTCTGGAGATTTCAACGGGGGGGCTTTGAGAGTAGTTCGGGTGGCCGACACTCGTGTCGCCACCCGCAACGTCTTTTAAGGAAAGGGCCGTAACTCGAGAACGGTAAGAGATAGCTCAAATCTGAGTAAAGATTTGAGTCCGAATTGGGGGGGAGGGTGGATCAAACGCCCCCGCTACCGATTGGGACCCTAATGGAGGGGGTAGGTTGCGTTTCAGAAACGACTTAGGAAAATGGAAAAACTGGTTTAACTGCGTAGTACGTGGCTTGGCTCAACAGATGGCGCCACCGACAACGTCTTAAACGAAATATGGCCTCTATCTCCTTAACCGTTGGACTTAGAGCAAAACGGACAAAAGACTTGAGTTCAAAATGGGGGAAAGGGGGACTAACAAAACTTTCCACCCAAAGAGACCAATTTAAACGGGGGGGGGTTTAGATAAAGGAAAAATAATATGAGTAAGCACTATGTAGTACTATGTATCAAGGTTGGGGGAGAGTAAGATTGGGTTTGTGTTGGTAGTGGTGTGTGAGGCGACTTGAGCCGACCTAATGGAGGGGAGAGGAAAGTAGGGGACGCCAAAGACACCCCTGCCGATCCGCAAAGCGGGCACAGCAGGTCCGTGCCAAGTCGCCTTCCCGCCCTAGCACTAAGAAGTGGACACGCCCGGGTCCCAATGGAGTGCAATGGGAGTAAACTCCCTTCCAGAGGTAACCGGACGAGATGACCTAAAGAAGACACAGCACGAGCGCCTCCGGAGGGTGAGAAGGAGGGACAAGTTAGCCTCCCCCCACCGGAGCTACGGCTGAGAAGGACTCAAGTCGCCTATGTGTAAGTGTGTGTAAGTGTAACTATGGCTATGGCTGAGTTGACGCAAGCGTGCAGACTCGATGGAAGTTTTGACTGGCCAACACCAGAAGGTTTTGCAGCGTCGATGGCAGCGGCCTCGTGGACTGGCTGAAGAGCTCCAGCACGGAACGATGTTCTCTCGACGAGATTAGGCAGCAGAATGAACCAGCGTAACATAAACAATGAGCATTATAAATACAATAGGAACTTACGGTTGCCGCCTATTCTTAACATGCAACTCGTGTTGCTGCGCAACTTGGTACTTACGCCCAGGTAGTCAAAAAAGTTTACTTCGAAGTGGGTTGGCCCCTATAAGGTAGTCAAAGTTAGAAGTAAGGCGACCTGTGACATTGAGAATATCCGGGACGGGAGGATTCTGACAGCGCACCACAGGAATTTGCTTCCACAACCACCAGAGCCCGAACCGCCACCTAATTACGCACAAGCAGGACGCGTGATTGACTAGTTCGAGACTGAGCAAGGCGCCCAGACCAACCATAATCAAGTCCACATTCCGCAACCAGATAAAATCACCAATGGTTCACGAACCGAGCCTCTTCAAGGGCAAAATCTCCAAAATCATCCTCCATCGTCAGGAAAAGTTTATGACTTGCGGCCCCTGCCCGGGAGGATACGCTCTTAATTCACCCTACTTCCCTCCCTTGTATCTGCCTATTAGGTATGGCCCGAGTAATAGCAGTAAGACAATTGCTACGGAGAAAGAAGGTAGCAAGGAAGATCAAAGAATTGTTTGGCGAGACACCTCCAATCTACGACCGCCTTCCGGCGGCCGATGGCCACTCCTGGTGGCATGAAAGCCCACCTCTTCCGCCTCCAGCCCAGGCCGATTGACCACCGCCCACACCGGGTCGCTTCCCTTCTCCCGTGCGACAACACCTGGGTGGCGGTGATGAGTATTGGAGTGCCTTCCGGTATCTACAGCATGGGGAAGGGCAACGCAGCCAGCCAATGTATTCCGCAGGAGATGGAGAGGGTCTAGCTCCAGCGTCACCAACCCAGGGAAGAAACTACTCCCGGTGGATGAAACCCGACCGTTTTCGCCTCCAGCCCAGGCGGATGGACCGCCACCCACGCCGGGTCGCAGTCTCTCAACACCGGAGATCCCGCCCAACGAAGAGAGAGGAGGGGATTCCTCTCCTGCCTCCTCACCCTTCGACGGACAAAGCAGTCCACCAACCGCTGTCGTGGAAGCCGGTGAATACTTCACAAACTCCAACTTGCCCCCCCTCCCCATTGTGTTCAAAACTGCAGGTTCAAATTTAACATTGGAAGATTCAGCGCCTCGTCCCCCAGCCGAAATTGAAAAAAGGAGGGAATACCCCCCGTCGCGGAAAGAGCATAAGCGTAGGCGACATATTCTCAATAAAAGACGGAAAAGACAATTAATCCAACAAAATAAAAGAGATCGCGAGATCGCCATGTGAGCTCTGCGACCGCATTAACTATATATTCTAATCTAACCTTTAATTTCCTCCTTATAGAAACCATGGACCTCCTTACCGTACAGAATGTGTGTCTAGTGACAATAGGACTGTTAAGTGGAGCAAACACCTCTGGTCTAATTTTCGTCCCGAAAGGACAATTGTACTTCATAGTGAGTGAATGGATAGTGAACATAGACCTTCACATACCTCAGCTAACAGCTGCAGTGGACATAGTTAAATGACAGAACACCCAATTCCATGAGATTAATTTAAAATTAACAGCACAACCAAACGCGAGCATGTTTTTTCACTTCGCTAACATCTCTTTTCTAATATGATTTGCTATATCTAACAAAGTGTACGGTTCAACTTAAACAATTTGGAAAGGCAATTAGAAATGTTAATTGGAGCCACCGAAGCAACTCGTAAGGGCAGAGGATTGTTTGACGTGGTCGGTTACGGACTGCATTACTTTACAGGCACGGCGACCGACCATCAGATACAAACATTAGATAAGAAAATAGAAGGGTTATCCATTCGCACCGAGCATGCCCTAAATGCGCGATATACATTTCTGTCAAACGCATCCAATACACTTAAAAGACATGATTTCTTCGACAGGGAAAGCCCTAGAACTCATGCAAAAAAAATATATAGAAAAGAGTATCAAAGCATATACTGAGACTATAGCTTCAATAAAATACGCTTTTAAAGTCTTCAGCTACAGCCATACCGCTTTTATTGCCCTCACTCGCCACATCGCTGAACTGCAACATGAGATAGACCTTGTCAAGGCTAAAGTGCGACTCGCCGAGGCTGGGAAGTCCATACCTTCCCTACTCCCTCCCAGCCAGTTCCAGGGTATCCTGAAAAGTATTTCCGGAGCGCTGCTGCCCGATTGGTCGCTCCCCCGCGATCTGGACCACAAAATCGCGATCATGTACGACATTGCTAGCGTGAGAGTGATCCGGCGGATGGGCGACATCAAATTACTCATAATACTGCCGTTGACGCAAAAGGGAATGAGTTTCAAAGTGTTGCGAGCGCTACCTTTCCCGACCACCGATGGTGGGAATAAATCTGTCCTCATACAGCCTGACTCGCCTTATCTGGCCGTCTCAACGGAACAGAGCAACTTTGTACTCTTACCCTACGACTACTCACAGCAATGTAGAACTGAAAGCATGATCTTGTGTCCTCAGGCTTACCCAATACTAACTCCCAACTCCCGCTCCTGTAACATTGCCGTTTTTCTCCGGAAAACAAAACTCATAAAGCAGAACTGCCAGATAGGATTAGCTCAGTCTCCATTTGCAATGTTTATAAAGGGCGAAACGCCTGGAAAGTGGCGCTTTAGCCTCAGTAGCGTCACCGAATTAACTATCGACTGCCCTCAAAAATACTCCAAGTTATCCATCAGTAAGCAAAGCACCCTAACTCTTGCATCTGGGTGTTCGACCAGCGATGGAGTAAATTACATACCCGCCTTAACTGAATCCCAAAGTGTAAGAACTTCCTTGCAAACAAATATTTCCACTGCCAATGATAAATGAAAGTGTTATTGATGACCGATACCTGAACCTGGCAAGTAACGACGCCAACCTTGAGCACTTCTTAAAGTCGATCGCAAAACATAATACTCATGACGTACCCACCGTATCCCTGTCCGATATAGAAAGAAACGTTAATTCCCTGTCCCCCCTGGGTTTGGACATAAAGCGCGCTCATTATGTAGGAATCTCGTCTTTTGTGGTGCTCTTGAGCTCTACCGGATACGCTGCAAAATGCTTTTCCTGTGGGTGCGCGGGCCACATAGCTCGCGATTGTCGCTCTAAAACTCGAGCTTGTTTTAACTGCGGAGCAAGGAGACATATTTCCATTAATTGGAAGTTGGCCACCTTCCAATTAATTTACCAGAGCTCTCAAACCGAATGGCCACGGGAAACGGGATGACCCCGACCAGCGGGTTGGGGAAGACCTCATCCTATCCATCACTCCAGTGAAAGGAATGACGATTAGCGTGCAAATTATAGGAAAATTACGTCACTTCCTTCTAGACACAGGCGCGGCGGTCACGATACTTCACGAAAGAGTGTTCCTTTTAGATACATTAGGAATAGCCCCGTACGACCGCGCGTGAGTGAGAAGCGCCTCAGGTCATGTATTGATTACGAACGGTCAGAGTCGCGTACCTTTCTGCATAGACAATCGTGTTTACCCTCATGATGCTTTAGTAATAAATCTAGGGGACACACTCAATGAAGGCATATTTGGCTTGGATTTTATGAAAAAGTATCGTAGCTAGATTTATTTTGAGAACAAGACCATTAAATTTGAACCTGACCACATGATGTCTTTAGAATCTGTTTGCAGTAAAGGTGAGGAAGAAGATTTCATTTCGTGCGAGAATCCCCCATTAGTACCCTGCGAAGAGGTCGACACAGTGCAACACTGTTTCATAAACTGAATGACTCGTGGAGAATAGCGATGGGACGGGTTCAAGGAGTTCCCATTAGTCCGGCTACTTTTACGATGAGGAAAATGTGCTATAGAAAGTTGACCCTTCGAAGATTGAACCAAATTTTATAATATGTGCGCCCAAAAATATGCGGAAATTCATTTTGACTCGTAGCCAGAATAATCCCCTATCAGGAATCATCGCGGAATCAAGAAAATGGTGAAAATCGTCCAGCGACACTTCAGCTGGAAAGGCTGTTATTCGGACACCCTCCAGTACGTTCAGCATTGCATCGAATGCCAAAAGAGCAAATTACGCGTGAATAATATTCCATTACAGCCACTGGTTGAAGCCGCCTACCCAATTTAGAAATTAGTTTTGGATATTGTTGGACCACTACCCCTATCCCTCCGAGTTAACCGATGTCATTTAACTCGCCAAGATTATTTCACAAGATATCATGAAGCCTTTACGATTCCAGATCAATCGGCCAAAACAGTAGCAGGATTTTTTTTTTCGAGCACATAATTTGCCGTCACGGTGTGCTTAAATTTTTACTGGCAGACAGAGATGCAAACTTCACTTCGGAACTAATGAAAAACGTTTGCAGGGAACTGAAAATAAAATCTATCTTCACTTTTCTCCATATATCCCCGCCTCAAATGGTCGTCTAGGGCATGCATAATTACGACACTTCTCTCTCCTACTGACAATAAAACCCCTATTATTATCATAACCAATGACCTTATACCAGCCCTTCTTCAACTTGTAAATGGTGCCTAATTTAAAAATAAACAACCACTTCCTTAAAACTCTATTAGTGAATAAATTATATAAAAAACAAAAAACAAAAGCTGGAAAAACCACTACAACAAAAAGGCGAACCATTCATAAGCTCCTATTTATCAAAAATATCGCAATTCACTCGCCGCCTTTCCCTACCCACTTCCATCATCACCCCAACTCCTCCGATATCCTGGATGTAGTTCTATTATCCGCAGATATCGCATTCCAAATCCTTAACCTAGATAACTCAGCCTCGGACCACTGCCCCATATTTTACTGCGTTCCTACCCTCCTTCATACAACTAGAAGAGTTAACTGGAAACTATTTAAAGAAAACTGCTTAGCCATTAACCTTGTCCCATCTCCTGCTAGCACTCCAGACAGCATAGAGAAAGCGGCTCAAGATTTTACAAGCACCTTAACCAAAATCATTCATCGCTCTTGCTACCCTCCTTCTCCGGCCTCCATCGCTGGTGCCACACTACCTCCGGATATTTTGCACTTGATTTCACTTAGAAACAAGGCCAGAGCCCTCTGGCAACGCACTAATCTCCGCCAAGATAAAATCGGCTTCTGTGCACTTTGAAACCTTGTAACATCCAAAACTAGAAAACATTGGGAAAAAACTTGGCATGAGAAAATAAGTTCACTCTCACATAAGGATAATTCGGTATGGACCCTAGCCCACTGTCCGCAAAGGAAAAAGGTACCCACCCCGCCAATACCACATAATGGGAGAGCACTATACGATGACAGCGACAAAGCAAATACCTCTGCCGACTCCTTCGAATGCATTTTTAAAAACAATAATACATCCTTGTTGGATTCAGAAGCGTTAATCAGTGTCTATGGCCTGTCACTTGGCCCATTCCACATATTCCTGGAAATTACTCCTCAAGGACTTTACTCCATTATGTCCCACTCCAAAACAAAGTCATCACCGCGACCCGATCAAATCTCCTACCTTCACCTGAAAAACCTTCCTAAATCTTTTATCAAACACCTACTCTCTATCCTCAATGCCTGTCTTTCCCAATCGTACTTCCCAAAGGCATTGAAAACAGCTAAGATAATACTCCTTCCAACACCCGATAAAAATTCTTTTGATATCCTGAACTATAGACCCAGTGGCCTGCTCCCCTGCATGGGCAAACTTCTAGAAAAATGCATCTTAAACAGGCTACAAGAAGAAATCTCGGCCCTAGACTTGATCAGACCTGAGCAAACTGGCTTCCGCCGTCGCCATTCCATGACTCAGCAAATAACAAGATTGGTTGAACTGATCACTTTCGGCTTCCACATCCACAAGCACACCTAAGTAGTCTTCCTTGATCTCCAAAGAGCTTTTGACAAGTTCTGGCGAACTGGTTTAATACATAAACTGCTTAAAACAGACATATCAGTATACCTAATTAAGACCATCCCCTCCTTTCTTTCAAACCGCACATTCTTTTTTGCCCTTACCCATGCCAAATCAACTACCCGGTCCATATCCGCAGGCTTTCCTCAAGGATCAATTTTGTCACTCGTCCTATTCAACCTCTACATTAAAGACCTCCCCTCCGACCCAAAAGCTACCGCTATGAGGATGACTCAGCTAGAGCGTCAACTTTCTTTGACCCAAATCATGCCGCAAAAAATGTCCAAGAACAACTTAAGAGCATAGCAGAGTGGATGACCAATTGGAAACTAACCATTAACACCACAAAATGCGTAAATGTAAACTACGCCAGAAAATGGAAGAATCCTCACATCACTCCTATCCACTATGGCAGGGAAATAATCCCCCAGGCATCATCGGCTAAATTTCTTGGTGTACAAATGGACAGTAAACTCACTTGTCAAGCACACACTCAATATGCACTCAACAAGGCCAATTCAGCCGCTTTCTTATCCTATTCCCCTCATAAAACGCACCAGTCCCCTCCGTCTTTTCACCAAGGTAATGTTATTTAAATCTCTGATACCACCTATCTGAAGGCTACCCAGCCTGGTGTTCAATAGCCGCAACCAAATTGAAGAAAATGACACGCTTCCAAAATAATACTCTACGAACCCTTGCCTACGACGCCTGGTTGGTAAGAAACTCAGATATTCACACTGATCTAAAAATACCGGACCTTCCAACATATCTAAGCGACCTAGCCACGTCATTTCAACAAGCAATAGGAAATACTGGCAACCCATTATTAGAACCTTTATGAGATTACCCTGATAATCCCCATATCAGATACAATTGTGCTAAAGCAAGCATAAATGGGCAGTCATAATCTCCAAATATAATACTGTCACAAACTGCAATAAAATATACTCACTAGCTTAACTTTGCCCATAAACCACTTATATCCTACGACCATTGATCAGCATAGCTGGATATTGGTATAACAAGCACCTAACGGCACAGTCCATAAGCATCGATTGGTCGGTCGGTAGCAGGACCCCCATTCTTCTTTCGCATCAACAACGACCAAGGAAAAAACGTGGAAAAAGTGAAAGAAATTGTTTACGATTTAATCAGCATAATCAAAATATTCAGAGAGAAAACGATTGAAGATGTATGGCATGTCGCAATTGGCTCATTCTAATTAAATTATTTTTATATAGAATGTTTTGTGTATTAAAAGCGAGAGAAACGGCAACATTTCTTCATAATTTTCGAATTTTTAATTACAAACACAGCGGCAAATGAAAGTTGCTCAGGATCAGTCACACGCAAATGAAGTCATCGACGATTTATAATTATTAATTCATGTTGAAAAACAGGATGACGAAACAACATGGGGATTAAAATGATATGACGTGGAAACAGAAGGCATGATTTATGAATTCTTTTAACCATATTTTTAAAACACACGAAAATCTCCTCCTGTTCATAAAATCACATGTCTGTTCTTAGCGGCTGTGACATGCTTGGAAATGGCACCTCGCTTCTTTTCCATTCTTTTTGCTTGTTCCATCCCTTTTGGCACAACAAACTGCACACATCCTACAAAGCTTTTCCTTCTTCTCTGTAGGTGGAATATACCTGGGAAATTGTAACTTACATAGAGGATCAAGGATTTGGTTCTACTGAAGGCCTTCCCCCCTCACATGTTATATCATATGCAATGTACCCCTCAGTTACATCTTCAACTACTTTGATATATTTTCTACGCTTAGATTGATACTCCAGTCATTTCAAGCAGAGTTTATCATCAGAACAAATTAAAAGACAACTATCTCAGCAGCTGGTAATCTTGTCGTGAATGTAATTAGGTGTTTTCCAGAATTTAAAAGGGATATGTTTCATAAAAGATATCACAAGTCCATTCTTTCCATGTGTGGCGTAAATAGGAAGAAGTTCAAATACACATAAATAACCTTAAAATAGACAATGAGACAGTTCACCTCAAAGAGGAGATGTATTCTTCCAAACAGTGCAATACAACTTTTGGCTACGGTAGATCCTTTAATGTCACCCATTAATTCACAATGCAATCAAATAATTTGTGCGTTCTGAATCTGAGAATGAATACTATATAGCCTTAATGAACGTGTATTGTGTATTTCTGAAGGTAAGCACAGTATGCTCAAAGGCATTAGCGATAAGTGAAATTTAAAATGTGACAGAACAATCTAATACATTACTTGAGAATTAAGTTTGTTTGGTTTGAACATTTGGTGACGACGTCACCATGGCAATAGTAACAAAGAAGTCAAGAACGAAAGGTGTCAAATTGGAGTTCGGATCCAGTCTTATTTCATTAATGAAATACAGTATGCTCTTTAGAGTTATTTGCTCTTAATATATTCGTTTATAATGTAAAAATAGTAAAACAATGTTGTTTGAGAAAATATTTGATTTTAAAATTATTTCTATTCGGTTCAAATCATTAGAAGTCAGATTAATTAATATTTTAAACAACAGAGCTCATTATACTTGAACGAAATTCTAGATGGTAACTTTGCAAAAATTAATATCTATTGTCGCAAGTATGCGACATGGTACTCCTTCCCTGGCTCCTCCGAATGTCCCACGTGACCAAAGACAATGTTTCAAAAGTATTCCTCCCCTGAATCCTAAATTGGGTATAAAAGCCCTGGTCGCCGGGCAAAAAGCAGTCTGTTGGTTATCTGGCGGTGACCGGTAGGGCACGATGCTTCGGCTATGTTGCGCTTGTTGCGACAGTGTGTCCTATTCCTGACTAAACTTCGGACGAGGGCTCTGCCAAGGTTACGTTCGTTTGACCTCGCCTACCCTGCAATACTCCCTTCCTTTCCGACGGACGAGGGCTCCACCTAGGTTATGCGTGTCGTGACCGCGTCCACCCTGCCATACTCCCTTCTTTTCCGACGGAAGAGGGCTCTGCCTAAGTTATGTGTTTCGTGACCGCGTCCACCCTGCATTTACCCCGTCCCAGGTAATTTTCTGCCATTTTAATTCTGTCCGTACTCGCGTTGGTTTACCGAGGGTCTAGCCATCCATAATTTGCTTATACTTATGTAAATGGTGCATTATGACTGATGTTGGGTAATATACGGCTGCTTTGGTAATACTCGGTGTACCTTCCCCGATACACTTTGTGTCGCACCATAGAAACCCCTCTTGCGACATATTGGTGTCAGGTGAGGGGTTGCACGGTTGGACTAGTGATTTATTCAGTGTATGCGACAGTGTCTCATAGATTATCATGTGCCCGTGTACCTCTTTAAATCGGAAGTTCCGTATTTTCTCGGACAGGTGGGATATGCTAATCTGTGCTGACCTAACGAATTATTATTTTAAGACACGTGCTATAACCTCATTGCGATTCTCTGCGCGCAACTAAACTAAGGGTCACTTCATCAGGAACCATCAATTAGCCCATTCAGCGCCCACCATGGGTATCGGATACACTCGGAGTATGAAAAAATAAATTAATTAAGCGCAGTGAAATTTTAATGTAATTAGCATTGGGTTGAATTTCGCGATGGATGGCCTTAACCCTCATAGACTGGGGAACCCTAACCCTTTTCTCGATTATCAAGAAACCGCAAATGGATTGAAATTCGGCACTGCACTCAACTTCACACCTTTGGTTAATGTCTTAGAACAGCCGGGAAGTAGCGCGAGTCCGCAAAATGGCTGCGGAGAAGCAGCGCTAACCGCCGCTATTGGCAGCCAGATTCATTTATTTCCAACGTTTAGCGGGGAAGATGAGATTGGGGTTGGCAAATTTTTGGAAAGCGTTCGTATTGTAAGTCATCTTAGTAGTTGGAATGAAGCACAAACCTTAGGAGTCGCTCAACTTCGGCTTGGAGGAACCGCCGCGGATTTTGTCTCTGCAAGTCATCACATATTAGGTTCATACGCGGACTTTTCCATTAATCTCAAAAGGAGATTTTCACTAAAGGCATCTCCAATCATGTTAGAAAAAATATTTAACACTTGCGTACAAAAACCGCTGGAGAGCGTCGCAGAATTTCCAACCAGATTGCGCCATGTCGCCCGTAGGCTACGCGAGTCATGGGGCGAGATTGATTCAGAAACAGCGAAGAATTCAAGGTAGACTTCTTGTGCAATTTTTAATTGGGCTGAAGGAAGAGATTGGTAGGTTTGTGTTGGTTCGTAATCCAACAAACTTGATTGAGACAGAAGGGTTCGCAAGAAACAGGATGGACAATAGTAGTTAATAATTTTAGGAAAGATAACAATTTTCTAGTGGAAACGAGAGCAGCCGTTACCATCATTGATAGTAAAAAATTTCCTTTTGGCCAATTAAGGAATTCTGATTACAATTCTCGGGTGCGAAGCGCGTCAGGTCATCCCTTGCCAATCATCGGAGAGAGTTCGTGCAATTTTTGATTGATCATAAATTATATCCCCATGACAACTTAGTAGTGGATTTTGGGGAAACGAACTATGACGGTCTTCTAGGCCTTGATTTTAAGAATTCCAAAGAAACTGCGGGAGATGCCGCAACAGTAACTTTTAACGGAGTCATCCGCTAATGTGCATTTCAGTGCAACAATTTCAGAGTGTAAAAATCATTCGCCTTGACTGGGATTCGAACCCAGATCCCTCAATATCCGGTCGAGTGCTGTTGTTCCCTTAAAAGCCCCAAAATTTCAGAGTTTAAGAGGACGCCTCGGTAGCTTAAGTGGCTAAGGCACTCAACCGGATATTGCGGGATCTGGGTTTGAATCCCAGTCAAGGCGAATGATTTTAACACTCTGAAATTGTTGCCTTGATTTTATGGTTTGTTACGGGAAAAGTATATCGTTCAATAAACGGCCAATAAGAATGGGTGAGGGACACGAGACAGACCTTAAATCTGATGGCGTAACATCGCAGATGAACGAGCCCATAGGCGCCCATGAAATTGGAGTTTCCAAAGAGGTCAAGGCGTTTGATTCTTTCATTTATGGTATAATTAATGGCAATGATTCGCAAATGGCCACGTATAATTTAGCATCCCTTGAGGAAAAAACGATAAGCGACACTAAAAACCAAAGTGCTTTTCCGGCAGAGATAATGAAATGTAACTCGCGAATGAACGGCAGTATGGAGGGAATTTGTTTTCAAGTAACGACGGAGGAATCGACAGAAGGGAATAAGGATAACGGATCTCTAAATAAGGATTCACAGAAATTAGCAGAGGTGGCGAAGGCCGAAAGAGTCATAGAGAGATTGCCACCCGCCACGCAAGCAAGCTGCACCGCTAGGGACGAAGTTAACGGCGATGTCTTCGAGGTTTCCACCGACTCCCGGTTTGGAATAAAGAAGTCGGGTGATGATTGTGTTTTTTCGCCAGTAAGAGAGGATAGATTTGTTGTCCCCTTGTGCGATGGCAAAGTTCGCGAAACTCAGACCGGCGCTAGTAATGGGATTGGCCGATCGAGCAAAATTGTATCAGAGGAATCTATTAGAGTAGCGCCGTTTATCCGTTGTGTTGTCGAAGATAAGAGTGAGATGGTTGAATGCAAAGAAGTGCGAGTCATTGGCAGCGAGAGAGATTTATTTATTCTTTCGAGAATTGCTTCGGTGTCACCTGAAGGCAATGTCCCCATATTACTTTGTAACATTCGTAGCAGCGAACAAAAGGTAAAAAGGGGCTATGTAGTTGAGGTGGCGCCATTCCAGGAGGAAGTTCAGGCACCCCTCACTAACTGGGTAGACGCTGAGGACGAAAACTTCTGGCCAGATCCTTCCGCGCGTAGGGGCACGTGTCCACTCTCTAAACATCATTCTTTAGGGATGCCGAGACGAAGAGGCAGTTAATCCGCGTCCGAGAGTTAGGCCCAGATCGCGTGAAGAGGGTGGGACCGGCGCAATAAGAACGCACTGCGTCAATCGCTCGAATCAGTGAGAGTGCCCGGCTTGGATAGTATGTCACCCCATCCCTTTTCGAGGCACTACCCTCTCGGCGGTAGATGGAGTTGAAATCTCCGCCCAATATGGCCCTCCCCAAGAAAGAATACTGGTAGGGGAGAAGGAGTTCATTAAAATATGTTTCGCGCTCTGCCCTCGCGCGCTCACCGGAGGGAGCGTAAAGGTTCGTGATATGGATACCATTCACGATAGCGAACGTTTTTCGGCCTGAAGCGTGGCGGCGAACACGAGAGAACGGAATGCCATTTCGGACTAGGGTGGTGGTGCAAGAATGACTTTCGGCGAAATTGCCGAAAGCCTGAAAGATGTTTGTATCCCGGAGTATGTCCTCTTTTACTTCTTGAAGGAGGATTACATCAGCCCTGAGATCGCGGAGAAAACGTTGGACTGCACTTTTTAAAGCGCTATAAACACCAGCAATATTAAGCGAAATAATATTAATTGGTGGAATAAGGGGACAGCTTTGGGCACCGGACATCACGTACCAGAATCATAGTCTTGGCTTACGTCGCTTCGGTCCTCGCTCGAGCCCAAGCGACAAGAGCTTCGCCGCTTCCCGGGACGCTTCGTCCGACGTGCCGACGATCGAGGCCTCGAGTTGTCACTGCATACCTCCCCCTCGACCTCGTCCGAAGAAGAAGACCCAGCCGTGGTCTCTACGAAGAGCGGGTAACTCGGCAGCGTTCAACGGGGGGCCTTCTTTTAGGCAGCACAGCTGGTAACCGGCCCAACCCAGGAGGTGGCCTCTTGGGGGGCCGGGAGTGGACTGGAGGTCATCTGCCGAAGGGGCTCCGTCGGGAGAAACCGGAGGAGATCGATCGAATTGGTCCACCTCTAAGAGGACCCCTGGGAATATTGCCGACACCTTGGCTTTCCTCCACCATGGCCTTCTTGGTTGCAACGGGCGCAGGTGCGGCGCTGACCCTCGTAGATTGAATGATGGCCCGGTTGCCGCCAATGTGGAGGTACGACGGGATATTTCTTTCCACCGTCATCCGCACCACTGTCGTACCTGTCAGCACGCGCGCCATTTTGTCGCCCTCCCACCTGTTCTCCCACGAGCGATGGATTTTTCCAAAACGTTGAAGCTCACTTGTTATATCTTCCAATGGGGTCTCCACGGGAAGACGAAGAACCCAGACATTACAAAGGCTACCGAAAGTCTAGTCAATGGTAATCGTCGTCCTTGGATCTTTAGGGATGAAAACGGTAGCTTTCGTGGGATAAAATATATAATCCTCTTCATAGTAGCTTCAGGTGCCAACTTCAAAAATACCAAATGGCGGTTATATCCAAATTAGATCGCCATAATCTCTTCCGGTGTGAGGCCCAGTGGTTCTAGTGTAAGGAGGTGGACCTCCAACGGAGCAGGGGCCTTCGCCTTATCGTCAATTTGCAAGGCGAGCGTGTCCACGTGATGTACGACCATTTTGAAACAAATCAAATTCAGGACGCCAGCCCGAAAAAATGGAGAGCGCACCGAAAGCACTCCAAGAAAGAAATAAACACTCGTGCGCACTCCCTCCCCGCTACACGCGACCGTTGGTAGCAAATAAAAATGAGCCTAAGCTCTACACCAAAAGTCAAGGCCAGTCTTGATCCAGTAAACAGAACGAAAGCACGGCCTTCCCGGCAGCAGAAGTCGAGAGTCAAACCGCACGCTTCTTGATGAACTAGGCGGTCAACCGCCGCTCGACACAAAACATGATCGGAACCTCGACTTCCGAGAGAGTCCGGCAGCGCCGCTCTCCGAATCCCGGCGGCCGAAGCCTCGGACGCCGGCGAAATTGAGACACTCGGTGAACACAGGCAGGGTTTTTTGAGGGTTTTAAAGGAACAAGATGTTGTGACGAAATACTGTACATACAATGCCACAGGTATTCGTAGTCGTGTGCGGGATGCGCCACACGGTTAAAGAGCCAACTTTTAAACACTTATCTGTTTACACCTTGACAAATTCCAAATAAACTGCGGGAGATGCCGGATGTGTCCGTTAAAAGTTACTGTTGCGGCATCTCCCGCAGTTTCTTTGTCTCGTTTCGACTTTCAAATCATAGCGTAAAAGCAGTGAGGCGACATATTTTGTCGTCGCGTTCATAGTTTTTTTGATATTTTGATCTTTCTCATCTTTGAAATTGATTTCAATCGCCTGGCTCTAATCTTCTGCATACTTACGGTAGATATAGTCAAAAGCATTCATGATTCAATGCATTCATTGGTCGTTACTATCAATTATTTACAGCATAAATGGAGACTAATTTTTTTGCAAAATATAATTGAAATGGGTTCTTAACCCCTTAACATTTTAATTTTATAAATAAATATTCACATAACTTAAGACTGCTATTTTTTCATATTTATAATCACAGGTATGTGAAGCTATCTCTAAAATGACGATAAGTACAGATGAAATGGAAATTATAAAATAGAAAGGACCGATATATTATTCAACTAATAAAATATTCCTGTTGGAAATATATATATATATATATATATATATATATATATATATATATATATATATATATATATATATATTTATATAACCCTCCCCGGACTACAATCTTCACGTGGTGGAATGGCTCGTGCGTTCCGATGACCCCTAGAGCTGTGCTGGCGGGAGTAATAATAATTGCTCCTGGTAGGGTCACCAATGCCAGATAGGTCAAAGGTTTGGAGCCAGACGAAAGGTAGTCCACGCAGCGTCTGTTCCTCAGTGAGGCGGCTGCAATGGCGTCGGACCCAAGTGGGGCGGCCAAGAAATCATGGTGTCTCGTTAAAAAAACGATTGAGGAACGCAACGGGAAACTACCTCAATTACCATTCCAAAGATTAACATTATGGACTATACAAAGATTTTGAGTCCTGGCAACTATGGGGCTCGGCCCAATCGGCCGTGTGTGGTAGCCGGCAGCGGGGGAGGCAAGGCTTCCGCGGTCGTCATCCCACGAAACCCTTGCAAGAGAAAACCGGCAGCAGCAGGACAGAAAACGCAACAGAAGGAGACCAAATTAATTAGAATAGGAACGTGGAATGTCAGGACAATGATGAGGACAGGGAAACTGGTGAATGATAAGCGACAGATGGAAAGGGGAAATATCGATATTTTAGGTCTATGCGAGGTGAGATGGAAAGATAGCGGGAATTATTGGAGTGATAAGTATAGAATAATATACAGCGGCGGGGACGAGAGCCAACGAGGGGTTGCTATAGTATTAAATGATGAGGTAGGGAGAAGCGTAGTCAACATAGAGCCGGTACCAGATAGAATACTACTAGTAGAGATAAAAACAGAACCGACGAACTTGGTTATTATTCAGGTATACATGCAACCGAGCAACCAGAAGGCAGAGGAGGTCGATAGGATATACGATCAGTTAGAGGACATAATCGCGTTTGAACCTGCAGGGAAACATTTGATAGTGATGGCGGATTGGAATGCGACGGTAGGCTAAGGAAGAGATGGTGATGAGGTCCGGGACTACGGTTTAGGCACAAGGAATGACCGCGGGGAGAAAGCAGTTAAGTTCTGCTGGAGACGGGCTAGTCATCACCAACACTTGGTTTAGACACCACAAAAGATGCAGGTATACATGGAAAATGCCAGGTGACTCGGAGAGGTATCAGCTAGATTATATCCTGGTTAGACACAGTTTTAGCAAACGTGTGATAAATTCGCACAGCTTCCCGGGAGCGGATGCGGACTTAGACCACAATTTAGTTGTTATGAACTGTAGCGTCCGTTTCGAAAAAATACGGCAGGGGCGGCGAGTTGGAAAATGGAATGTAGAAGCATTAAATGGTTTGAAAATGAAGGAATTCAAACAGGTGGTAGGAGAAATCATGGCGGATGGTGAAGAGCTACGTACTATCAAGGGAAAATGGGAATGTATCAAGAAAGGGTTGTCTAAAGTTGCAAAAGACACTATTGGAATCGTTTACGCTAAAAGGACCAAGAAACCATAGATCACGGATGAGATGATTACAAAGATGGATGACCGGCGAAAATAGAAGAATGTAAATACAGAATTAGGCAAAATGAAGTACAAAGAATTAAACAATAAATTGAGGCGGGCAACAAATAAAGCAAAAGAAGCATGGTGGAAGACAGTGCGAGGATATGGAAAGTCTGTAGAGGAAGGGTGAAATCGGTGCGCTGTACAGCAATGTTAACTCTTTATCGGGAAGTAAGAAAGGGAGATCAACGATCGCAGTTAGAGATAAGGTGGGTAAGGTAATATTGGATGCAGGGAAGATCCAAGAGAGATGGAAGGAATAATAAAGAACTTAGACCAACAAGGTTAGACATAGAAGAGGAACATGACGTAGAGGAAGATGGCTTAGGTCCAGGCATACTAGACAATGAGATAGAAAGGGCATTAAGGGAGATGAAACTAAATAAGGCTGTGTGGATGGATAACATTTCCGCCGAAATTTTAAAAGGCTTAGGAAAATGTGGGAGGAAGAGGCTATATGGGCTGATCCGTAGTATTTATGAGGAGGGAATCTGGCCGGAAGACATTGTGAGATCATTTTTAATTCCAATTCCAAAGAGGTTAGGGGAACATCATGTGAGGACTACAGGATGATAGGTTTGATATCCCATGCAGCTAAAGTTGTTCTCAGGATCATAAACAAAAGGATGGAGAATGGGGCATATGATTACTTAGGGGAGGATCAGTTTGGGTTTAGGAAGGGGAGAGGTACACGTGATGCCATTGCAGTAATGAAGTTATTAATTCTGAGGAATATAGAACACAACCAGGATGTATTTGCCTGTTTTGTAGCTTTCGAAAAAGCATTTGATAGAGTGAATTGGGAAAAACTAATGAGTATATTGCAGGAAATAGGAATAGATTGGCGGGACAGGAGGCTAATCCGCAACCTGCATATGTCTCAGACTGCTCTGGTGCGAGTGGGGAATGGGGAGTCCGGCTGGGCAGGGTTAGGAAGAGGTGTAAGGCAGGGCTGCTCATTATCACCATTACTGTTCAACCTATATGCCGAGGAAATGATGAAAGAGGCATGGGAAGAACTGGAGGTATGAATGAAGGTGGGTGGGGAATTAGTAAAATCAGTTAGGTTTGCTGATGACCAAGCTTTAGTTTGTCAGTTAGCCAAGGGATTGCAAGCATTGCTTAGTGAATTGGAAATTCAGTGCGACAGAACGGGATGAGAATCAATATTAATAAAACAAAGGTTAAGCGATTGTCTAGAAAGAAAAATGCTAAGCTAAACATTAAAATATTAGGGCAAAAACCAGAGCAGATAGAAAGTTTACATACCACGGTGGTATTTTGGACCAACACATTCAAAGTAGTAGGGACGTAAGAAGAAGAATTGCGCTAGGCAAAGAGGCTTTCACAAGGAGAGGCGAGTTGATGACAGGGACGTTGAGTAAGGATGTTAAAAAAAGACTCGTAAAAACACTGATATGGAGCATAGCTATGTACGGTGCGAAAATGTGGTCATTTAAGCAGGAGGATAGACGTAGACTGGAGGCTTTTGAAATGTGGGTGTGGAGAAGAATGGGGAAGGTGAAATGGACAGAGAAGAAAACAAACAAGGAAGTACTCTGTATGGTGGGCGTGGAGAGGGGCTTGTTTGGAGCAATCCTACAGAGTCAGGAAAAAAGGGTGAAGGGGGTATTGACCGGCAGTGGGATGTTGAAGACTGTGATAGAGGGGAGAATGTAAGACAAACGAGGAAAGGGAAGGAGCAGGATAGGGAAGTTGGACGGGATGAAGGGAGGCCTAGAGCAATCAGAGTTGAAGAGGGACTTGATGGAGTAGGATGCTGGATTTTGTGTTTTTTTACGAGACACAATATGTTTTATTTAGTAGCTTTGTCCATCCAAAAACCTAACTTAACGGGTATATTACCTAATAATAATAACATATGTATATATATATATATAAATATATATATATGTATATATATATATATATATATATATATATATATATATATATATGTGTGTATATATATATGTATATATATGTATATATATGTATATATATATATATATGTATATGTATGTATATATATATATGTATATGTATATATATATAAATATGTATATATATATATATATATATATATATATATATACATAAATATATAATCACAAAATAACACAGATGTAGATTTTTAAACCATAGGGACACAAAGAAAGGACACTCACTATATAATTTCAATTCAACGATAAAATACATTTACAAATAAAAGGCACTGCAATGGGAACACGTATAGCTCTTACATACGCCAATCTTTTTATGGGTAAACTAGAACATGACTTTCTGCAATAACAAACCTTCAAACCACTCTTCTGGGCCCACTATATCAATGATATTTTCCTCCTTTGGTTCCTCAGACGCAAAAATTTATCTCCTTTTATTTCCTCTCTCAAATTCTCATCAGTATCATTCACTTCTTCCATACCCGACTCGAATATCACTTTCCTCTATATCAACATTCACATCCAAAAGAATACCTTTTATACCTCAGTCCACGTTAAACCAACTAGTAAGAACAATAGCTTGATTTCGACAGCTGCCATCCACCTCATACAAAGCGCTCCATCCCATTCTCTCTCAGTCCGTGGCTTCCGTCTCTGCAACAACATCCCCTCCCATCAGAAGTACTTGTATCAGCTACATGACTCTCTGAGAAAATGTAGGTACCATGAATGCTACTGAGCAGTAAAATCCTAACCCTCAACCAAACACACTCCCTTCATCAAACCAAACTGCCAAAAAGCCCTAATATTATCACCACTTTCTTCCCCGGAACACACAAAATTAAACATTTAATCCGTGAACTCTTCACAATTATTAATGACTAAAAGTCAACATCAATTTTATTCTAACCTTGTCCCTCTGTTTTGTTTAAATGCCCATCAAACTTGCGAGACATTTTCAGGGTTTAAGAAGGGGAGAGGTACGCGTGATGCCATTGCAGTAATGAGATTATTAATCGAGAGGAATATAGAACCCAACCAGGATGTATTTGCCTGTTTTTTAGCTTTCGAAAAAGCATTTGATAGAGTGAATTGTGAAAAACTAATGAGTATATTGCAGGAAATAGGAATAGATTGGCGGGAAAGAAGACTAATCCGCAACCTGTATACTACCTTGATCAAAAATTTTCCGGAATTTATTCAGAAAATTAAAAGTACAAGTTTATTCATCTAAATCTATATTGTCCCCTTCAAAGTAATCCCCATCGACTGCAACACACTTATGCCAGCGCTTGATCCAATCCTCGAAACATTTTTTATATTCGGTTTTCGGTATGTCCATCAGTGCTTCCTGCGATTTTTCCATTACTTCCTCTCGGCTGCTAAAACGCGTTCCCCGTAATGGTTTTTTAACTCGATTGAACAGAAAGAAGTCACAGGGAGCCAAATCAGGTGAATTCGGTGGCTGTTGGATGGTATTTGTTGCATTTTTCGTCGAAAAATTACGAATAATGATAGCACTGTGCGACGGTGCGTTATCATGGTGCAAAATCCACGAGTTTTCTGCCCACATTTCTGGTCTCTTTCGGCGAATTGCTTCACGCAAACGTCTCATAACGCCCAAATAATACTCTTTGTTTACTGTCTGGCCTTCTGGCAAAAATTCATGATGCACTACACCGTTGTAATCCATGAAAACCGTCAGCATTGCCTTCTTTTTTGACTGAAAACGACGTGGTTTTTTTGGTCTCGGCTCATTTGGTGAACGCCATTCACTTGCCTGATGTCTGGATTGCGTTTCGTACTCATAAACCCACGTCTCGTCTCCAGTAATGATCCTTTTGATGAATGTGGGATCGGATTCAGCCTCGCAAATCATGTCTTTTGCGACGTCAACACGGTCTCTTTTTTGCATGAAATTGAGGTCTCTTGGCACCAACTTTGCTGCTACACGACGGAAACCCAAATCATTAACCACAATGCCTTGGGCGGATCCATAGGCAATGTTCAAGTCCTCCGCTATTTCTCTGATGGTTAATTTGCGGTTATTGACCAACATTTCTTTTACTTTATCAATTTTTTCACCGACTTTTGATGTCGATGGTCTGCCACTGCGTTCATCATCTTCGATTGACTCACGACCACTTCTGAACCGCTCGTGCCACTGGTAAACGACCGTTTTTTTTAGAGAATCGTTGCCGAAACACTTTTCCAACATTTCCAACGTCCGTGCGCCACTAAATCCGTTTTTACGCAAAATTTAATACAAGTTCGTTGTTGCAAATTTAAATCCATTTCTGCAATTGTAAAAAATCGCCAACACACACAGAGATAGATGTACTCTTGGCTACGTAACTTTTGCAAATGTCAAGTTATGACACTAAGATTTAAAGGGAATATCAACAACAGATGTACCAATTTAACAAAAAAAAACAGAACTCAAATCGGAACGATGGGAGCGCCACACGGTGGTTATTCCGGGAACTTTTTGATCAAGGTAGTATGTCTCAGACTGCTCAGTTGCGAGTAGGAAATGAAGAGTCCTGATGGGTAGTGTAAGGAAGAGGTGTAAGGCAGGGTTGCCCACTATCACCATTGCTGTTCAACCTATAATAATAATAATAATAGTAATAATACTTTATTCATTTTAAAAATGGTACAACCATATTAAATGTCGTCAATATAAGTATTATTTAACATATAAACATACTTTCTTAAATGTGATGAAAATTGTCACAAAAGAATTCATCCAATGAGTATAGTGGGTGAGCAAGTAACCAGGTATATACCCTATTCTTGAAACTCTGGATAGCATCTGATTTCAACTGAGTAGGCAGATAGTTATACAGTGGTATGTTCATATTGTTAAATGTGTTGTATGTTAATGACAATCTACAATAAGTAGTATTTAGATTCAATTTACCTCTTGTGGAATAGTTATGGAGGTTGGATCTTAATTGGTAACTTTCTAGATTAACTTTCACATGAGTCGGAGCCTTAAAGATATACAAACAAAATACAGTCATGATTCTATACCTAATAAATAAAGGTTTGCTGTAATCACATGGTGGTATATTAGCAAGAGAGCGAATAGCTCTCTTTTGCAGTAGCAAAATTTGTTTAACATGAGGGGAATGACCCCATAACTCAACACCATAATTCAAATGACATTGAAAGAAGGCATGGTAAAGTGTTAAACGATACTCATTTGAAATGATAAAGTTGAGCTTTCTTAACATATAAACAGCTTTACTAAGTTTATTACAGGTCTGACTGATTTGAGTCTCCCAATTAAGTTTGGTATCAATATAAATTCCTAGTATTTTAGCAGTTTCAATATCAGTTGTTTTTGATTTAAGACTGCACACAATATGCTGAGTTTTGTTAGTATTTAATTGTAAATGTTTAACATCAAACCATTCCTTAGCCTGTTTTTGGGTAGCGCTAGATCGTAACTTTGCATCTTCTTGATGTTGACACTTTTGCACAAAAGTAGTGTCATCAGCATATAAAACAGATCTAGGTTTCATATTACAGGGCAAATCATTAATCATGGTAATGAAAAGTACTGGGCCAAGCACAGAGCCCTGTGGTACACCACATTTTACTTTAAGAACTGCAGACTGACAGTCATCAAGTTCAACCAATTGGTGGCGATCATCCAAATATGACTTCATTAGTTTCAGTGCAACTCCCTTAATACCATAATATTCTAGCTTTGTTAGTAATATTGAATGATTAACACAGTCGAAGGCCTTACTAAGATCACATAGTGTCACTGAGACTGATTCCTTTTCTTCAAATGCATTAATGACATAATTAACTATGGACTCTACTGCCAAAATTGTAGATTTCCCAGATCGAAAGCCATACTGGGATTTGGAAAACAGATTATTTAACTCAAAAAAATTACATATTTGATCTTTCATAATAGCTTCAAAAATTTTACCAAAAACGGGGACCTTGGAAATGGGGCGGTAGTTAGCTAAATCATCTTTATCACCTTTCTTATAACAGGTACTGTTTTGGAATATTTTAGAGCTGTTGAAAAATCTCCTGTCTCAAAACATAAATTGACTAACATTGCTAATGGTTCCGCAATGAGCACAATAATGTCCTTTATTAGGGAGTTAGAAAGACCATAAATATCCTTACTGTTGGATTTTTTAAATTTTTTAACAGTCGATATAATATCAAGGTGAGTACCAAAATTCCATTTAAAATTGAAATTTTTCGGAGGAAGATTTTGCAGCATATTACCAATATTGGCAGCGTCAACTTTTCGAGAGAACAAATTGTCTTCAACAGCTTTTAAGAAAAAATTATTTACAGCATCTGGGGTGAAAGGAAGATTTTCTTTTCCATTACCATGACCAACGTCTTGATTGATTATACTCCATGCTGCCTTTTGTTTATTTTTGCATTCAATATAAAATCCTTGTAAGCATTATTTTTTGCACACCTAACTAAATTATAATAATCTCTTTTGTATTTCAAGTAAGCCTCTTTGTCATGCTGGCTTCCACTGGTTTGGTATGAGTGGTAGTAACTAAGTAAATCATTTCTAAGAGCTAATAACTCCCCAGTATACCAGAGATTTTTTTTATTTTTAGTGGGGATAGAGTTTAGAATTTTTTTAGGAAAGCATTGCTCAAAAATGCCTAGGAAATTACCTAAAAAACTTGAAAAACGTGATTGTTCTACAGAGTCTGTGCAAAAACCATGCCAATCAATACAAGATAGAAGCAGTTAGAAACTCTCTAAACATTCCATTGTTATGGGCCTCACGATTATGGTTTTACCTCTATTTGGATATATCTTTTGAGTTATTTGAGCATTAAAAGTGAAGCTTATGCCTTGATGGTCAGATAAGAGATAGTCAATAACACTTATACTGTACAGTTCAGGACCATAATTGGTAATTACATTATCTAGGCATGCAGAAAGTCGAGTAGGCTGTTTGTTTGCCCAGTATAAATTATAAGAAAGCAAAAGATTTTCAAGAACCTGACAATCACTAGTTTTTAGTGTTATGTCAAAGTTGAGATCTCCACAAATTATGATATTGGCTTTCAGAGTCAAGAATAGGGATAGTACTAGTTCCAGTTGATTGAAGAAGTGTTAAAAAACACCATTAGGGGAGCGATACACAGAAGCAATGATCAAATTCAGGTCCTTCAATATGATCGCAGATATTTCAAAGTGCAATCAATTCCAGACAGAATTTGTCCAAGTCAATTACCTTGAAGGGCATACCTTTCAGGACATAAATACAGGTACCACCGTTTTTTTGCTACAGATCGGCAGTAGAATGATGCCAAGCCAAAATCACTAATGTTATACACATCAAATTCATTTTTTGCAATCCAGTGCTCATTGAGACATAGCACATTGTAGCCACCATGTTTGACTATTGCCTCTATCTCCGTTATCTTATTACGTAGACATCTCACATTTTGGCAAAATAAATTAATACTATCTAGTCAAAAGGACTTTGGTTATGATATTCCCGTTTTGAGGCGGGTAACACGTTTCTCTAAGGAACACTTTTCCGTAGTGTTATCGGTGTGGCCCCTTGTTGCTGAGGTAGGTACCAGCGCATCACTAGTTTTCAACTCGGAGTTCGGATTTACCACCGCAGCTGACCCTTCAGCAATATTCTCTGTCTCTTCATGAGTACGGGTCAATTTCCGCGGTTTTGGTGGGAAAAATTTCCCAACTTTCACTTCTACTGGCCAAATATCTTCTTTAAGAAGTTGATCCTTAAGGCTAATTGGCGCACAGAGTTAAAAAGAATTATAAACTTCACCAACTCTCAAACTTTCACATTTGAAGTCATTCCCAGGAAATATTCCGGACAGATGCTTCACAATGTCATCAGGCGTTGCATTGGACTGGACACGACCAACGTAGAAGAAAGTCTTGCGAGGAACTCCCACAAAATTGCACGTAACAGCAGGCTGCTTACACTCCCAAAAACCGTATTTCGTTTGCGTTTGTTTCTCTTGTAATTCACCTTTTGAAAACCTTCCTCGTCAGTAACGATGGATTCGAAACTCATGCTGTTAAATTTTGCGTTCACATTTTTGGGGCACAAATCGGAGTTGTCACTATTGAGGCCTAATTGTTCGTTGACTTCAGGTTTCAATTCCGTAGACAACGTTACAGCTTCCTTTGCAATTGGCTGCAAGGTAGTACATTCCGTGGATCCGGTAGATTGGAGAGTTTGTAACTCCATTTTCAAATTTTCAATGTCGGCCGCAATATTGTAAATATTGGGCTTATTTACACGGCATAAAAAACACTTCCAGTAAATGTCATGGCAGTCCGAGACAGCTTTTAATGTTATATCAATTAAGCCGGAGCATTTATGGTGACATACACCTGAGCAAATATTGCAACTAACGACCATATCACGTACTTCGACTCTAGTTTTACAAGAGCCACATCGTTGTACGGCCAAAGTTGATGCCATCTTGAACAACAATGCAGAAGAAATGATGAAAGAGGCATGGGAAGAACTGGAGGTAGGAATGAAAGTGGGCGGGGAATTTGTAAAATTAATTAGGTTTGCTGATGACCAAGCTTTAGTTTGTCAGTCAGCCAAGGGGTTGTAAGGATTGCTGAGTGAATTAGAAATTCAGGGCGACAGGTATGGGATGAGATTCAATATTAAAAAAACAAAGTTTAAGTGATTGTCTAGAAAGAAAAATGCTAAGCTAAACATTAAAATAGAAGGGCAAAAACCAGAGCAGATAGAATAGAATAAAGTATGCTCTATGGATACCATATTTTCACTTATTAGGTAAAAAGATCAAATACTGAAAAGGAAAATCAAATTATTGGACATGTGCGGAGACATACAAACGTTTGACTTTCCTTTCTCCACAAATATATAATGGCAATTGAAGATGTTTTTCTTTCTTGCAAACAAGAAAGTCATTTCATGATGTATCTGGGCTTCGTGTTGGTAATATAATAAATAAATGAATGAATAAATTTACCATACATGGGAAGGAGTGTAAAAAATACATAAAATATGTAATTATATTTAAGAATGCGAACCTTTGCCTATTAGTGTTAACGCCTAGGCTATCTTTCCAGTAATGCAAGTTAATATCTTGTAGTTTCTTTATGGTTCTTTTTCTTCTTAGTTTCTAAATTTCCGCGTGCTTTGATGGCACTTAAGGTGATGACGCATTGATGTTGCTGACGACCCATCGTCAGCAACATCGATGCACCAACCCACAAGCTACCGCAATTTGTTGCGCATGCTCTTCAACTCTTCGCCAGAAAAACTGACTTTTTTGCTAAAACTTCCATGGATTTCATTCACATTATTCGGAATGCTGAAGTCCAAGACGTCAACATGCTGGTGAACTTTGATGTCATCTCCTTGTTCACAAATACGCCCATTGATGACTCCATGCTACTCATCAAAAACCTCACCTCACAGGGATTAGCTAAGGATTAACCTGGACCTCGCAAATTCTGCCTCAGGAACTCATACTTCCTTTAAAATGATAAGCACATTGAACATCATGAAAGTGCAGCCATGGGATCATCCCTCTCTTCCGTACTAACCAACATTTTCATTGAGATCTCTCAGCTGAAGGAAATGGTCTTACCCAAAGAAACCAATCCGTATTGATAGTTGGGGTTTTTGGATGCATCAACCACTGTGGTCGTTTTTGCACTACTTTTTAAAACATTTAAAACCTCAATCCAATTTTGATAAATACGTCAATGCATAAAAAACATGTAAATAGTTAAAAACGAAATTATTTAAAAAAAAAGAAACGGAAACTCAAGTTGTCCGTTCAGGTCAGTTTCCTTTAAAAACTCGGAAACCTTTCCTAAAAAGTTGGGGTCCTCTCCTAAACTATTGCTTAAATTATCTCATATTTTAAAAACGGTATCTGGCCTTTTATAATTTATTTCTGAGTCACAATCAGGTGCAAGTTACAAACATTGCAGCAAGGTTGCACTTTTGTCTCCATGAAGAGTGCGTGAGGGCTAAGTGCCCTATTCTCATGCGCGTGATCCTGACCTCTTCCCTCTGAATGTTCCAGATGGAAGAGGGCCCTGTCAAAACAACCAAATTTATGGCCTTAACTTCCTCTTTTTGCAAGAATCACCAAGCTTCCTTCCACTGGTTCAGAACCAAATTCAGCAAGGCAGCCCCGACATCCAGCACAGGAATCAAAGCTGAGTCTGTTTTGAGATTGACCAGGGCTTCATTTGCTGCTTTGCCAGCCTTTTCAATGCCTGGTATTCCCACATGACCAGCAGTCCATGTAGAGGATACCTACTTCCCCTTTATCTGAAGGGACCACAGGGTATAATAGATCTCCTGAACCATCAGGTGCATTGTTGACAAGACTGATATGGATTATAGGGAAATCAATGAGTGCGAACAGATGAGAGAAGAGCCATCACATTCTCTTATGTCTTTTAGGGCCCTCTTGATAGCTGACAGTTTGGCTGTGAACTCCTCAATCATCTCTTAACTCTCCCCCAACCTCCGATCAACACCCTCCACCAACCTCTGGATCACAGTCTCCCTCAATCAATGACAAATCATCAACCGCAAATATAAGAACTGCTCTATTGAGCATAATTACGAAACTTCTCTCTCCTACTGACAATAAAACCCTTATTAGCATCATAACCAATGACCTTATACCAGCCCTTCTTCAACTTGTAAATGGTGCCTAATTCACAAATAAACAACCACTTCCTTAAAGTTTTACAATGGAACATAAATGGCATAAAATACAAAAAACAAAAGCTGGAAAAACCACTACTACACAAAGGCGAGCCCTTCATAAGCTCCTATTTACCAAAAATATCGCAATTCACTCACCGCCATTCCCTACCCACTTCCATCATCACCCCCACTCCTCCGATATCCTGGATGTAGTTCTATTATTCGCAGATATCGCATTCCAAATCCTTAACCTAGATAACTCAGCCTCGGACCACTGCCCCATATTTTACTGCGTTCCTACCCTCCTTCATACAACTAGAAGAGTTAACTGGAAACTATTTAAAGAAAACTGCTTAGCCATTAACCTTGTCCCATCTCCTGCTAGCACTCCAGACAGCATAGAGAAAGCGGCTCAAGATTTTACAAGCACCTTAACCAAAATCATTCATCGCTCTTGCTACCCTCCTTCTCCGGCCTCCATCGCTGGTGCCACACTACCTCCGGATATTTTGCACTTGATTTCACTTAGAAACAAGGCCAGAGCCCTCTGGCAACGCACTAATCTCCGCCAAGATTAAATCGGCTTCTGTGCACTTTGAAACCTTGTAACATCCAAAACTAGAAAACATTGGGAAAAAACTTGGCATGAGAAAATAAGTTCACTCTCACATAAGGATAATTCGGTATGGACCCTAGCCCACTGTCCGCAAAGGAAAAAGGTACCCACCCCGCCAATACCACATAATGGGAGAGCACTATACGATGACAGCAACAAAGCAAATACCTCTGCCGACTCCTTCGAATGCATTTTTAAAACAATAATACATCCTTGTTGGATTCAGAAGCGTTGATCAGTGTCTATGGCCTGTCACTTTGCCCATTCCACATATTCCCGGAAATTACTCCTCAAGGACTTTACTCCATTATGTCCCACTCCAAAACAAAGTCATCACCGGGACCCGATCAAATCTCCTACCTTCACCTGATAAACCTTCCTAAATCTTTTATCAAACACCTACTCTCTATCCTCAACGCCTGTCTTTCCCAATCGTACTTCCCAAAGTCATTGAAAACGGCTAAGATAATACTCCTTCCAAAATCCGAAAAAAATCCTTCTTATATCCTGAACTATAGACCCAGTGGCCTGCTCCCCCGCATGGGCAAACTTCTAGAAAAATGCATCTTAAACAGGCTACAAGAAGAAATCTCGGCCCTAGACTTGATCAGACCTGAGCAAACTGGCTTCCGCCGTCGCCATTCCATTACTCAGCAAATAAAAAGATTGGTTGAACTGATCACTTTCGGCTTCCACATCCACAAGCACACCCAAGTAGTCTTCCTTGATTTCCAAAGAGCTTTTGACAAGTTCTGGCGAACTGGTTTAATACATAAACTGCTTAAAACCGACATATCAGTATACCTAAATAAGACCATCCCCTCCTTTCTTTCAAACCGCACATTCTTTCTAGCCCTTAACAATGCCAAATCAACTACCCAGTCCATATCCGCAGGCTTTCTCCAAGGATCAATTTTGTCACCCATCCTATTCAACCTCTACATTAACGACCTCCCCTCCGACCCAAAAGCTACCTCCATGCGGATGACTCAGCTAGAGCGTCAACTTCCTTTGACCCAAATCATGCCGCAAAAAATGTCCAAGAACACCTTAAGAGCATAGCAGAGTGGATGACCGATTGGAAACTAACCATTAACACCACAAAATGCATAAACGTAAACTACGCCAGAAAATGGAAGAATGGAATTCGTAAAATTAATTAGGTTTGCGGATGACCAAGCTTTAGTTTGTCAGTCAGCCAAGGGGTTGTAAGGATTGCTGAGTGAATTGGAAATTCAGGGCGACAGGTATGGGATGAGAATCAATATTCATAAAACAAAGGTTATGCAATTTTCTAGAAAGAAAAAAGCTCAGCTAAACATTAAAATAGGAGGGCAAAAACTAATGCAGATGGAACAGTTCACGTATCTCTGAAGCATTTGGACCAATACGGTCATAGTAGTATGGATGTATGGAGAAGAATTACGCTAGGCACAGAGGCTTTCATAAGGAGGAGAGAGTAGACGAATGGGACGTTGAGTAAGGATATTAAAAAAAGACTCGTGAAACTTTTGATATGGTGCATAGTTATATACGTAAATGTGGTGATTGAAGCAGGAGGATAGTCGTGGACTGGAGGCTTTTGACATGTGGGTGTGGAGAAAATGGAGAAGGTGAAATGGACCGAGAAGAAAACCAATGAGAAAGTACTTGGTATGGTGGGTGAAGAGAGAGGGTTGTTGGGAGAAATCCTATTGAGGAAGTAAAAATGGATGAAGGGCATATTGACCGACAGGGGACTGTTCAAGATGGTAATAGAGGGGAGAATGTTGGGCAAGCAAGAAAAGGGAATGAACAGGATTAGGATGTTTCATTTAAGGATTCAAATTCCTTCTAGATTATTATTATTAGGAGTTAATTTCATTATTTCCTTGAAAATTGTATCTTAGCACAAAAGTCTGATTTACCTAATTTCTCTTAAATTTTTAGTAGTTCTAAGGTTAATTTGTTTATAAAGACATGGCCTAATTCGGCTTCTAATAATAATTTCAATTCCCATGTTTTCATGAAGAATTTCTAGTCTTTGAGCTATTTTTGGTATCATCATAATTACTTATGTGCCCTGTAAAATTAAACCTACATATGTTTTATATCCCTATCATGCTTTGTGTGTGCAAAAATATCAAAATCTAGAAGATGCAAAGGTACGATTCAGAGCCACTCAAAGACAGGCTAAGTAGGCAGGTTTCATATTAATCATTTACGTTTCAATTCTAACAACACTCAGCATATTGTATGCAGTTATAGTATATAAAAATGTACTAATGTTGAAAATTCTAAAATACTAGGAATTAATATAGATAGGAAACTTAACAGGGAGACTCACATCAGTCAGATCTGTAATGAACTGATTAAAGCTCAACTTTCCCATTTCAAATGAGTATCGTTTAACACTTGACCACGTCTTCTTTCCATGTCATTTCAATTACAGTGATGAGTTATGGGGTCATTTCCCAAAACATATCATACAAATCTTGCTACTACCCAAGAGAGATTTTTCCACCCTTGATAATACACCACAACGTGATTTCTGCAGACCAGTTTTAATTCGCTGTGGAGTCATGATTATACACCATGAGGTGTAGAGCAAATCTAAATAATACTATTTATTGTGGAATTTGATCAACTTACAGCGCATTTCATATTGTGGACATTCAAATGTAAAACTATCTGTTTTTTTACACTGTTTTTGTAACACTGATTATTTATTGAGAGATGAGTAAGGTGGAAATGAAATCCTATGAGTTTGGTGCATTCATCAAAATAAATCCAAGAACGCCACATTAAAACTGCTAATTCTTCAAGGAAATTTGACAGAAATTATGATGGCTGCCATTTTATTATGTTTGCACATTTTGGTCTACTAAATTCTCCATTATCAAAGGACAATTGATGCATGATCGTTCATCATACTTAATGCGAATTTAACAGTTTAAATGAGCGTGCCATTATATTGGTGATGTTAAACATTTTTATATTATTGTACACAAACACTCAATCTCAAGGAGACTTCTTATTGTCTTACATTGCTCCAATATTTAATTAAATTTTGTTTCCATTGATTCTGAATTTGTATAAAAATAAAGCCCGTCTAAATGCATAGTGTACTCAATTAAACTGCATATAATCAACCATTATCGGGTTTGCTGTGAAAGTGAGTACATTAAATGCATTTGAAAATATAAAGTTTCACACTTGTATCCTTAAAAAATGGCATTTTCAAGAATAAAAGCAATGCCAATCGAACAGAAAGTAGAAGAAGAAATGTATTCAGGTCACAATCACCATAATTAAAAAGGAGTTTTTCACAACAGCAAGGGATATGTGGCGTTAATAGGATTATTTGCGAATTGATTCAGCATATTAAATAAAATGGTCCCTCACTACAGAACACAATAAAAATCTAATTTTGCGTTAACTACTTAAATATCGAATCTTCCTATTTATAACCGTTGTATTTTAACTATCCATTTTGAATGATTTGGACTCAATATATCGTTTGATCATTGCGCATGTGAAATAATACTATTTTCTAAACATTATTGACGATGTTTATAGCTGTCGTTTGACACTTGACTCCCGTTCAATTCTACCAAAAACGTACGATCTTAACTACTTCAAAAAGGAACATTTACAAATATATTTTCTACAGAGATTGATACTGCAGTCAATTCAAGCAGAGCCCAAAGCAATTAAACATGACTATCTCAGCAGCAAGTATTATTGTTGTGTATGTAATTAGGTGTTCTCCAATTTAAAAGGCATATATCTCACAAATGATGTCACCCGTCCATTCTTTCCAAAATACATTCACTAAGATTAGCAACCTGAAGCAGTATATCCTTGTTTACGCAAATGAGAAGCCATACCATTATGAAATTTGCTCCATGTCATTCAGTTGGAAAGGAAAGCCTATGGTCTGTGAGTGTGTAAAGAATGCTTTTTCTGAAGTACGCAATAATGTTTGTTTTGATTCGTTCATTTGGTGACGCTGTAGCCGTGGCAACAGTAACAAACAAGTGAGGAATGAAAAGTTTCGAATTAGATTGAGAATAAGATCTAATTTTAAAGAGAAATAAAGTATGCTCTATGGATACTATATTTTCGTTTATTAGGTATAAAGATCAAATACTGAAAAGGAAAATCAAATTATTGGACATGTGCGGAGACATACAAACGTTTGACTTTCCTTTCTCCACAAATATATAATGGCAATTGAAGATGTTTTTTCTTTCTTGCAAGCAAGAAAGTCATTTCATGATGTATCCGGGCTTCGTGTTGGTAATATAATAAATAAATGTATGAATAAATTTACCATACATGGGAAGGAGTGTAAAAAATACATAAAATATGTAATTAAATTTAAGAATGCGACCCATTGCCTATTAGTGTGAACGCCTGGGCTATCTTTCCAGTAATGCAAGTTAATATCTTGTAGTTTCATTGTGGTTCTTTTTCTTCTTAGTTTCCAAATTTCCGCGTGCTTTGATGGCACTTAAGGTGATGACCCATCGATGTTGCTGACGACCCATCGTCAGCAACATCGATGCACCAACCCACAAGCTAACGCAATTTGTTGCGCATGCTCTTCAACTCTTCGCCAGAAAAACTGACTTTTTTGCTAAAACTTCCATGGATTTCATTCACATTATTCGGAATGCTGAAGTCCAAGTAGTCAACATGCTGGTGAACTTTGATGTCATCTCCTTGTTCACAAATACGCCTATTGATGACTCCATGCTACTCATCAAAAACCTCACCTCACAGGGATTAGCTAAGGATTAACCTGGACCTCGTAAATTCTGCCTCAGGAACTCATACTTCCTTTAAAATGATAAGCACATTGAACATCATGAAAGTGCAGCCATGGGATCACCCCTCTCTTCCGTACTAACCAACATTTTCATTGAGATCTCTCAGCTGAAGGAAATGGTCTTACACAAAGAAACCAACCCGTATTGATAGTTGGGGATTTTGGATGCATCAACCACTGTGGTTGTTTTTGCACCACTTTTTAAAACATTTAAAACCTCAATCCAATTTTGATAAATACGTCAATGAATAAAAAACATATACATAGTTAAAAACAAAATTATTTAAAAAAAAAAGAAACGGAAACTCAAGTTGTCCGTTCAGGTCAGTTTCCTTTAAAAACTCGGAAACCTTACCTAAAAAGTTCGGGTCCTCTCCTAAACTATTGCTTAAATTATCTCATATTTTAAAAAAGGTATCTGGCCTTTTATAATTTATTTCTGAGTGACAATCAGGTGCAAGTTACAAACATTGCAGCAAGGTTGTACTTTTGTCTCCATGAAGAGTTTTTGAGGGCTAAGTGCCCTATTCTCAGGCGCATGATCCTGACCTCTTCCCTCTGAATGTTCCAGATGGAAGAGGGCCCTGTCAAAACAACCAAATTTATGGCCTTAACTTCCTCGTTTTGCAAGAATCACCAAGCTTCCTTCCACTGGTTCAGAACCAAATTTAGCAAGGCAGCCCCACATCCAGCACAGGAAGCAAAGCTGAGTCTGTTTTGAGATTGACCAGGGCTTCATTTGCTGCTTTGCCAGCCTTTTCAATGCCTGGTATTCCCACATGACCAGCAGTCCATGTAGAGGATACCTACTTCCCCCTTTATCTGAAGGGACCACAGGGTATAATAGATTTCCTGAACCATCAGGTGCATTGATGACAAGACTGATATGGATTATAGGGAAATCAATGAGTGCGAACAGATGAGAGAAGAGCCATTACATTCTCTTATGTCTTTTAGGGCCCTCTTGATAGCTGACAGTTTGGCTGTGAACTCCTCAATCATCTCTTAACTCTCCCCCAACCTCCGATCAACACCCTCCACCAACTTCTGGACAACAGTCTCCCTCAATCAATGACCAATCATCAACCGCAGATATAAGAACTGCTCTATTGAGCATAATTACGAAACTTCTCTCTCCTACTGAAAATAAAACCCTTATTAGCATCATAACCAATGACCTTATACCAGCCCTTCTTCAACTTGTAAATGGTGCCTAATTCACAAATAAACAACCACTTCCTTAAAGTTTTACAATGGAACATAAATGGCATAAAATACAAAAAACAAAAGCTGGAAAAACCACTACTACACAAAGGCGAGCCCTTCATAAGCTCCTATTTACCAAAAATATCGCAATTCACTCACCGCCATTCCCTACCCACTTCCATCATCACCCCCACTCCTCCGATATCCTGGATGTAGTTCTATTATTCGCAGATATCGCATTCCAAATCCTTAACCTAGATAACTCAGCCTCGGACCACTGCCCCATATTTTACTGCGTTCCTATCCTCCTTCATACAACTAGAAGAGTTAACTGGAAACTATTTAAAGAAAACTGCTTAGCCATTAACCTTGTCCCATCTCCTGCTAGCACTCCAGACAGCATAGAGAAAGCGGCTCAAGATTTTACAAGCACCTTAACCAAAATCATTCATCGCTCTTGCTACCCTCCTTCTCCGGCCTCCATCGCTGGTGCCACACTACCTCCGGATATTTTGCACTTGATTTCACTTAGAAACAAGGCCAGAGCCCTCTGGCAACGCACTAATCTCCGCCAAGATTAAATCGGCTTCTGTGCACTTTGAAACCTTGTAACATCCAAAACTAGAAAACATTGGGAAAAAACTTGGCATGAGAAAATAAGTTCACTCTCACATAAGGATAATTCGGTATGGACCCTAGCCCACTGTCCGCAAAGGAAAAAGGTACCCACCCCGCCAATACCACATAATGGGAGAGCACTATACGATGACAGCAACAAAGCAAATACCTCTGCCGACTCCTTCGAATGCATTTTTAAAACAATAATACATCCTTGTTGGATTCAGAAGCGTTGATCAGTGTCTATGGCCTGTCACTTTGCCCATTCCACATATTCCCGGAAATTACTCCTCAAGGACTTTACTCCATTATGTCCCACTCCAAAACAAAGTCATCACCGGGACCCGATCAAATCTCCTACCTTCACCTGATAAACCTTCCTAAATCTTTTATCAAACACCTACTCTCTATCCTCAACGCCTGTCTTTCCCAATCGTACTTCCCAAAGTCATTGAAAACGGCTAAGATAATACTCCTTCCAAAATCCGAAAAAAATCCTTCTTATATCCTGAACTATAGACCCAGTGGCCTACTCCCCCGCATGGGCAAACTTCTAGAAAAATGCATCTTAAACAGGCTACAAGAAGAAATCTCGGCCCTAGACTTGATCAGAGCTGAGCAAACTGGCTTCCGCCGTCGCCATTCCATGACTCAGCAAATAAAAAGATTGGTTGAACTGATCACTTTCGGCTTCCACATCCACAAGCACACCCAAGTAGTCTTCCTTGATTTCCAAAGAGCTTTTGACAAGTTCTGGCGAACTGGTTTAATACATAAACTGCTTAAAACCGACATATCAGTATACCTAAATAAGACCATCCCCTCCTTTCTTTCAAACCGCACATTCTTTCTAGCCCTTAACAATGCCAAATCAACTACCCAGTCCATATCCGCAGGCTTTCTCCAAGGATCAATTTTGTCACCCATCCTATTCAACCTCTACATTAACGACCTCCCCTCCGACCCAAAAGCTACCTCCATGCGGATGACTCAGCTAGAGCGTCAACTTCCTTTGACCCAAATCATGCCGCAAAAAATGTCCAAGAACACCTTAAGAGCATAGCAGAGTGGATGACCGATTGGAAACTAACCATTAACACCACAAAATGCATAAACGTAAACTACGCCAGAAAATGGAAGAATGGAATTCGTAAAATTAATTAGGTTTGCGGATGACCAAGCTTTAGTTTGTCAGTCAGCCAAGGGGTTGTAAGGATTGCTGAGTGAATTGGAAATTCAGGGCGACAGGTATGGGATGAGAATCAATATTCATAAAACAAAGGTTATGCAATTTTCTAGAAAGAAAAAAGCTCAGCTAAACATTAAAATAGGAGGGCAAAAACTAATGCAGATGGAACAGTTCACGTATCTCTGAAGCATTTGGACCAATACGGTCATAGTAGTATGGATGTATGGAGAAGAATTACGCTACGCACAGAGGCTTTCATAAGGAGGAGAGAGTAGACGAATGGGACGTTGAGTAAGGATATTAAAAAAAGACTCGTGAAACTTTTGATATGGTGCATAGTTATATACGTAAATGTGGTGATTGAAGCAGGAGGATAGTCGTGGACTGGAGGCTTTTGACATGTGGGTGTGGAGAAAATGGAGAAGGTGAAATGGACCGAGAAGAAAACCAATGAGAAAGTACTTGGTATGGTGGGTGAAGAGAGAGGGTTGTTGGGAGAAATCCTATTGAGGAAGTAAAAATGGATGAAGGGCATATTGACCGACAGGGGACTGTTCAAGATGGTAATAGAGGGGAGAATGTTGGGCAAGCAAGAAAAGGGAATGAACAGGATAAGGATGTTTCATTTAAGGATTCAAATTCCTTCTAGATTATTATTATTAGGAGTTAATTTCATTATTTCCTTGAAAATTGTATCTTAGCACAAAAGTCTGATTTACCTAATTTCTCTTAAATTTTTAGTAGTTCTAAGGTTAATTTGTTTATAAAGACATGGCCTAATTCGGCTTCTAATAATAATTTCAATTCCCATGTTTTCATGAAGAATTTCTAGTCTTTGAGCTATTTTTGGTATCATCATAATTACTTATTTGCCCTGTAAAATTAAACCTACATATGTTTTATATCCTTATCATGCTTTGTGTGTGCAAAAATATCAAAATCTAGAAGATGCAAAGGTACGATTCAGAGCCACTCAAAGACAGGCTAAGCAGGCAGGTTTCATATTAATCATTTACGTTTCAATTCTAACAAAACTCAGCATATTGTATGCAGTTATAGTATATAAAAATGTACTAATGTTGAAAATTCTAAAATACTAGGAATTAATATAGATAGGAAACTTAACAGGGAGACTCACATCAGTCAGATCTGTAATGAACTGATTAAAGCTCAACTTTCCCATTTCAAATGAGTATTGTTTAACACTTGACCACGTCTTCTTTCCATGTCATTTCAATTACAGTGATGAGTTATGGGGTCATTTCCCAAAACATATCATACAAATCTTGCTACTACCCAAGAGAGATTTTTCCACCCTTGATAATACACCACAACGTGATTTCTGCAGACCAGTTTTAATTCGCTGTGGAGTCATGATTATACACCATGAGGGGTAGAGCAAATCTAAATAATACTATTTATTGTGGAATTTGATCAACTTACAGCGCATTTCATATTGTGGACATTCAAATGTAAAACTATCTGTTTTTTTACACTGTTTTTGTAACACTGATTATTTATTGAGAGATGAGTAAGGTGAAAATGAAATCCTTTGAGTTTGGTGCATTCATCAAAATAAATCCAAGAACGCCACATTAAAACTGCTAATTCTTCAAGGAAATTTGACAGAAATTATGATGGCTGCCATTTTATTATGTTTGCACATTTTGGTCTACTAAATTCTCCATTATCAAAGGACAATTGATGCATGATCGTTCATCATACTTAATGCGAATTTAACAGTTTAAATGAGCGTGCCATTATATTGGTGATGTTAAACATTTTTATATTATTGTACACAAACACTCAATCTCAAGGAGACTTCTTATTGTCTTACATTGCTCCAATATTTAATTAAATTTTGTTTCCATTGATTCTGAATTTGTATAAAAATAAAGCCCGTCTAAATGCATAGTGTACTCAATTAAACTGCATATAATCAACCATTATCGGTTTGCTGTGAAAGTGAGTACATTAAATGCATTTGAAATATAAAGTTCACACTTGTATCCTTAAAAAATGGCATTTTCAAGAATAAAAGCAATGCCAATCGAACAGAAAGTAGAAGAAGAAATGAATTCAGGTCACAATCACCATAATTAAAAAGGAGTTTTTCACAACAGCAAGGGATTTGTGGCGTTAATGGGATTATTTGCGAATTGATTCAGCATATTAAATAAAATGGTCCCTCACTACAGAACACAATAAAAATCTAATTTTGCGTTAACTACTTAAATATCGAATCTTCCTATTTATAACCGTTGTATTTTAACTATCCATTTTGAATGATTTGGACTCAATATATCGTTTGATCATTGCGCATGTGAAATAATACTATTTTCTAAACATTATTGACGATGTTTATAGCTGTCGTTTGACACTTGACTCCCGTTCAATTCTACCAAAAACGTACGATCTTAACTACTTCAAAAAGGAACATTTACAAATATATTTTCTACAGAGATTGATACTGCAGTCAATTCAAGCAGAGCCCAAAGCAATTAAACATGACTATCTCAGCAGCAAGTATTATTGTTGTGTATGTAATTAGGTGTTCTCCAAATTTAAAAGGCATATATCTCACAAATGATGTCACCCGTCCATTCTTTCCAAAATACATTCACTAAGATTAGCAACCTGAAGCAGTATATCCTTGTTTACGCAAATGAGAAGCCATACCATTATGAAATTTGCTCCATGTCATTCAGTTGGAAAGGAAAGCCTATGGTCTGTGAGTGTGTAAAGAATGCTTTTTCTGAAGTACGCAATAATGTTTGTTTTGATTCGTTCATTTGGTGACGCTGTAGCCGTGGCAACAGTAACAAACAAGTGAGGAATGAAAAGTTTCGAATTAGATTGAGAATAAGATCTAATTTTAAAGAGAAATAAAGTATGCTCTATGGATACTATATTTTCGTTTATTAGGTATAAAGATCAAATACTGAAAAGAAAAACCAAATTATTGGACATGTGCGGAGACATACAAACGTTTGACTTTCCTTTCTCCACAAATATATAATGGCAATTGAAGATGTTTTTCTTTCTTGCAAGCAAGAAAGTCATTTCATGATGTATCCGGGCTTCGTGTTGGTAATATAATAAATAAATGAATGAATAAATTTACCATACATGGGAAGGAGTGTAAAAAATACATAAAATATGTAATTATATTTAAGAATGCGACCCATTGCCTATTAGTGTGAACGCCTGGGCTATCTTTCCAGTAATGCAAGTTAATATCTTGTAGTTTCATTGTGGTTCTTTTTCTTCTTAGTTTCCAAATTTCCGCGTGCTTTGATGGCACTTAAGGTGTGGACGCATCGATGTTGCGGACGACCCATCATCAGCAACATCGATGCACCATCCCTCAAGCTAGCGCAATATGTTGCACATGCTCTTCAACTCTTCGCCAGAAAAACTGACTTTTTTGCTAAAACTTCCATGGATTTCATTCACATTATTCGGAATGCTGAAGTCCAAGAAGTCAACATGCTGGTGAACTTTGATGTCATCTCCTTGTTCACAAATATGCCCATTGATGACTCCATGCTACTCATCAAAAACCTCACCTCACAGGGATTAGCTAAGGATTAACCTGGACCTCGCAAATTCTGCCTCAGGAACTCATACTTCCTTTAAAATGATAAGCACATTGAACATCATGAAAGTGCAGCCATGGGATCATCCCTCTCTTCCGTACTAACCAACATTTTGTTCGTTCGAAGGTTTCCGCGGCGATAAGTAGGTGATTTCCACATTTTTCGGGCTGCGTCCGCGTATGTCGTTTAAAAGTACAACAGTTTCGCCAGCTATCCTGCTGGCGTCCTCAGGTCAAGGAGCTCCTTGACCTGAGGACGCCAGCAGGATAGCTGGCGAAACTGTTGTACTTTTAAACGCCATACTCGGACGCAGCCCGAAAAATGTGGAAATAACCAACATTTTCATTGAGATCTCTCAGCTGAAGGAAATGGTCTTACCCAAAGAAACCAATCCGTATTGATAGTTGGGGTTTTTGGATGCATCAACCACTGTGGTTGTTTTTGCACTACTTTTTAAAACATTTAAAACCTCAATCCAATTTTGATAAATACGTCAATGCATAAAAAACATGTAAATAGTTACAAACGAAATTATTTAAAAAAAAGAAACGGAAACTCAAGTTGTCCGTTCAGGTCAGTTTCCTTTAAAAACTCGGAAACCTTTCCTAAAAAGTTGGGGTCCTCTCCTAAACTATTGCTTAAATTATCTCATATTTTAAAAACGGTATCTGGCCTTTTATAATTTATTTCTGAGTCACAATCAGGTGCAAGTTACAAACATTGCAGCAAGGTTGCACTTTTGTCTCCATGAAGAGTGCGTGAGGGCTAAGTGCCCTATTCTCATGCGCGTGATCCTGACCTCTTCCCTCTGAATGTTCCAGATGGAAGAGGGCCCTGTCAAAACAACCAAATTTATGGCCTTAACTTCCTCTTTTTGCAAGAATCACCAAGCTTCCTTCCACTGGTTCAGAACCAAATTCAGCAAGGCAGCCCCGACATCCAGCACAGGAATCAAAGCTGAGTCTGTTTTGAGATTGACCAGGGCTTCATTTGCTGCTTTGCCAGCCTTTTCAATGCCTGGTATTCCCACATGACCAGCAGTCCATGTAGAGGATACCTACTTCCCCTTTATCTGAAGGGACCACAGGGTATAATAGATCTCCTGAACCATCAGGTGCATTGTTGACAAGACTGATATGGATTATAGGGAAATCAATGAGTGCGAACAGATGAGAGAAGAGCCATTACATTCTCTTATGTCTTTTAGGGCCCTCTTGATAGCTGACAGTTTGGCTGTGAACTCCTCAATCATCTCTTAACTCTCCTCCAACCTCCGATCAACACCCTCCGCCAACCTCTGGATCACAGTCTCCCTCAATCAATGACAAATCATCAACCGCAAATATAAGAACTGCTCTATTGAGCATAATTACGAAACTTCTCTCTCCTACTGACAATAAAACCCTTATTAGCATCATAACCAATGACCTTATACCAGCCCTTCTTCAACTTGTAAATGGTGCCTAATTCACAAATAAACAACCACTTCCTTAAAGTTTTACAATGGAACATAAATGGCATAAAATACAAAAAACAAAAGCTGGAAAAACCACTACTACACAAAGGCGAGCCCTTCATAAGCTCCTATTTACCAAAAATATCGCAATTCACTCACCGCCATTCCCTACCCACTTCCATCATCACCCCCACTCCTCCGATATCCTGGATGTAGTTCTATTATTCGCAGATATCGCATTCCAAATCCTTAACCTAGATAACTCAGCCTCGGACCACTGCCCCATATTTTACTGCGTTCCTACCCTCCTTCATACAACTAGAAGAGTTAACTGGAAACTATTTAAAGAAAACTGCTTAGCCATTAACCTTGTCCCATCTCCTGCTAGCACTCCAGACAGCATAGAGAAAGCGGCTCAAGATTTTACAAGCACCTTAACCAAAATCATTCATCGCTCTTGCTACCCTCCTTCTCCGGCCTCCATCGCTGGTGCCACACTACCTCCGGATATTTTGCACTTGATTTCACTTAGAAACAAGGCCAGAGCCCTCTGGCAACGCACTAATCTCCGCCAAGATTAAATCGGCTTCTGTGCACTTTGAAACCTTGTAACATCCAAAACTAGAAAACATTGGGAAAAAACTTGGCATGAGAAAATAAGTTCACTCTCACATAAGGATAATTCGGTATGGACCCTAGCCCACTGTCCGCAAAGGAAAAAGGTACCCACCCCGCCAATACCACATAATGGGAGAGCACTATACGATGACAGCAACAAAGCAAATACCTCTGCCGACTCCTTCGAATGCATTTTTAAAACAATAATACATCCTTGTTGGATTCAGAAGCGTTGATCAGTGTCTATGGCCTGTCACTTTGCCCATTCCACATATTCCCGGAAATTACTCCTCAAGGACTTTACTCCATTATGTCCCACTCCAAAACAAAGTCATCACCGGGACCCGATCAAATCTCCTACCTTCACCTGATAAACCTTCCTAAATCTTTTATCAAACACCTACTCTCTATCCTCAACGCCTGTCTTTCCCAATCGTACTTCCCAAAGTCATTGAAAACGGCTAAGATAATACTCCTTCCAAAATCCGAAAAAAATCCTTCTTATATCCTGAACTATAGACCCAGTGGCCTACTCCCCCGCATGGGCAAACTTCTAGAAAAATGCATCTTAAACAGGCTACAAGAAGAAATCTCGGCCCTAGACTTGATCAGAGCTGAGCAAACTGGCTTCCGCCGTCGCCATTCCATGACTCAGCAAATAAAAAGATTGGTTGAACTGATCACTTTCGGCTTCCACATCCACAAGAACACCCAAGTAGTCTTCCTTGATTTCCAAAGAGCTTTTGACAAGTTCTGGCGAACTGGTTTAATACATAAACTGTTTAAAACCGACATATCAGTATACCTAAATAAGACCATCCCCTCCTTTCTTTCAAACCGCACATTCTTTCTAGCCCTTAACAATGCCAAATCAACTACCCAGTCCATATCCGCAGGCTTTCTCCAAGGATCAATTTTGTCACCCATCCTATTCAACCTCTACATTAACGACCTCCCCTCCGACCCAAAAGCTACCTCCATGCGGATGACTCAGCTAGAGCGTCAACTTCCTTTGACCCAAATCATGCCGCAAAAAATGTCCAAGAACACCTTAAGAGCATAGCAGAGTGGATGACCGATTGGAAACTAACCATTAACACCACAAAATGCATAAACGTAAACTACGCCAGAAAATGGAAGAATGGAATTCGTAAAATGAATTAGGTTTGCGGATGACCAAGCTTTAGTTTGTCAGTCAGCCAAGGGGTTGTAAGGATTGCTGAGTGAATTGGAAATTCAGGGCGACAGGTATGGGATGAGAATCAATATTCATAAAACAAAGGTTATGCAATTTTCTAGAAAGAAAAAAGCTCAGCTAAACATTAAAATAGGAGGGCAAAAACTAATGCAGATGGAACAGTTCACGTATCTCTGAAGCATTTGGACCAATACGGTCCTAGTAGTTGGGACGTATGGAGAAGAATTACGCTAGGCACAGAGGCTTTCATAAGGAGGAGAGAGTTGACGAATGGGACGTTGAGTAAGGATATTAAAAAAAGACTCGTGAAACTTTTGATATGGTGCATAGTTATATACGGAAATGTGGTGATTGAAGCAGGAGGATAGTCGTGGACTGGAGGCTTTTGACATGTGGGTGTGGAGAAAATGGAGAAGGTGAAATGGACCGAGAAGAAAACCAATGAGAAAGTACTTGGTATGGTGGGTGAAGAGAGGGGTTGGTTGGGAGAAATCCTATTGAGGAAGTAAAAATGGATGAAGGGCATATTGACCAACAGGGGACTGTTCAAGATGGTAATAGAGGGGAGAATGTTGGGCAAGCAAGAAAAGGGAATGAACAGGATAAGGATGTTTCATTTAAGGATTCTAATTCCTTCTAGATTATTATTATTAGGAGTTAATTTCATTATTTCCTTGAAAATTGTATCTTAGCACAAAAGTCTGATTTACCTAATTTCTCTTAAATTTTTAGTAGTTCTAAGGTTAATTTGCTTATAAAGACATGGCCTAATTCGGCTTCTAATAATAATTTCAATTCCCATGTTTTCATGAAGAATTTCTAGTCTTTGAGCTATTTTTGGTATCATCATAATTACTTATTTGCCCTGTAAAATTAAACCTACATATGTTTTATATCCTTATCATGCTTTGTGTGTGCAAAAATATCAAAATCTAGAAGATGCAAAGGTACGATTCAGAGCCACTCAAAGACAGGCTAAGCAGGCAGGTTTCATATTAATCATTTACGTTTAAATTCTAACAAAACTCAGCATATTGTATGCAGTTATAGTATATAAAAATGTACTGATGTTGAAAATTCTAAAATACTAGGAATTAATATAGATAGGAAACTAAACAGGGAGACTCACATCAGTCAGATCTGTAATGAACTGATTAAAGCTCAACTCTCCCATTTCAAATGAGTATCGTTTAACACTTGACCACGTCTTCTTTCCATGTCATTTGAATTACAGTGATGAGTTATGGGGTCATTTCCCAAAACATGTCATACGAATCTTGCTACTACCCAAGAGAGATTTTTCCTCCCTTGCTAATACACCACAACGTGATTTCTGCAGACCATTTTTAATTAGCTGTGGAGTCATGATTGTACACCATGAGGGGTAGAGCAAATCTAAATAATACTATTTATTGTGGAATTTGATCAACTTACAGCGCATTTCATATTGTGGACATTCAAATGTAAAACTGTATCTTTTTTTACACTGTTTTTGTAACACTGATTGTTTATTGAGAGATGAGTAAGGTGGAAATGAAATCCTATGAGTTTGGTGCATTCATCAAAATAAATCCAAGAACGCCACATTAAAACTGCTAATTCTTCAAGGAAATTTGACAGAAATTATGATGGCTGCCATTTTATTATGTTTGCACATTTTGGTCTACTAAATTCTCCATTATCAAAGGACAATTGATGCATGATCGTTCATCATACTTAATGCGAATTTAACAGTTTAAATGAGCATGCCATTATATTGGTGATGTTAAACATTTTTATATTATTGTACACAAACACTCAATCTCAAGGAGACTTCTTATTGTCTTACATTGCTCCAATATTTAATTATATTTTGTTTCCATTGATTCTGAATTTGTATAAAAATAAAGCCCGTCTAAATGCATAGTGTACTCAATTAAACTGCATATAATCAACCATTATCGGTTTGCTGTGAAAGTGAGTACATTAAATGCATTTGAAATATAAAGTTCACACTTGTATCCTTAAAAAATGACATTTTCAAGAATAAAAGCAATGCCAATCGAACAGAAAGTAGAAGAAGAAATGAATTCAGGTCACAATCACCATAATTAAAAAGGAGTTTTTCACAACAGCAAGGGATATGTGGCGTTAATAGGATTATTTGCGAATTGATTCAGCATATTAAATAAAATGGTCCCTCACTACAGAACACAATAAAAATCTAATTTTGCGTTAACTACTTAAATATCGAATCTTCCTATTTATAACCGTTGTATTTTAACTATCCATTTTGAATGATTTGGACTCAATATATCGTTTGATCATTGCGCATGTGAAATAATACTATTTTCTAAACATTATTGACGATGTTTATAGCTGTCGTTTGACACTTGACTCCCGTTCAATTCTACCAAAAACGTACGATCTTAACTACTTCAAAAAGGAACATTTACAAATATATTTTCTACAGAGATTGATACTGCAGTCAATTCAAGCAGAGCCCAAAGCAATTAAAACATGACTATCTCAGCAGCAATTATTATTGTTGTGTATGTAATTAGGTGTTCTCCAAATTTAAAAGGCATATATCTCACATATGATGTCACCCGTCCATTCTTTCCAAAATACATTCACTAAGATTAGCAACCTGAAGCAGTATATCCTTGTTTACGCAAATGAGAAGCCATACCATTATGAAATTTGCTCCATGTCATTCAGTTGGAAAGGAAAGCCTATGGTCTGTGAGTGTGTAAAGAATGCTTTTTCTGAAGTACGCAATAATGTTTGTTTTGATTCGTTCATTTGGTGACGCTGTAGCCGTGGCAACAGTAACAAACAAGTGAGGAATGAAAAGTTTCGAATTAGATTGAGAATAAGATCTAATTTTAAAGAGAAATAAAGTATGCTCTATGGATACTATATTTTCGTTTATTAGGTATAAAGATCAAATACTGAAAAGGAAAATCAAATTATTGGACATGTGCGGAGACATACAAACGTTTGACTTTCCTTTCTCCACAAATATATAATGGCAATTGAAGACGTTTTTCTTTCTTGCAAGCAAGAAAGTCATTTCATGATGTATCCGGGCTTCGTGTTGGTAATATAATAAATAAATGAATGAATAAATTTACCATACATGGGAAGGAGTGTAAAAAATACATAAAATATGTAATTATATTTAAGAATGCGACCCATTGCCTATTAGTGTGAACGCCTGGGCTATCTTTCCAGTAATGCAAGTTAATATCTTGTAGTTTCATTGTGGTTCTTTTTCTTCTTAGTTTCCAAATTTCCGCGTGCTTTGATGGCACTTAAGGTGATGACGCATCGATGTTGCTGACGACCCATCGTCAGCAACATCGATGCACCAACCCACAAGCTAACGCAATTTGTTGCGCATGCTCTTCAACTCTTCGCCGGAAAAACCGACTTTTTTGCTAAAACTTCCATGGATTTCATTCACATTATTCGGAATGCTGAAGTCCAAGAAGTCAACATGCTTGTGAACTTTGATGTCATCTCCTTGTTCACAAATACGCCCATTGATGACTCCATGCTACTCATCAAAAACCTCACCTCACAGGGATTAGCTAAGGATTAACCTGGACCTCGTAAATTCTGCCTCAGGAACTCATACTTCCTTTAAAATGATAAGCACATTGAACATCATGAAAGTGCAGCCATGGGATCACCCCTCTCTTCCGTACTAACCAACATTTTCATTCAGATCTCGCAGCTGCAGGAAATGGTCTTACACAAAGAAACCAACCCGTATTGATAGTTGGGGATTTTGGATGCATCAACCACTGTGGTTGTTTTTGCACCACTTTTTAAAACATTTAAAACCTCAATCCAATTTTGATAAATACATCAATGAATAAAAAACATATACATAGTTAAAAACAAAATTATTTAAAAAAAAAGAAACGGAAACTCAAGTTGTCCGTTCAGGTCAGTTTCCTTTAAAAACTCGGAAACCTTACCTAAAAAGTTCGGGTCCTCTCCTAAACTATTGCTTAAATTATCTCATATTTTAAAAAAGGTATCTGGCCTTTTATAATTTATTTCTGAGTGACAATCAGGTGCAAGTTACAAACATTGCAGCAAGGTTGCACTTTTGTCTCCATGAAGAGTGCTTAAGGGCTAAGTGCCCTATTCTCAGGCGCATGATCCTGACCTCTTCCCTCTGAATGTTCCAGATGGAAGAGGGCCCTGTCAAAACAACCAAATTTATGGCCTTAACTTCCTCGTTTTGCAAGAATCACCAAGCTTCCTTCCACTGGTTCAGAACCAAATTTAGCAAGGCAGCCCCACATCCAGCACAGGAAGCAAAGCTGAGTCTGTTTTGAGATTGACCAGGGCTTCATTTGCTGCTTTGCCAGCCTTTTCAATGCCTGGTATTCCCACATGACCAGCAGTCCATGTAGAGGATACCTACTTCCCCTTTATCTGAAGGGACCACAGGGTATAATAGATTTCCTGAACCATCAGGTGCATTGATGACAAGACTGATATGGATTATAGGGAAATCAATGAGTGCGAACAGATGAGAGAAGAGCAATTACATTCTCTTATGTCTTTTAGGGCCCTCTTGATAGCTGACAGTTTGGCTGTGAACTCCTCAATCATCTCTTAACTCTCCCCCAACCTCCGATCAACACCCTCCACCAACCTCTGGACAACAGTCTCCCTCAATCAATGACCAATCATCAACCGCAGATATAAGAACTGCTCTATTGAGCATAATTACGAAACTTCTCTCTCCTACTGAAAATAAAACCCTTATTAGCATCATAACCAATGACCTTATACCAGCCCTTCTTCAACTTGTAAATGGTGCCTAATTCACAAATAAACAACCACTTCCTTAAAGTTTTACAATGGAACATAAATGGCATAAAATACAAAAAACAAAAGCTGGAAAAACCACTACTACACAAAGGCGAGCCCTTCATAAGCTCCTATTTACCAAAAATATCGCAATTCACTCACCGCCATTCCCTACCCACTTCCATCATCACCCCCACTCCTCCGATATCCTGGATGTAGTTCTATTATTTGCAGATATCGCATTCCAAATCCTTAACCTAGATAACTCAGCCTCGGACCACTGCCCCATATTTTACTGCGTTCCTACCCTCCTTCATACAACTAGAAGAGTTAACTGGAAACTATTTAAAGAAAACTGCTTGGCCATTAACCTTGGCCCATCTCCTGCTAGCACTCCAGACAGCATAGAGAAAGCGGCTCAAGATTTTACAAGCACCTTAACCAAAATCATTCATCGCTCATGCTACCCTCCTTCTACGGCCTCCATCGCTGGTGCCACACTACCTCCGGATATTTTGCACTTGATTTCACTTAGAAACAAGGCCAGAGCCCTCTGGCAACGCACTAATCTCCGCCAAGATAAAATCGGCTTCTGTGCACTTTGAAACCTTGTAACATCCAAAACTAAAAAACATTGGGAAAAAACTTGGCATGAGAAAATAAGTTCACTCTCACATAAGGATAATTTGGTATGGACCCTAGCCCACTGTCCGCAAAGGAAAAAGGTACTCACCCGGCCAATACCACATAATGGGAGAGCACTATACGATGACAGCAACAAAGCAAATACCTCTGCCGACTCCTTCGAATGCATTTTTAAAAACAATAATACATCCTTGTTGGATTCAGAAGCGTTGATCAGCGTCTATGGCCTGTCACTTTGCCCATTCCACATATTCCTGGAAATTACTCCTCAAGGACTTTACTCCATTATGTCCCACTCCAAAACAAAGACATCACCGGGACCCGATCAAATCTCCTACCTTCACCTGAAAAACCTTCCTAAATCTTTTATCAATCACCTACTCTCTATCCTCAACGCCTGTCTTTCCCAATCGTACTTCCCAAAGGCATTGAAAATGGCTAAGATAATACTCCTTCCAAAACCTAATAAAAATCCTTCTTATATCCCTAACTATAGACCCAGTGGCCTGCTCTTCTGCATGGGCAAACTTCTAGAAAAATGCATCTTAAACAGGCTACAGGAAGAAATCTCGGCCCTAGACTTGATCAGACCTGAGCAAACTGGCTTCCGCCGTCGCCATTCCATGACTCAGGAAATAACAAGATTGGTTGAACTGATCACTTTCGGCTTCCACATCCACAAGCACACCCAAGTAGTCTTCCTTGATTTCCAAAGAGCTTTTGACAAGTTCTGGCGAACTGGTTTAATACATAAACTGTTTAAAACCGACATATCAGTATACCTAAATAAGACCATCCCCTCCTTTCTTTCAAACCGCACATTCTTTCTAGCCCTTAACAATGCCAAATCAACTACCCAGTCCATATCCGCAGGCTTTCTCCAAGGATCTATTTTGTCACCCATCCTATTCAACCTCTACATTAACGACCTCCCCTCCGACCCAAAAGCTACCTCCATGCGGATGACTCAGCTAGAGCGTCAACTTCCTTTGACCCAAATCATGCCGCAAAAAATGTCCAAGAACACCTTAAGAGCATAGCAGAGTGGATGACCGATTGGAAACTAACCATTAACACCACAAAATGCGTAAACGTAAACTACGCCAGAAAATGGAAGAATGGAATTCGTAAAATTAATTAGGTTTGCGGATGACCAAGCTTTAGTTTGTCAGTCAGCCAAGGGGTTGTAAGGATTGCTGAGTGAATTGGAAATTCAGGGCGACAGGTATGGGATGAGAATCAATATTAATAAAACAAAGGTTATGCAATTTTCTAGAAAGAAAAAAGCTAAGCTAATCATTAAAATAGGAGGGCAAAAACTAATGCAGATAGAACAGTTCACGTATCTCTGAAGCATTTGGACCAATACGGTCCTAGTAGTAGGGACGTATGGAGAAGAATTACGCTACGCACAGAGGCTTTCATAAGGAGGAGAGAGTAGACGAATGGGACGTTGAGTAAGGATATTAAAAAAAGACTCGTGAAACTTTTGATATGGTGCATAGTTATATACGGAAATGTGGTGATTGAAGCAGGAGGATAGTCGTGGACTGGAGGCTTTTGACATGTGGGTGTGGAGAAAATGGAGAAGGTGAAATGGACCGAGAAGAAAACCAATGAGAAAGTACTTGGTATGGTGGGTAAAGAGAGGGGTTGGTTGGGAGAAATCCTATTGAAGAAGTAAAAATGGATGAAGGGCATATTGACCGACAGGGGACTGTTCAAGATGGTAATAGAGGGGAGAATGTGAGGCAAGCAAGAAAAGGGAATGAACAGGATAAGGATGTTTCATTTAAGGATTCAAATTCCTTCTAGAGTATTATTAGGAGTTAATTTCATTATTTCCTTGAAAATTGTATCTTAGCACAAAAGTCTGATTTACCTAATTTCTCTTAAATTTTTAGTAGTTCTAAGGTTAATTTGTTTATAAAGACATGGCCTAATTTGGCTTCTAATAATAATTTCAATGCCCATGTTTTCATTAAGAATTTCTAGTCTTTGAGCTATTTTTGGTATCATCATAATTACTGATTTGCCCTGTAAAATTAAACCTACATATGTTTTATATCCTTATCATGCTTTGTGTGTGCAAAAATATCAAAATCTAGAAGATGCAAAGGTACGATTCAGAGCCACTCAAAGACAGGCTAAGCAGGCAGGTTTCATATTAATCATTTACGTTTAAATTCTAACAAAACTCAGCATATTGTATGCAGTTATAGTATATAAAAATGTACTGATGTTGAAAATTCTTAAATACTAGGAATTAATATAGATAGGAAACTAAACAGGGAGACTCACATCAGTCAGATCTGTAATGAACTGATTAAAGCTCAACTCTCCCATTTCAAATGAGTATCGTTTAACACTTGACCACGTCTTCTTTCCATGTCATTTGAATTACAGTGATGAGTTATGGGGTCATTTCCCAAAACATGTCATACGAATCTTGCTACTACCCAAGAGAGATTTTTCCTCCCTTGCTAATACACCACAACCTGATTTCTGCAGACCACTTTTAATTAGCTGTGGAGTCATGATTGTACACCATGAGGGGTAGAGCAAATCTAAATAATACTATTTATTGTGGAATTTGATCAACTTACAGCGCATTTCATATTGTGGACATTCAAATGTAAAACTATCTGTTTTTTTACACTGTTTTTGTAACACTGATTGTTTATTGAGAGATGAGTAAGGTGGAAATGAAATCCTATGAGTTTGGTGCATTCATCAAAATAAATCCAAGAACGCCACATTAAAACTGCTAATTCTTCAAGGAAATTTGACAGAAATTATGATGGCTGCCATTTTATTATGTTTGCACATTTTGGTCTACTAAATTCTCCATTATCAAAGGACAATTGATGCATGATCGTTCATCATACTTAATGCGAATTTAACAGTTTAAATGAGCGTGCCATTATATTGGTGATGTTAAACATTTTTATATTATTGTACACAAACACTCAATCTCAAGGAGACTTCTTATTGTCTTACATTGCTCCAATATTTAATTAAATTTTGTTTCCATTGATTCTGAATTTGTATAAAAATAAAGCCCGTCTAAATGCATAGTGTACTCAATTAAACTGCATATAATCAACCATTATCGGTTTGCTGTGAAAGTGAGTACATTAAATGCATTTGAAATATAAAGTTCACACTTGTATCCTTAAAAAATGGCATTTTCAAGAATAAAAGCAATGCCAATCGAACAGAAAGTAGAAGAAGAAATGAATTCAGGTCACAATCACCATAATTAAAAAGGAGTTTTTCACAACAGCAAGGGATATGTGGCGTTAATAGGATTATTTGCGAATTGATTCAGCATATTAAATAAAATGGTCCCTCACTACAGAACACAATAAAAATCTAATTTTGCGTTAACTACTTAAATATCGAATCTTCCTATTTATAACCGTTGTATTTTAACTATCCATTTTGAATGATTTGGACTCAATATATCGTTTGATCATTGCGCATGTGAAATAATACTATTTTCTAAACATTATTGACGATGTTTATAGCTGTCGTTTGACACTTGACTCCCGTTCAATTCTACCAAAAACGTACGATCTTAACTACTTCAAAAAGGAACATTTACAAATATATTTTCTACAGAGATTGATACTGCAGTCAATTCAAGCAGAGCCCAAAGCAATTAAACATGACTATCTCAGCAGCAAGTATTATTGTTGTGTATGTAATTAGGTGTTCTCCAAATTTAAAAGGCATATATCTCACAAATGATGTCACCCGTCCATTCTTTCCAAAATACATTCACTAAGATTAGCAACCTGAAGCAGTATATCCTTGTTTACGCAAATGAGAAGCCATACCATTATGAAATTTGCTCCATGTCATTCAGTTGGAAAGGAAAGCCTATGGTCTGTGAGTGTGTAAAGAATGCTTTTTCTGAAGTACGCAATAATGTTTGTTTTGATTCGTTCATTTGGTGACGCTGTAGCCGTGGCAACAGTAACAAACAAGTGAGGAATGAAAAGTTTCGAATTAGATTGAGAATAAGATCTAATTTTAAAGAGAAATAAAGTATGCTCTATGGATACTATATTTTCGTTTATTAGGTATAAAGATCAAATACTGAAAAGGAAAATCAAATTATTGGACATGTGCGGAGACATACAAACGTTTGACTTTCCTTTCTCCACAAATATATAATGGCAATTGAAGATGTTTTTCTTTCTTGCAAGCAAGAAAGTCATTTCATGATGTATCCGGGCTTCGTGTTGGTAATATAATAAATAAATGTATGAATAAATTTACCATACATGGGAAGGAGTGTAAAAAATACATAAAATATGTAATTAAATTTAAGAATGCGACCCATTGCCTATTAGTGTGAACGCCTGGGCTATCTTTCCAGTAATGCAAGTTAATATCTTGTAGTTTCATTGTGGTTCTTTTTCTTCTTAGTTTCCAAATTTCCGCGAGCTTTGATGGCACTTAAGGTGATGACGCATCGATGTTGCTGACGACCCATCGTCAGCAACATCGATGCACCAACTCACAAGCTAGCGCAATTTGTTGCGCATGCCCTTCAACTCTTCGCCAGAAAAACTGACTTTTTTGCTAAAACTTCCATGGATTTCATTCACATTATTCGGAATGCTGAAGTCCAAGAAGTCAACATGCTGGTGAACTTTGATGTCATCTCCTTGTTAACAAATGCGCCCATTGATGACTCCATGCTACTCATCAAAAACCTCACCTCACAGGGATTAGCTAAGGATTAACCTGGACCTCGCAAATTCTGCCTCAGGAACTCATACTTCCTTTAAAATGATAAGCACATTGAACATCATGAAAGTGCAGCCATGGGATCATCCCTCTCTTCCGTACTAACCAACATTTTCATTGAGATCTCTCAGCTGAAGGAAATGGTCTTACCCAAAGAAACCAACCCGTATTGATAGTTGGGGTTTTTGGATGCATCAACCACTGTGGTTGTTTTTGCACCACTTTTTAAAACATTTAAAACCTCAATCCAATTTTGATAAATACATCAATGAATAAAAAACATATACATAGTTAAAAACAAAATTATTTAAAAAAAAAGAAACGGAAACTCAAGTTGTCCGTTCAGGTCAGTTTCCTTTAAAAACTCGGAAACCTTACCTAAAAAGTTCGGGTCCTCTCCTAAACTATTGCTTAAATTATCTCATATTTTAAAAAAGGTATCTGGCCTTTTGTAATTTATTTCTGAGTGACAATCAGGTGCAAGTTACAAACATTGCAGCAAGGTTGTACTTTTGTCTCCATGAAGAGTTCTTGAGGGCTAAGTGCCCTATTCTCAGGCGCATGATCCTGACCTCTTCCCTCTGAATGTTCCAGATGGAAGAGGGCCCTGTCAAAACAACCAAATTTATGGCCTTAACTTCCTCGTTTTGCAAGAATCACCAAGCTTCCTTCCACTGGTTCAGAACCAAATTTAGCAAGGCAGCCCCACATCCAGCACAGGAAGCAAAGCTGAGTCTGTTTTGAGATTGACCAGGGCTTCATTTGCTGCTTTGCCAGCCTTTTCAATGCCTGGTATTCCCACATGACCAGCAGTCCATGTAGAGGATACCTACTTCCCCTTTATCTGAAGGGACCACAGGGTATAATAGATTTCCTGAACCATCAGGTGCATTGATGACAAGACTGATATGGATTATAGGGAAATCAATGAGTGCGAACAGATGAGAGAAGAGCAATTACATTCTCTTATGTCTTTTAGGGCCCTCTTGATAGCTGACAGTTTGGCTGTGAACTCCTCAATCATCTCTTAACTCTCCCCCAACCTCCGATCAACACCCTCCACCAACCTCTGGACAACAGTCTCCCTCAATCAATGACCAATCATCAACCGCAGATATAAGAACTGTTCTATTGAGCATAATTACGAAACTTCTCTCTCCTACTGAAAATAAAACCCTTATTAGCATCATAACCAATGACCTTATACCAGCCCTTCTTCAACTTGTAAATGGTGCCTAATTCACAAATAAACAACCACTTCCTTAAAGTTTTACAATGGAACATAAATGGCATAAAATACAAAAAACAAAAGCTGGAAAAACCACTACTACACAAAGGCGAGCCCTTCATAAGCTCCTATTTACCAAAAATATCGCAATTCACTCACCGCCATTCCCTACCCACTTCCATCATCACCCCCACTCCTCCGATATCCTGGATGTAGTTCTATTATTCGCAGATATCGCATTCCAAATCCTTAACCTAGATAACTCAGCCTCGGACCACTGCCCCATATTTTACTGCGTTCCTACACTCCTTCATACAACCAGAACCAACTAGAAGAGTTAACTGGAAACTATTTAAAGAAAACTGCTTGGCCATTAACCTTGGCCCATCTCCTGCTAGCACTCCAGACAGCATAGAGAAAGCGGCTCAAGATTTTACAAGCACCTTAACCAAAATCATTCATCGCTCATGCTACCCTCCTTCTACGGCCTCCATCGCTGGTGCCACACTACCTCCGGATATTTTGCACTTGATTTCACTTAGAAACAAGGCCAGAGCCCTCTGGCAACGCACTAATCTCCGCCAAGATAAAATCGGCTTCTGTGCACTTTGAAACCTTGTAACATCCAAAACTAGAAAACATTGGGAAAAAACTTGGCATGAGAAAATAAGTTCACTCTCACATAAGGATAATTCGGTATGGACCCTAGCCCACTGTCCGCAAAGGAAAAAGGTACTCACCCGGCCAATACCACATAATGGGAGAGCACTATACGATGACAGCAACAAAGCAAATACCTCTGCCGACTCCTTCGAATGCATTTTTAAAAACAATAATACATCCTTGTTGGATTCAGAAGCGTTGATCAGCGTCTATGGCCTGTCACTTTGCCCATTCCACATATTCCTGGAAATTACTCCTCAAGGACTTTACTCCATTATGTCCCACTCCAAAACAAAGACATCACCGGGACCCGATCAAATCTCCTACCTTCACCTGAAAAACCTTCCTAAATCTTTTATCAATCACCTACTCTCTATCCTCAACGCCTGTCTTTCCCAATCGTACTTCCCAAAGGCATTGAAAATGGCTAAGATAATACTCCTTCCAAAACCTAATAAAAATCCTTCTTATATCCCTAACTATAGACCCAGTGGCCTGCTCTTCTGCATGGGCAAACTTCTAGAAAAATGCATCTTAAACAGGCTACAGGAAGAAATCTCGGCCCTAGACTTGATCAGACCTGAGCAAAATGGCTTCCGCCGTCGCCATTCCATGACTCAGGAAATAACAAGATTGGTTGAACTGATCACTTTCGGCTTCCACATCCACAAGCACACCCAAGTAGTCTTCCTTGATTTCCAAAGAGCTTTTGACAAGAATGATCTGGTACTTTCCCGGAGAATAATGTTTTCCAAGATTATTCGGGTCTCCCACTGGGTCCACGTTCGTAGGAAGAAGAACCAAAACCACTGGCAAGGGCGGGTCTACCCTTTGTCTCCACGGTCTCGGGGAAGGTCACGAGAATACTGAAGAGGTACAACATCGACACCTACTTCCGTCCATGTAACAAACTCAGGGACGAATTAGTAAGGGCAAAGGACCCCTGTGGCCTAATGACCCCGGGAGTATACCGAATACCCTGCGAGTGCGGCCAAGTCTACGTTAGAGAGACCGGAAGGACCATCGCTAAGGGTTAAAAGAACACCGGAGACACCTCAGACTGTGCCAACCTGAGAAGTCAGCCATTGCAGAGCACAGCATCATCTCCGACCATAGCATTCGGTGGGAGGAGACAAGGGTCCTTTGCCGAGAAGAAAAATTATGGGAAAGATTTACTAAGGAAGCAATAGTGATCCGGCTCGAAAACAAATCCATTAACCGAGACAGCGGATACTCCCTCAGTAACGCGTGGAAACCCATTTTGAGGAACATCAGGCAAAACAAGCGGCGGAAAGCATCCGACCAATCAGACGTGACCTGACCTCCCGACCAAACTATATAAGGCGGCCAAAACTGAGTACCGACATGCCCTGAAGACGATGGACGACTCGGCCATCGAAACGTCGGCAACCCTACGAACGTGGACCCAGTGGGAGACCCGAATAATCTTGGAAAGCTTTTGACAAGTTCTGGCAAACTGGTTTAATACATAAACTGCTTAAAACCGACATATCAGTATACCTTAATAAGACCATCCCCTCCTTTCTTTCAAACCGCACATTCTTTCTAGCCCTTAACAATGCCAAATCAACTACCCAGTCCATATCCGCAGGCTTTCTCCAAGGATCTATTTTGTCACCCATCCTATTCAACCTCTACATTAACGACCTCCCCTCCGACCCAAAAGCTACCTCCATGCGGATGACTCAGCTAGAGCGTCAACTTCCTTTGACCCAAATCATGCCGCAAAAAATGTCCAAGAACACCTTAAGAGCATAGCAGAGTGGATGACCGATTGGAAACTAACCATTAACACCACAAAATGCGTAAACGTAAACTACGCCAGAAAATGGAAGAATGGAATTCGTAAAATTAATTAGGTTTGCGGATGACCAAGCTTTAGTTTGTCAGTCAGCCAAGGGGTTGTAAGGATTGCTGAGTGAATTGGAAATTCAGGGCGACAGGTATGGGATGAGAATCAATATTAATAAAACAAAGGTTATGCAATTTTCTAGAAAGAAAAAAGCTAAGCTAATCATTAAAATAGGAGGGCAAAAACTAATGCAGATAGAACAGTTCACGTATCTCTGAAGCATTTGGACCAATACGGTCCTAGTAGTAGGGACGTATGGAGAAGAATTACGCTACGCACAGAGGCTTTCATAAGGAGGAGAGAGTAGACGAATGGGACGTTGAGTAAGGATATTAAAAAAAGACTCGTGAAACTTTTGATATGGTGCATAGTTATATACGGAAATGTGGTGATTGAAGCAGGAGGATAGTCGTGGACTGGAGGCTTTTGACATGTGGGTGTGGAGAAAATGGAGAAGGTGAAATGGACCGAGAAGAAAACCAATGAGAAAGTACTTGGTATGGTGGGTAAAGAGAGGGGTTGGTTGGGAGAAATCCTATTGAAGAAGTAAAAATGGATGAAGGGCATATTGACCGACAGGGGACTGTTCAAGATGGTAATAGAGGGGAGAATGTGAGGCAAGCAAGAAAAGGGAATGAACAGGATAAGGATGTTTCATTTAAGGATTCAAATTCCTTCTAGAGTATTATTAGGAGTTAATTTCATTATTTCCTTGAAAATTGTATCTTAGCACAAAAGTCTGATTTACCTAATTTCTCTTAAATTTTTAGTAGTTCTAAGGTTAATTTGTTTATAGAGACATGGCCTAATTTGGCTTCTAATAATAATTTCAATGCCCATGTTTTCATTAAGAATTTCTAGTCTTTGAGCTATTTTTGGTATCATCATAATTACTGATTTGCCCTGTAAAATTAAACCTACATATGTTTTATATCCTTATCATGCTTTGTGTGTGCAAAAATATCAAAATCTAGAAGATGCAAAGGTACGATTCAGAGCCACTCAAAGACAGGCTAAGCAGGCAGGTTTCATATTAATCATTTACGTTTAAATTCTAACAAAACTCAGCATATTGTATGCAGTTATAGTATATAAAAATGTACTGATGTTGAAAATTCTTAAATACTAGGAATTAATATAGATAGGAAACTAAACAGGGAGACTCACATCAGTCAGATCTGTAATGAACTGATTAAAGCTCAACTCTCCCATTTCAAATGAGTATCGTTTAACACTTGACCACGTCTTCTTTCCATGTCATTTGAATTACAGTGATGAGTTATGGGGTCATTTCCCAAAACATGTCATACGAATCTTGCTACTACCCAAGAGAGATTTTTCCTCCCTTGCTAATACACCACAACCTGATTTCTGCAGACCACTTTTAATTAGCTGTGGAGTCATGATTGTACACCATGAGGGGTAGAGCAAATCTAAATAATACTATTTATTGTGGAATTTGATCAACTTACAGCGCATTTCATATTGTGGACATTCAAATGTAAAACTATCTGTTTTTTTACACTGTTTTTGTAACACTGATTATTTATTGAGAGATGAGTAAGGTGAAAATGAAATCCTTTGAGTTTGGTGCATTCATCAAAATAAATCCAAGAACGCCACATTAAAACTGCTAATTCTTCAAGGAAATTTGACAGAAATTATGATGGCTGCCATTTTATTATGTTTGCACATTTTGGTCTACTAAATTCTCCATTATCAAAGGACAATTGATGCATGATCGTTCATCATACTTAATGCGAATTTAACAGTTTAAATGAGCGTGCCATTATATTGGTGATGTTAAACATTTTTATATTATTGTACACAAACACTCAATCTCAAGGAGACTTCTTATTGTCTTACATTGCTCCAATATTTAATTAAATTTTGTTTCCATTGATTCTGAATTTGTATAAAAATAAAGCCCGTCTAAATGCATAGTGTACTCAATTAAACTGCATATAATCAACCATTATCGGTTTGCTGTGAAAGTGAGTACATTAAATGCATTTGAAATATAAAGTTCACACTTGTATCCTTAAAAAATGACATTTTCAAGAATAAAAGCAATGCCAATCGAACAGAAAGTAGAAGAAGAAATGAATTCAGGTCACAATCACCATAATTAAAAAGGAGTTTTTCACAACAGCAAGGGATATGTGGCGTTAATAGGATTATTTGCGAATTGATTCAGCATATTAAATAAAATGGTCCCTCACTACAGAACACAATAAAAATCTAATTTTGCGTTAACTACTTAAATATCGAATCTTCCTATTTATAACCATTGTATTTTAACTATCCATTTTGAATGATTTGGACTCAATATATCGTTTGATCATTGCGCATGTGAAATAATACTATTTTCTAAACATTATTGACGATGTTTATAGCTGTCGTTTGACACTTGACTCCCGTTCAATTCTACCAAAAACGTACGATCTTAACTACTTCAAAAAGGAACATTTACAAATATATTTTCTACAGAGATTGATACTGTAGTCAATTCAAGCAGAGCCCAAAGCAATTAAACATGACTATCTCAGCAGCAAGTATTATTGTTGTGTATGTAATTAGGTGTTCTCCAAATTTAAAAGGCATATATCTCACAAATGATGTCACCCGTCCATTCTTTCCAAAATACATTCACTAAGATTAGCAACCTGAAGCAGTATATCCTTGTTTACGCAAATGAGAAGCCATACCATTATGAAATTTGCTCCATGTCATTCAGTTGGAAAGGAAAGCCTATGGTCTGTGAGTGTGTAAAGAATGCTTTTTCTGAAGTACGCAATAATGTTTGTTTTGATTCGTTCATTTGGTGACGCTGTAGCCGTGGCAACAGTAACAAACAAGTGAGGAATGAAAAGTTTCGAATTAGATTGAGAATAAGATCTAATTTTAAAGAGAAATAAAGTATGCTCTATGGATACTATATTTTCGTTTATTAGGTATAAAGATCAAATACTGAAAAGGAAAATCAAATTATTGGACATGTGCGGAGACATACAAACGTTTGACTTTCCTTTCTCCACAAATATATAATGGCAATTGAAGATGTTTTTCTTTCTTGCAAGCAAGAAAGTCATTTCATGATGTATCCGGGCTTCGTGTTGGTAATATAATAAATAAATGTATGAATAAATTTACCATACATGGGAAGGAGTGTAAAAAATACATAAAATATGTAATTAAATTTAAGAATGCGACCCATTGCCTATTAGTGTGAACGCCTGGGCTATCTTTCCAGTAATGCAAGTTAATATCTTGTAGTTTCATTGTGGTTCTTTTTCTTCTTAGTTTCCAAATTTCCGCGAGCTTTGATGGCACTTAAGGTGATGACGCATCGATGTTGCTGACGACCCATCGTCAGCAACATCGATGCACCAACTCACAAGCTAGCGCAATTTGTTGCGCATGCCCTTCAACTCTTCGCCAGAAAAACTGACTTTTTTGCTAAAACTTCCATGGATTTCATTCACATTATTCGGAATGCTGAAGTCCAAGAAGTCAACATGCTGGTGAACTTTGATGTCATCTCCTTGTTAACAAATGCGCCCATTGATGACTCCATGCTACTCATCAAAAACCTCACCTCACAGGGATTAGCTAAGGATTAACCTGGACCTCGCAAATTCTGCCTCAGGAACTCATACTTCCTTTAAAATGATAAGCACATTGAACATCATGAAAGTGCAGCCATGGGATCATCCCTCTCTTCCGTACTAACCAACATTTTCATTGAGATCTCTCAGCTGAAGGAAATGGTCTTACCCAAAGAAACCAACCCGTATTGATAGTTGGGGTTTTTGGATGCATCAACCACTGTGGTTGTTTTTGCACCACTTTTTAAAACATTTAAAACCTCAATCCAATTTTGATAAATACGTCAATGCATAAAAAACATTTAAATAGTTAAAAACAAAATTTTTTAAAAAAAAAGAAACGGAAACTCAAGTTGTCCATTCAGGTCAGTTTCCTTTAAAAACCTGGAAACCTTACTTAAAAAGTTGGGGTCCTCTGCTAAACTATTGCTTAAATTACCTCTTATTTTAAAAAAGGTATCTGGCCTTTTATAATTTTTTTCCCCGACGTCCACCACAGGAAGCAATGCTGAGTCTGTTTTGAGTTTGACCAGGGCTTCCTTTGCTGCTTTGCCAGCTTTTTCAATGCCTGGTATTCCCACATGACCAGCAGTCCATATGGAAGATACCTACTTCCCCTTTATCTGAAGGGACCACAGGGTATAATAGATCTCCTGAGCCATCAGGTCATTGATGACAAAACTGATATGGATTATAGGGAAATCAATGAGTGCGAACAGATGAGAGAAGAGCCATTACATTCTCTTATGTCTTTTAGGGAACATTTGATAGCTGACAGTTTGGCTGTGAACCCCTCAATCATCTCTTAACACTTCCCCAACCTCCGATCAACACCCTTCGCCACCCTCTAGACAACACTCTCCCTCAATCAATGACCAATCATCAACTGCAAATATAAGAACTGCTCTATTGAGCATAATTACGAAACTTCACTCTCCTACTGACAGTCAAACCCTTATTAGCATCATCACCAATGACCTTATACCAGCCCTTCTTCAACTTGTAAATGGTGCCTAATTCACAAATAAACAACCACTTCTTTAAAGTTTTACAATATAACATAAATGGCATATAAAACAAAAAAAAAGAGCTAAACCTCCTAATAACCAATCATTATCCAGACATCATCCTTCTTCAAGACCCCAAAAATAATAATAGCCAAACATTTAATTGTCCAAATTACTCAGAAGAGATAGAGCCAATGATCCTGGTTGCGGGGTCATGATCCTATCCAAAACTAACCTAAACTTCACATAACTTCAACCCCCACCCACCCAAAAACTGGAACTCGCTGGAATAGCAATAAAAGGAGTTACTGGGACCCTTAACATTTTGTCAGCCTACTTTCAACCTTCATCCTCAAAGTCAGACGTCCCTGGCTTATCAGCACTGTCATCGCTACTGCACCCAAAGCTCATAAAAGTGGTGACTTAAACGCCAAATATTCTGCCTGGGGTTGAAAAACCACTACAACATGAGGGCGAGCCCTTCATAAGCTCCTATTTACCAAAAATATTTCACTTTCAATTAACTCACCGCCTTTCCCTACCCTCTTCCATCATCACTCCCACTCCTCCAATATCCTGGATGTAGTTCTATTATCCGCAGATATCGCATTCCAAATCCTTAACCTAGATAACTCAGCCTCGGACCACTGCCCCATATTTTACTGCGTTCCTACACTCCTTCATACAACCAGAACCAACTAGAAGAGTTAACTGGAAACTATTTAAAGAAAACTGCTTGGCCATTAACCTTGTCCCATGTCCTGCTAGCACTCCAGACAGCATAGAGAAAGCGGCTCAAGATTTTACAAGCACCTTAACCAAAATCATTCTTCGCTCTTGCTACCCTCCTTCTCCGGCCTCCATCGCTGGTGCCACACTACCTCCGGATATTTGGCGCCTAATTTCACTTAGAAACAAGGCCAGAGCCCTCATGGCAACGCACTCATCTCCGCCAAGATAAAATCGGCTTCTGTGCACTTCTAAACCTTGTAACATCCAAAACTAGAAAACATTGGGAAAAAACTTGGCATGAGAAAATAAGTTCACTCTCACATAAGGACAATTCGGTATGGACCCTAGCCCACTGTCTGCGAAGGAAAAAGGTACCCATCCCGCCCATACCACATAATGGGAGAGCACTATACGATGACTGCGACAAAGCAAATACGTCTGCCGACTCCCTCGATTGCATTTAAAAAAAACATAATACATCCTCGTTGGATTCAGAAGCATTGAACAGCGTTGAACAGCATCTCTTGCCTGTCACTTTGCCCATTCCACATATTCCCGGAAATTACTCCTCAAGAACTTTACTCCATTTTTCGCGTGGACATAGTGTGGTTTGGTTCGTGGAATCAAAGAGGGTCTTTCATTGCAATACATTTATTGGACTTACTACACAAGGAGTCCGGGCCGGAAGGAAAGAGGAAGCGTAGAGACAACAGCCGGTTCGGCCTCCGTAAGAGATTTCCACAACCTTTAGTGTCTTCAGTCACTGCTCTGCTTTGCTTATAGAGCAGTTTCTTGCAAGGGCTCTTGCGTAGCCCTTACACTGCCCCTTTCCAGCCTCCAAGGCTACTAAGGCGGGAAGAATTCTTCTGCATTGTCAGTCGTTTGATTTATTCCCGCTCAGAGCAGCCTTTGCTTCTTCTTTGCCGGAAGGGTCTCTTGCTCGTCTTGGGATGCTATGGGGCGCTTGTAGCGGTCCCATGGCCAGACCCTTATGTCGCTAACCTGGAGAATTACTTTTACTTCCGCTTCTGCCGCTTTTATGAAGAATTTTCCAGATATTCTAGGCAGAAGGACGTCCAGGGTTTCCAGCTTTTCGTCCTCGTGCATCTCGGAAACGCGGGCGCAACGACCGCGTGCCATGATGTCACGAAGAGCAGAATTCTGCACCACCTGAATTTCAGCGAGACTCGTTCGCGACACTCTTGACCATTCCGGAGCAGCGTACGTGATGACAGGCAGCACGCACGCTTGGTACAGTCTACGCTTCGTGTCCATACTCAGGACCGGCGGGCGGATAATCGGCCGGAGCCGATTAAGCGCCGCGAATGCCTTTCTACGCACACGAAGCGCTAGGGCGTTCCAAAGGAGTTTCCGGTCCATCAGCACTCCGAGGTAGGTAACTTCGGATTTCCACGGTAGGGCGACTCCATTCACTGTTAGGTTCAATCCTGTCGGCCGTCCATTTCCCGGATGGAAGATGATCGCCTTCGTCTTCTGTGCGTTAACAGTAAAGCGCCATCGGCAGTACCATTCTAGGAGATCCGCCACAGCGCTCTTCAGTCTTCGCACCGCGGTCACCTTCTGCCAGGAGCAGCACAGGAGGGCCGTTTCGTCGGCATAGAGAGACAGGATCTCGAGGTTCCCACGTGGAGTTGGAATGTCGTGGGAGTAGATATTGAAGAGCAGTGATCCGAGGACTGATCCCTGGGGCACGCCAGCGGAGATCCGACGCACCCCTTAATTCGCCCCTAGCCATTGCACGGTGAATGTCCTGTCTCTCAAATAGGAGTGAACCATCCGAACAATCCAAGGTCGGAAATGGAGTCGTCTCATCGTCAACAAGAGAGCCGGATGCCAGACGCGATCGAACGCCTTACTGACGTCGAAGAAGGCCCCAGCAACCGCCGTATTCCTGTTGAAGCTGTCCGTGATGAAATCCGCCGCTCGCACTAGCTGATGGACTGTGGAATGCCGCGCACGGAAACCAAACTGCTCCTCCGGGAGGATGTCATTCTCCCGGACGAAATCAGTCAGCGGCCGTTGCAGCAGTCGCTCGAATATCTTACCGAGGCCGTCGAGCAAAGAGATAGGCCGGATTTCTCCGGGACCCACCTCCAATTTCTGCGACTTCGGCAGGCAGACGATTCTCGCTCTTCTCCAAGTGGTCGGGAAGTAGAAAATCCTGACACAGCCATTTAGGAGCTTTGTCAGGGTCCTCACCGCCGCCTTTGGAAGCTCCCGAATGACCACATTGGGAATGTTGTCGCTTCCGGGGGCCTGCCACGTGCGGAGGCGACGTATTGCCTCTTTGACGTCCTTCTCGTCGAATCTCGGAATTTCCGAGGGGTCTTTCAGATCGGCGTCTCCGGCTCTTTCAAACGCCTCGATTTCTTCTTCAATCTCGGCAGAAGCGGAATTCCCAGGATTGGGTGAAAAGCTGCACACCAAGTGATCAGCGAGCAGTTCCGCCTTCTCCATGAGAGATTGTGCCTCCCCGTCTCCGTCGGTAATAATCGGGTCCAGTGTTTGAGGGGCCAGCAGCCTCCGGCATATCTTCCACACCGACGGCCGGTCCTCGTTGCCTTCTTCCGAAAGGAGCTCCTCCCGCAGGTGCGCCTCCCAGTGGTCCGATCGGACCTCCCGGAGGGCATTCTGTACCGCTACGTTGAGCTCTGAGAGCTGCCTTCTCACATCCGCTGTACGGTACTTCTGCCATTGGCGCTGGACGTTGTTTCGCCGCGCAATGAGGCCTCACACCGCCGCTGGAACTGGAACCCGAAGATACGAGTTTCTTTGTTCCTTTAGCGGTATCGAGGCCTTAATTGCGCCGTCTATTGCAGAGGTGAGGTGGCTGACCATTTGATCGGCCATCTCCGGTGAAGTCGCCTCCTGTGGCTCTCTTGGCAGCTCCTCAGCGATGACGTTTTGGAAACTGGTCCAGTCGGCCGACGACATATCCAATCGCCGGGTGGAAGACAGCACTGGGATTCGGCTCCCCACTGCCAGGATGATCGGGTTGTGCTCCGACGACAGTTCCACGCATGTGTACAAACTCAGGGACGTCCTTACATTGTGAGCAATTGCAATGTCTAAAACATCCCCTCGTTCGTGCGTGGGTATCGCCGGTCCTAAGATGGTTAGGCCTTTTGCATCTGCTAGCTGACGCAGGGATTCTCCTCTCGGGTTCGAGGACCGTGAATTCCAAGTAGGATGCTTGGCATTCCGGTCCCTCAAGATGACCGATGGTCCGCTGTCCCCCGCAAGTTACTGGATGAGATCCGGATCCCAAGGTTTCCCGGGTGGGAAATACAGAGATGAGACCCGGAGCCATCCTCCTCTTGTCCGTACGTCCACCGAAATAGACTCCGCATGCGGGTGAGAAATCTCTCTACATGCTCGGTGCTCGATGGACCTGTGAAGGAGGATGGCCGCACCTCCTGATGTGCTAAGTCGTTGTCGCACGGGATCCCTGTCCGCCCTATAGATGGTCCAGCCAGGTAACCTCCAGGCGTCCGTTGGCCGAAGGTGCGTCTCATTGACAGCGGCGACTATGGCTCCCTTCTCCTGGAGGAACACCCGTAATTCCTCGCGTCGGCGAAGAATTCCGTTGGCGTTCCATTGCGCAAGCAGGACGGGTGGTTCAGCCATGGTTGGTTGAATTTCCGATCCTGCTGCGCACCAGTTCTTCCAGGAGTGAGAGGAGAAGTTTGCCCTGCGTCGAGGTGACGAGTTTCTTCAAGGTGCATGCAATAACGGCAATGGTCTGCCATAATTCCTGGTCCTCTCTGTCTGGTGTCAGCGAGGACTCTGCGGAAACTGGAGACTTATCAGTTGATGTCCCCTCTCTCCGTTTTTCCTGTTTCTGGCTTGGTTTTTCGCCTTCTTCACTTGCCGTTCGGAGGGTGTTCCCAAGCGCCCTCTGGGTTGGCTTCGTAATGGCTTTTCCTTCTTCCCCGATGGTGATCGGGTATTTCTTCTTCGCCTACTTTTTCTTCTTCTTCCCTTCGGAAGAAAAAGGAAGGGTCGCTTCCTTCGGAGGGAGGCTGTAGGGGGGGTGACGAGTTCCCCTTGTTGGCCTCTCCTACGGCTGGCGCTAGTGGTGGTTCTCGGACCGCCTCAGAATCCCTGGGTGGATCTGTGATATCCACCTCCATGTTCCCCTCTTCTCCGGAGAGAGCCTGAACCTTGTCCTGAAAAGGGCCCTTCAGGATTGCTCCGTAGGTTGTAGCGTGATCGACTTGTCGGAATGGTTTTTGTCCCGGTTCCGCTGCCGGTTTCTTGGGCGCCTGCTTCCCTGGTGCTGGCTTGCGTGCGTTGGCGTGTTGTTGCCGCTCAGCCTCCTGAAAGGCGGGACACCAGCGAAAGACGGCCGTATGAGGTCCTCCGCAGTTCGCACAGATGGCATCATCTCCCCTTCCTCGGGAGCATTCCTTGACTGCGTGTGCTCCAGCACAGCGCATGCAGCGTTTCGCACACCAGCAAGCTATGCCGATGTGTCCAAACCGCATGCAGTTGCTGCACTGGAGTGGACCTCTGTCTCCACGGTAACGCTCCACAGTGACGTAGCGGTGGCAGAGCTGGCGGATGTACCCGGGGGCGATGGCCGATGGAGTCTTTACCACGTTCGCTACGTGGCGATCTATAGGGACCGGTTTTCCGTCCTCCGTGACCGTAAGGCGACGTACGCTACGAATTTCGTATCCGAGGGATTTGAGTCCCTCGGATACCTTTTCGACTGCAATCCATCAAGATATACCCTTGATGAACAGCTTCATCCCTGGCACCCTTTCAATGGGCTGCGAGTGGTGTTGGATTTTCTTCCTCTGCAGCAAGGAGAGTGCCTTTTCATGCCCCTCTCTGTTGGAGGTGATGCTCCGGATTAAAGCTCTTCGAACTTCCAAGCCGAAAGCAACACCTATGTCGCCCGACAGCTGGTCAATCAGTCCCTGGACGTCGGTGACCCCATAGACGACGATAGGCGGTGGTCGCAGCGTCTTAGGTGCCGGTGCCGGTAGAGGTGTGGCTTCCGGGACGGCTGCGTCGTTCGTCAGAAGCGGTTTCCTTTACTTCCTCTTGGAAGAAACCAAGGTAAATCCGTCGTCGCCTTCCCCCTCCTCTGTGCTCAGCGAACGCTCCGCCCTATCGTCTCCTTGAAGATTCGGCATCCGCGTAACCGCGGAATCTTCTGGCTTCTGGTTCCTTCCAGATGCCTTCTTTCGCTTAACGCCGCCTGCGGTGTCCTTCACCACCTGGCCCTGTAAAGGGCCGAGGTCTGCTGTTGCCTCCGTTGTCCCGCTTCGGGCCTTCGTCTCCTCCAAGCACTGCGACGGGCTGAGAGCCAAGGCTTCAACACCTGATGATGAATTTGCCGAAGGCTTAGATACCCCCGGCAAAACAGCTGGAGGTTCTTTGCCTTGCGGACGATTATTCCCACGCTGTGTAATTCCCTTCGTGGACATGAAGTCTCCGAAGGAGTTGGCACGATGGTGTGTCTTCCTCCTCACCTGGACCACCGGAAAAGCAGAGTTGCTAGAAGACATCCGAAGAAAGTAGTAGGCTCTCGTCTGATGTCTCCTTGATTCTGGCAATCAAGTTGGGGCGCTCGGGGTTTATATATGAATTCCCGGGTATAAAGACCGGGCGCCGAACTCCGTATTTTTAGCGGAAGGGAAGAGAGCAGGTTAACCTCGGTAGTGGGTGACTGTGTCCAGCCACTGTTCACCAAATTTGCTATCGCGGATTCGGCGAAAAGGACAATAGCTCGCATGAGTCCTTCTAGATGTCCGAGCATCATGTCCCCGCGACATTGTGTATTGAGACTGCCATCTACTTGGCTTTTCCGAAACATCAGAACTAGCATCATGTCCCCGCGACATCACCCCGGCTTTGAAATCAAACTGTGAGCCCCTTAGAAGTCAACGTTGCTTTCTCCGCTGTTGTCTCTACGCTTCCTCTTTCCTTCCGGGCCTGACTCCTTGTGTAGTAAGTCCAATAAAAGTATAGCAATGAAAGCCCCTCTTTGATTCCACGAACCCAACCCTACTATGTCCACGCGACATATTGGTGTCAGGTGTGGGGTGGCGGAGTCTTGCAGCGGCTTATTTAAATGCAACTTGCCGTCCGTCCATCATGCTTCATTCGTTTGATTGAATTTCGATTTAAGAAGTAGTTACGCGTAATGCCAAAAGGAAACTAACCCCATTTTTTTATTAACGAGAATCGGTTATATTGCTAACATATGGCGAATGAATTTTGTCCTAGCCGTATTGTCTTTAAATCATAATGGATTTCGGGGAAAGGGCACGTATGGGCGCTTTGGCGAATCTCTGCCTTGGGAGCGTGATTTATCACCAAACAATACGAACTTAATTGATTTTACATCCGCTGTTAATATGATAGAAAGCGCCCCTGTTTCCCCTCCAACTATGCAACAAACATTTTCAGGACATCACATTCATTTAATTCCGAGTTTTAACGGTGATGGGGACGTAAGCATCGAGGAGCAATCTTAAGTTAGTGAGTCATCTTAGCGGTTGGAGTGAGAATCAGACCTTAAGCGTGGGGATACCTTATTTTTGGGGATACTGAAGATGTCTTGAATGAGGCCACTCACTCTAGCGGGACAGAAGGACGAGTAACCTGTACGCAAGAGAAAGCGTTGCATGAAGCTACATTTGTTGATACAATTAAAATTCCTCCACACTCGGTTATGTTGACGAGTACAAAGATTCAGGACTATTATGGCGAGGATATCATTATTCAGGGAAGGGAGGGAGATGTATTAATACTTCCAGTTCTAGCAACCGTCTCCCCCGATGGTGTAATACCTTTATTGTTGTGTAACACACGGCCCGAACCAAAGATGTTAAGAAAAGGGTCCTTATACAGTTTCAACATTTTTTCAGAAAGTCATGAATTACTAGCTGTAAATTCGATTGAAACAGAAACCCCAGAAATGTGGCCCAAGCACCACTCCACCGCTAAGTTACTGTCACTATTCTCGTTTTCTGATACTCCAAATGAAGCGACTGACTCTTTAAAGCAACTTTTACTAGAGTATGCAGATATTTTTATCCACGGGGATATTAAATTGGGATGCACCAACCTGGTACAGCATACCATAGATGTGGGAGATTCCAAACCCATTAAAAAGTCTCCATATCGCGTCCCTCATTCTCAAAGAGAAGCTCTTAAGGAGGCCATCGGGGATATGCTTGATCTGGGAGTCATATCTCCATCTACCAGTCCATGGTCTGCTCCTCTGATTCTAGTAAAGAAAAAGCATGTTCCAGGCGAACCTGTCAAGTATAGGCCTTGCTTTGACTATCGCGCTATGAACGCCGTCACTAGAAAGGAAGTATTTCCACTGCCAAATATGGACGAAATATTCGATCAGTTAGGAGGGACAAAATATTTCAGTTGCCTAGATTTATCTCAAGGTTACTGGAAAGTTGAAGTAGACGAAAAAAACAGGGCACAAACCGCTTTTAGCACTCCAGACGGGCACTACGAGTGCAACAGGATGGCATTCGGGCTTTCGAACGCGCCTTCCACATTCATGCGTCTTATGACAACCGTACTAGATGGAATGATCAATCGAGGAGTTTTGTTCCATCTCGACGACATATTACGGCATGATGAGAGCATGGAAAAACACATACTAGGCTTGAGAGATATTTTTTCAAGACTGAGGAAAGCGAATTTGAAACTGAAACCACAAAAATGTAAATTCTTTCAAACACGAGTGATATTCCTCGGTCACGTCGTTTCCGCTAATGGGTTGGAACCCGATGAAGAAAAAATACATGCAATAAGCAGTTTTCCAGCACCACGTAACGTTAAGCAACTGCAATCGTTCCTTGGGTTAGTGGGATATTACAGGAAATTTATTTTGCATTTTGCTCAATTTTGGAGTCCTCTTACCTCGCTAACAAGTAAGGATACGGACTTTATTTGGGAAAGAGAGCAACAAGAATCTTTTGAAAAATTAAGGGCTTGTCTCACGAGTCAACCCGTATTGCGATTCCCTGACTTTTAGAATGAATTCATTTTGACCACTGACGCTTCTTCCGTGGCGATTGGAGGAGTGCTGTCGCAGAATTTTGAAGATGGCGAGCATATGATAGCATGCGCCAGCAAGCAGTTGACACAGCAGCAAAAAGCATACTCCGCCACTAAACTTGAGTGTTTGGCGGTCGTACATATGATTAGAAAGTTCAGAGTATATCTTTTAGGCCGTCCGTTCACTTTAATCACTGATCATAGCCCGCTCCAATGGCTACTTGCCCTTTCCGAGCCGAAACCCAGACTTGCTAGGTGGATAATGGAGCTCACCGAATACTCGTTTACAATACAGTACAAAGCAGGAAAAGATATTCCGCACGTAGACGCTCTCTCCCGCGCAGTGAACCCAATAGTAAATGCCCTCCATCAAGACACGGAATACGAGCCAGTTTGGGATAAAACCAAGATTGCGCAAGAACAGTCAATTTGTCCGGAACTTCGACCACTGCGTACGCTAGCGGAAGAACGAAACCCCAACTATCTCTTAGACGAGCATGGAGTACTCTATAAAATCCACGTTAAGACCCCCGATCCACTATACACCATCTGTGCACCCGTAAGCATGAGAGATTAAATATTACAAAGATGCCATGACAGCCCCCTAGCAGGACATCTAGGAATAGACAAAACATTAAATATCGTGCAAAGACATTTTAATTGGCCCGGGCTGTACGCCGACACTCGAAATTACGTCAGTAATTGCGTAAGCTGCAAGAAACGAAAGGGAAGAAAGGAAAGAATACCTATTCAACCTGTCACCGAAGCGTCACATCCGTTCGAGAAAATTGCTTTGGATATAATTGGTCCATTAAAAGTATCCAATAGAGGCAATCGCTACATACTATCATGTCAAGATTATCTTACGAGATATCCGGAGGCCATACCTATCATCGATCAATCCGCAGAAACTGTAGCTCGAGCCTTCGTAGAGCAGATCATTTGCCGTCATGGGGTGCCAGCCACCCTTCTCACTGACAGAGGTGCCAATTTCACATCACAGCTTATGAGGCGAATTTGTGATCTATTGAAAGTAAAGACAATTTTTACCTCCCCTTTCAATCCCGCTTCCAATGGTAGGCTGGAGAGGGCGCACCAATCTTTTGCCGCCGTTATTTCTCACTATGTCAACCAAGACCACTCGGATTGGAACGATCAACTAAATTTTGCATTATTTGTGTACAGAAATAGCAAACATCAAATCACAGAGCAAACTCCTGCTTACCTTTTATATGGGAGGGAATTGGATATGCCTTGGGATGATGTCTTACGACCCCTCCTACCGTGTTACACGGAGGTACCCCCGTACGATCACGTTTTGCAACGCCGGCTCCAAATCGCGCGCGCGCAAGAGAGTAACCAGCGTAACATACAAAATGAGCATTATAAATACAATAGGAACTTTCGGTTGCCGCCTATTCTTAACGGGCAACTCGTGTTGCGGCGCAACTTGGTACTTACGCCCGGGCAGTCAAAAAAGTTTACTTCGAAGTGGGTTGACCCCTACAAGGTAGTCAAAGTTAGAAGTAAGGTGACCTTTGACATTGAGAATATCCGGGACGGGAGGATTCTGACAGCGCACTACAGGAATTTGCTTCCACAACCACCGGAGCCCGAACCGCCACCTAATTACGCACAAGCAGGACAGGTGATTGACGAGTTCGAGACTGAGCAAGGCGCCCAGACCAACCATAATCAAGTCCACATTCCGCAGCCAGATAAAATCACCAATGGTTCACCGACCGACCCTCCTCAAGGGCAAAATCTCCAAAATCATCCTCCATCGTCAGAAAAATTTTATGACTCGCGGCCCCTGCCCGGGAGGATACGCTCTTAATTCACCCTACTTCCCTCCCTTGTATCTGCCTATTAGGTATGGCCCGAGTAATAGCAGTAAGACAATTGCTACGGAGAAAGAAGGTAGCAAGGAAGATCAAAGAATTGTTTGGCGAGACACCTCCAATCTACGACCGCCTTCCGGCGGCCGCTGGCCACTCCTGGTGGGATGAAAGCCCACCTCTTTCGCCTCCAGCTCAGGCGGATGGACCACCGCCCACACCGGGTCGCTTCCCTTCTCCCGTGCGACAATACCTGGGTTGCGGTGATGAGTATTGGATAAGATTATTTCACAAGATATCATGAAGCCTTTACGATTCCAGATCAATCGGCCAAAACAGTAGCAGGATTTTTTTTGTCGAGCACATAATTTGCCATCACGGTGTGCTTAAATATTTACTGGCAGACAGAGGTGCAAACTTCACTTCGGAACTAATGAAAAACGTTTGCAGGGAACTGAAAATAAAATCTATCTTCACTTCTCTCTATATAACCCCGCCTCAAATGGTCGTCTAGGGCACGCACACCATTCCTTTGCTTCCGTGACTCCCCATTATGCAGCCCCAGACCACTCTGATAGGGACGAACAACTGGGCTTCGCATTGCTCACTTATCGAAACAGCAAGCACCAAGCAAGCACCAAGCAAGCACCAAGTGGTCAAGCATGGAAGTTAGTTTCCCGTTGGAGAGGACCCTCCAAAACAGTTAAAGTTAGAAGCTCGGTTACCGCAGACATAGAGGACCTGAAAGACGGAAGAAGTCTCCTAGCTCATATGCGTAACCTTTTACCCTCACCGCTAGATAATCCCTTACCCCTGTTTTTAGGTGACTGCATGGCATGGAAGCCCTACAACCATGCACGAGCCCTCGAAGCAACTGAACCTAAATACAAATTTTCAGTCGTTTCCTTCTCTCCGTAACCCTTTGAAAAACCATGAAACCGAAATCGTGGAGACCCCTCAATCATCTCTTACCTCTCCCCCAACCTCCGATCAACATCCTCCGCCACCCTCTGGGCAACACTCTCCCTCAATCAATGACCAATCATCAACCGCAAATATAAGAACTGCCCTATTGAGCATAATTACGAAACTTCTTTCTCCTACTGACAGTAAAACCCTTATGAGCATCTTCACCAATGACCTTATACCAGCCCTTCTTCAACTTGTAAATGGTGCCTAATTCACAAATAAACAACCACTTCCTTAAAGTTTTACAATGGAACATAAATGGCATAAAAAACAAAAAACAAAAGCTTGAAAAAACACTACAACACGAAGGCGAGCCCTTCATAAGCTCCTATTTACCAAAAATATTGCAATTCACTCACCGCCTTTCCCTACCCACTTCCATCATCACCCCCACTCCTCCGATATCCTGGATGTAGTTCACTTATCCGCAGATATTGCATTCCAAATCCTTAACCTAGATAACTCAGCCTCGGACCACTGCCCCATATTTTACTGCATTCCTACCCTCCTTCATACAACTAGAAGAGTTAACTGGAAACTATTTAAAGAAAACTGCTTGGCCATTAACCTTGTCCCATCTCCTGCTAGCACTCCAGACAGCATAGAGAAAGCGGCTCAAGATTTTACAAGCACCTTAACCAAAATCATTCATCGCTGTCGCTACCCTCCTTCTCCGGCCTCCATCGCTGGTGCCACACTACCTCCGGATATTTTGCACTTGATTTCACTTAGAAACAAGGCCAGAGCCCTCTGGCAATGCACTCATCTCCGCCAAGATAAAATCGGCTTCTGTGCACTTCGAAACCTTGTAACATCCAAAACTAGAAAACATTGGGATACAACTTGGCATGAGAAAATAAGTTCAATCTCACATAAGGACAATTCGGTATGGACCCTAGCCCACTGTCCGCAAAGGAAAAAGGTACCCACCCCGCCAATACCACATAATGGGAGAGCACTATACGATGACAGCGACAAAGCAAATACCTCTGCCGACTCCTTCGAATGCATTTTTAAAAACAATAATACATCCTTGTTGGATTCAGAAGCGTTGATCAGCGTCTCTGGCCTGTCACTTTGCCCATTCCACATATTCCTGGAAATTACTCCTCAAGGACTTTACTCCATTATGTCCCACTCCAAAACAAAGTCATCACCGGGACCCGATCAAATCTCCTACCTTCACCTGAAAAACCTTCCTAAATCCATTATCAAACACCTACTCTCTATCCTCAACGCCTGTCTTTCCCAATCGTACTTCCCAAAGGCATTGAAAATAGCTAAGATAATACTCCTTCCAAAACCCAATAAAAATCTTTCTTATATCCCTAACTATAGACCAAGTGGCCTGCTCCCATGCATGGGCAAAATTCTAGAAAAATGCATCTTAAACAGGCTACAAGAAGAAATCTCGGCCCTAGACTTGATCAGACCTGAGCAAACGGGCTTCCGCCGTCGCCATTCCACGACTCAGCAAATAACATGATTGGTTGAACAGATCACTTTCGGCTTCAACATCCACAAGCACACCCAAGTAGTCTTCCTTGATCTCCAAAGAGCTTTTGACAAGGTCTGGCGAACTGGTTTAATACATAAACTGCTTAAAACCGACATATCAGTATACCTAAATAAGACCATCCCCTCCTTTCTTTCAAACCGCACATTCTTTTTAGCCCTGAACAATGCCAAATCAACTACCTGGTCCATATCCGCAGGCTTTCCTCAAGGATCAATTTTGTCACTCTTCCTATTCAACCTCTACAATAAAAACCTCCCCTCCGACCCAAAAGCTACTTCTATGCGGATGACTCAGCTATAGCATCAACTTTCTTTGACCTAAATCATGCCGCAACAAATGTCCAAGAACACCTTAAGAGCATAGCAGAGTGGATGACCGATTGGAAACTAACCATTAACACCTCAAAATGTGTAAACGTAAACTACGCCAGAAAATGGAAGAATCCTCACATCACTCCTATCCACTAAGGCAGGGAAGTATTCCCCCAGGCATCATCGGCTAAATTTCTTGGTGTACAAATGGACAGTAAACTCACTTGGCAAGCACACACTCAATATGCACTCAACAAGGCCAATTCAGCCGCTTTCTTATCCTATCCCCTCATGAAACGCACCAGTCCCCTTTGTCTTCTCACCAAGGTACTGTTATTTAAATCTATGATACGACCTATCTTAAGGCTACCCGGCCTGGGGTTCAATAGCCGCAACCAAATTGAAGAAAATGACTTGCTTCCAAAATAATACTCTACGAACCCTTGCCAACGACGCCTGGTTTGTAAGAAACTCAGATATTCACATGGATCTAAAAATACCGGACCTTCCAACATATCTAAGCGACCTAGCCACGTCATTTCAACAAGCAATAGGAAATACTGGTAACCCATTATTAGAACCTTTATGAGATTACCCTGATAATCCCCATTTCAGATACAATTGTGCTAAAGCAAGCATAAATGGGCAGTCATAATCTAGAAATATAAGTTTGTCACAGACTGCACTAAAATATACCCACTAGCTCAACTTCCCCCATAAACCGCTTATATCCTATGACCATTGATCAGCCTAGCTGGATATTGATATAAGATGCACCTAACGGCGCAGTCCATAAGCATCGATTGGTTGGTCGGTAGCAGGACCCCCATTCTTCTTTCACATCAACAACGACCAAAGAAAAAACGTGGAAAAAGTAAAAGAAATTATTTACGATTTAATCAGCATAATCAAAATATTCAGAGAGAAAACGATTGAAGATGTATGGCATGTCGCAATTGGCTCATTCTAATTAAATTATTTCAATATAGAATGTTTTGGTATTAATAGCGAGAGAAACACAACATTTCTTCATAATTTTCGAAATTTGAATTACAAACACAGCGGCAAATGAAAGTTGCTCAGGATCAGTCACACGCAAATGAAGTAATAGACGATTTAGAATTATTAATTAATGTTGAAAAATAGGATGACGAAACAACATGGGGATTAAAATGAAATGACGTAGAAACTTAAGGCATGATTTAAAAATTCTTTCAACCGTATTTTTCAAACACACGAAAATCTCCTCCCGTTCATAAAATTACATGTCTGTTCTCAGCGGCTGTGACATGCTTGGAAATGGCACCTCGCTTCTTTTCCAATCTTTTTGCTTGTTCCATCCCTTTTGGTACAACAAACTGCACACATCCTACAAAGCTTTTCCTTCTTCTCTGTAGGTGGAATATACTTGGGAAATTGTAACTTACATAGAGGATCAAGGATTTGGTTCTACTGAAGGCCTTCAACCCTCACATGTTATATCATATGCAATGTACCTCTCAATTACATCTTCCACTAGTTTGATTCTAAATTCTGAACTTACCCTTTGGTCCACCACCCTTTCTCTGCAACAGAAATCCATTCCATGTGCCCTGGTCCAACAAGTGAAAACTGTTTTAAATAACATTTGAACTCCTTTTTTCATAATGGGGAAATTTGTCAGGTGCTGATCTTCCCTTTCTACTCCAACTATTGTATTATTGTACACAACAGCAACTTTTGGCTTTTATAGCACCATATCCTTTTCATTTATATTCCACAAATTCCGTATTATGTACTGTAAAGGGTACAGAGACTTGAAGGCCATCTTATCTTCCCAATTCATAGCAATCACTTTGCCTTGCTGGAGGGCTGTCAATTACTCCTTTTTCAACTTCTTTAATCTATACGTCATCTAGTACTTCCTTCCTTCTAATTCTCAATGTCCCATGTCTATCGGTTCCTTTCGTAACCAATAAATCAGCCAGCTCTGAGGAGGTGTAATAGTTGTCTGCAGTCAGGCAATAATCTTTGACCTAGCAGAGGTTTCATTACTGCTAGCACAATCTAAGGATGTATTAGGAATATTGGTATATTCCACGTTCAATACTGACCATTTCCTGTGTACCATAAACACAGTAATCAATGCTGGAAGGTCGCTTTATGGGTGATGGTAGAGTTCACCCAGTACTTAGCTCTATACAGTCTGTGAAATTCACACATCAGGGTATTAAGGGGAGCCAGTTACTTTCATTGTGGCAAATAAGGTTTACCAGGAAGATTGGTACCAGAAAAAATCACAAAGCTTGAGTGGAGCATCAGGTGCCCTGAGTGCCTTGCCTGGGGTTTGAACTCAGGACCCTCCGGTCAATAGTCCAATGCTCTACCCCCCTGGACTATCATGACCCACCTTTTTCCTGTAGAAATAATAATAAATGACCATATATATCCAGACATAGGCTTAGCAAATCTAAACGTTTCCATCCCAAATCTGGCTCCTTTCAGGGAAACATACTGCATCAGTGAGAGCTCATCCTTGTAAAGAATAACATTTTTATCAGTAGAAATCTTCTTCTCAGGTGTCAACAAACTTGAGAACTTTTTGTTGAGAAATACAAGCGGAGGGCTAATTTCATTTAGCTTGACACAAGGATGTCTATCCCTCATAACGGTACCATTGTCTGCAAAATGCAGATAGTGTTTGACGAGCACATATCTATGCTATGGCATAAAATATGAAGAGAATGGAATGAGAATGTTCTGCCTCTTTGACAAATATCATTCTTGAACTGGTTTGCTCATAGTTTTATGAAGAATGATCAATGCAAAACAACATACTAATTTCAATAGTATTTATACACTACCAATCTATAAAACTTGATTTTTTTTCAACAAAAGGATCAGTATAGTGGTCAGCTAATAACTTGATTTCCACAGTTATTAGTTCAATTGAGTAATCATCAATTAATGCCCGAAAGCATTGAAGAATTCCAGCAGTTTCATCAATCTCTAAATGAACAGCATGAGAAGCAGTCAAAGGAAATCTTGGAAGTGGTGATTGGTAATGTTGCTGGGAATCCATCGGACACTATAACACTGACGCATCAAGCAATTGGGCAATCAAACCTTCTTCATAAATCTGGGAAAATATGTCCGTTTCTGGTTGTTTTATTCTGAGGTAATGAAGATTAATATTTAATATGTTTGTTTTAATTTGAGTTTATAAATTGTCCAAAATTAAATGACAATGAATGAATAAATGAATTAATAACTGTTTAAATGAGTCTGCCATTAAATTGGTTTGATATTTTATAATTTTTGAACACAAACTTTATAATTCAAGGAGACTTCTCATCGTCATAAACTGTTCCAATATTTCATAGAAATCTGTTTTGATTTATACTGAATTTTTTATGAAAATAAAGCCTATAAAAATAAATAAAATATATTCAATGAACCTGTATGGAATCATTCATTATTAATTGGCTTTGAAATCGCGTGCATTTAAAACATTTGACTTATATATGTCATGCATTCATGCATATATTCTAAAATAAATGGCATTTCTAAGCCAATAGATGCCAATCAAATATAATGAAGATGAAGAAATGAATTCATTTTACAAACACTGTAATTAAAAAGGAGTGCTTCATAATATGGGATTTGTGGCACCCAATTGGGTAATTGCAAAATGGCTGTGGAAATAACTTAAGAAGCCCTATCATCTACCGAGCGTGTATTAAATACAGTTTATTTTATGTTTAATTTTTCAATATTGAATCTTTCAATAAATTGTATTTTAAAAATCCACTTTGAATAATTTGGTCTCAATGTATTGGTTGATCATGGAATATATTATTAAGTATTATTTTCAATTTATATTGACACTATTTACAGCTGTAGGTTGGCACTTGATTCCTGTTCAATTCCATCCAAAACATAGACCATAATTACTTCAAAAAGGAGCATTAACATATTATATTTGCTATGCTTAGATGGATACTCCAGTCAATTCAAGCAGAGTTTATCATCAGAACAAATTAAAAGACAACTATCTCAGCAGCTGGTAATTTTGTCGTGAATGTAATTAGGTGTTTTCCAGAATTTAAAAGGTATATGTTTCATAAAAGATATCACCAGTCCATTCTTTCCATGTGTGGCGTAAATAGGAAGAAGTTCAAATACACATAAATAACCTTAAAATAGACAATGAGACAGTTCACCTCAAAGAGGAGATGTATTCTTCCAAACAGTGCAATACAACTTTTGGCTACGGTTGATCCTTTAATGTCACCCATTTATTCACAATGCAACCAAATAATTTGTGCATTCTGAATCTGAGAATGAATACTATATTGCCTTAATAAACGTGCATTGTGTATTTCTGAAGGTAAGCAGAGTATGCTCAAAGGCATTAGCGATAAGTGAAATTTAAAATGTGACAGAACAATCTAATACATTAATTGAGAATTAAGTTTGTTTGGTTTAAACATTTGGTGGCGACGTCACCATGGCAATAGTAACAAAGAAGTGAAGAACGAAAGGTTTCTAATTGGAGTTCGGATCCAGTCTTATTTCATTAATGAAATACAGTATGCTCTTTACAGTTATATGCTCTTAATATATTCGTTTATAATGTAAAAATAGTAAAACAATGTTGTTTGAGTAAATATTTGATTTTAAAATTATTTCTATTCGGTTTAAATTTATAGAAGTCAGATTAATTAATATTTCAAAAAACAGAGCACATTATACTTGGATGAAATTCTAGATGGTAACTTCTTCATTGTACCCACGTCCACCCTGCCATACTCCCTCCTTTTCCGAGGGCGAGGGCTCTGCCTAGATTATGCGTGTTGTGACCACGTTCACCTTGCCATACTCCCTTCCTTTCCTATGGACGAGGGCTCCGCCCAGGATATGTGTTTCGTGACCGCGTCCACTCTGCATTTACCCTGTCCCAGGTAATTTTCTGCCATTTTAATTCTGCCCGCCCTCGCATTGGTTTACCGAGGGTCTAGCCATCCATAATTTGCTTATACCTATGTAAATGGTGCATTATGACTGATGTTGGGTTATATACGGCTGCTTTGGTGATACTCGGTGTAGTTACTCTGACCTTCCCCGATACCCTTTGTGTCGCACCATAGAAACCCCTCTTGCGACATATTGGTGTCAGGTGAGGGGTTGCACAGTTTGACTAGTGATTTATTCAGTGTATGCGACAGAGTCTCATAGATTATCATGTGCCCGTGTACGTCTTTAAATCGGAAGTTCCGTATTTTCTCTGACAGGTGGGATATTCTAATCTGTGCTGACCTAAGGAATTATTATTTTAAGACACGTGCTATAACCTCATCGTGATTCTCTGCGCACAATTAAACTAAGGATCACTTCATCAGGAACCATCAATTAGCCCGATAGGGGCCCACCATGGGTATCGGAAACACTTGGAGTATGAAAAAATAAATTAATTAAGCTTTTGTTTGTCAGTCAGCCAAGGGGTTTTAAGCATTGCTCAGTGAATTAGAAATTAAGGGCGACAGGTATGGGATGAGAATCAATATTAATAAAACAAAGGTTATGCAATTTTCTAGAAAGAAAAAAGCTAAGCTAAACATTAAAATAGGAGGGCAAAAACTAATGCAGGTAGAACAGTTCTCGTATCTGTGAAGCATTTTGGACCAACACGGTCAAAGGAGGAGGGACGTATGGAGAAGAATTACGCTAGGCACAGAGGCTTTCATAGGGAGGAGAGAGTTGACGAATGGGACGTCTAGTAAGGATATTAAAAAAAGACTCGGGAAACTTTTGATATGGTGCATAGTTATATAAGGAAATGTGGTCATTGAAGCAGGAAGAGTCGTGGACTGGAGGCTTTTGACATGTGGGTGTGGAGAAAATGGAGAAGGTGAAATGGACCGAGAAGAAAATCAATGAGAAAGTACTTGGTATGGTGGGTGAAGAGAGGGGTTGGTTGGGAGAAATCCTATTGAGGCAGTAAAAATGGATGAAGGGCATATTGACCGACAAAGGGACTGTTCAAGATGGTAATAGAGGGGAGAATGTGAGACGAGCAAGAAAAGGGAATGAACAGGATAAGGATGTTTCATTTAAGGATTCAAATTCCTTCTAGATTATTATTATTAGGAGTTAATTTCATTATTTCCTTGAAAATTGTATCTTAGCACAACAGTCTGATTTACCTAATTTCTCTAAAATTTTTAGTAGTTCTAAGGTTAATTTGTCCATAAAGACATGGCCTCATTTTGCTTCCAATAATAATTTCAATGCCCATATTTTCATGAAGAATTTCTAGTCTTTGAGCTATTTTGGGTATCATCATGATACCTGATTTGCCCTGTAATATTAAACCTACATATGTTTTATATGATTATTATGCTTTTTGTGTGCAAAAATATCAAAATCTAGAAGATGCAAAGGTACAATTCAGAGCCACTCAAAGACAGGCTAAGCAGGCAGGTTTCATTTTAATCATTTACGTTTAAATACTAACAAAACTCAGCATATTGTATGCAGTTATAGTATATAAAAATGTACTGATGTTGAAAATTCTAAAATACTAGGAATAATATAGATAGGAAACTTAACAGGGAGACTGACATCAGTCAGATCTGTAATGAACTGATTAAAGCTCAACTTTCCAATTTCAAATGAGTATCGTTTAACAGTTGACCATGTCTTCTTTCCATGTCATTTGAATTACAGTGATGAGTTAAGGGGTCATTTCCCTAAACATATCATTCGAATCTTGCTACTACACAAGGGAGATTTTTGCTCCCTTGCTAATACACCACAACGTGATTTCTGCAGACCATTTTTAATTAGCTGTGGAGTCATGATTATACACCATGAGGGGTAGAGCAAATCTAAATAATACTATTTATTGTGGAATTTGATCAACTTACAGCGCATTTCATATTGTGGACATTCAAATGTAAAACTATCTGTTTTTTTAAACTGTTTATGTAACACTGATTGTTTATTGAGAGATGAGTAAGTCGGAAATGAAATCCTATGAGTTTGGTGCATTCATCAAAATAAATCCAAGCACGCTACATTAAAACTGCTAATCTTCAAGGAAATTTGACAGAAATTATGATGGCTGCCATTTTATTATGTTTGCACATTTTGGTTTACTAAATTCTTCATAATCAAAGGACAATTGATGCATGATCGTTCATCATACTTAATGAGAATTTAACAGTTTAAATGAGCATGCCATTATATTGGTGATGTTAAACATTTTTTATTTATTGTACACTAACACTAAAATTCAAGGAGGCTTCTTATTGTCTTACATTGCTCCAATATTTAATTAAATTTTGTTTCCATTGATTCTGAATTTGTATAAAAATAAAGCCCGTCTAAATGCATAGTGTACTCAATTAAACTGCATATAATCAACCATTATCGGTTTGCTGTGAAAGTGAGTACATTAATTGCATTTGAAATATAAAGGTCACACTTGTATCCTTAAATAATGGCATTTTCAAGAATAGAAGCAATGCTAATCGAACAGAATGTAGAAGAAGAAATGAATTCAGGTTACAATCACCATAATTAAAAAGGAGTTTTTCACAACAGCAAGGGATTTGTGGCGTTAATAGGTGTATTTGCGAATTGATTCAGCATATTAAATAAAATGGTACCTCACTACAGAACACAATAAAAATCTAATTTTTCGTTAACTACTTAAATATCGAATCTTCCTATTTATAACCATTGTATTTTAACAATCCATTTTGAATGATTTGGACTCAAATGTAACTTGTAAATGTCAAAAAGGAACATTTACAAATATATTTCCTACAGATATTGATACTGCAGTCAATTCAAGCAGAGCCCAAAGCAATTAAAACATGACTATCTCAGCAGCAAGTATTATTGTTTTGTATGTAATTAGGTGTTCTCCAAATTTAAAAGGAATATATCTCACAAAATATCTCACCCGTCCATTCTTTCCAAAATACATTCACTAAGATTAGCAACCTGAAACAGTATATCCTTGTTTACGCAAACGAGAAGCCATACCGTTAAGAATTTGCTCCATGTCATTCAGTTGGAAAGGAAGGCTTATGGTCTGTGAGTGTGTAAAGAATGCTTTTTCTGAAGTACGCAATAATGTTCGTTTTGATTCGTACATTTGGTGACGCTGTTGCCGTGGCAACAGTAACAAACAAGTGAAGAATGAAATGTTTCGAATTCGATTGAGAATAAGATCTAATTTTAAAGAGAAATAAAGTATGCTCTATGGATACTATATTTTCATTTATTAGGTATAAAGATCAAATACTGAAAAGTAAAATCAAATTATTGGACATGTGCGGAGACATACAAACGTTTGACTTTCCTTTCTCCACAAATATATATAAAGGCAATTGAAGATGTTTTTCTTTCTTGCAAGCAAGAAAGTCATTTCATGATGTATCCGGGCTTCGTGTTGGTAATATAATAATTAAATGAATGAATAAATTAACCATACATGGGAAGGAGTGTAAAAAATACATAAAATATGTAATTATATATAAGAATGCGACCCATTGCCTATTAGTTTACACGCCTGGGCTATCTTTCCAGCAATGCAAGTTAATATCTTGTAGCTTCATTGTGATTCTTTTTCTTCTTAGTTTCCAAATTTCCGCGTGCTTTGATGGCACTTAAGGTGTTGACGCGTCGATGTTGCTGACGACCCATCATCAGCAACATCGATGCACCATCCCATAAGCTAGCGCAATTTGTTGCACATGCTCTTCAACTCTTCGCCAGAGAAACTGAGTTTTTTGCTAAAACTTCCATGGATTTCATTCACATTATTCGGAATGCTGAAGTCCAAATAGTCAACATTCTGGTGACCTTTGATGTAATCTCCTTGTTCACAAATACGCCCATTGATGACTCCACGCTACTCATCAAAAACCTCACCTCACAGGGATTAGTTAAGGATTAACCTGGACCTCGCAAATTCTGCCTCAGGAACTCATAGTTCCTTTGGAATGATAAGCACATTGAACATGATGAAAGTGCAGCCATGGGATCACCCCTCTCTTCCGTACTAACCAACATTTTCATTGAGATCTCTCAGATGAAGGAAATGGTCTTACCCAAATAATTCATCCCTTGGTAATAGTTGGGGTTTTTGGATGCATCAACCACTGTGGTTGTTTTTGCACCACTTTTTAAAACATTTAAAACCTCAATCCAAAATTGATAAATACGTCAATGCATAAAAAACATATAAATACATAAAAACAAAATTATTTAAAAAAAAAGAAACGGAAACTCAAGTTGTCCGTTCAGGTCAGTTTCCTTTAAAAACTCGGAAACCTTACCTAAAAAGTTCGGGTCCTCCGCTAAACTATTGCTTAAATTACCTCATATTTTAAAAAAGGTATCTGGCCTTTTATAATTTATTCCGCGACTTCCACCACAGATAGCAATGCTGAGTCGGTTTTGAGTTTGATCAGGCCTTCTCTTGCTGCTTTGCCAGCTTTTTCAATGCCTGGTATTCCCACATGACCAGCAGTCCATTTAGAGGATACCTACTTCCCCTTTATCTGCCGGGACCACAGTGTATAATAGATCTCCTGAACCATCAGGTGCATTGATGACAAGACCGATATGGATTATAGGGAGCTCAATGAGTGCGAACAGATGAAAGAAGAGCCATTACATTCTCTTAAGTCTTTTAGGGCCCTCTTGATAGCTGACAGTTTGGCTGTGAATATTCCTGCAAAACATGGTCAGTTATTCCCTCTGGACTACATTGTAGTGAGAGACCACCACGTGGACACATGCGGATTCTAACTTTGGTCCTCTCCTTTTACTAAGGGTCATTGGCCCTCTAAAATTGACTAAATTCTCAAATCTATTTTATTTAGGAATTAATAAATAAGAATAAATGTACAAATAAATGTGGTGGGGAACGGCGAGAGGGGGAGGGGGGGAGAGAGACCATAAAAGCAGTAATCAACCCGAAGTTCGGTGTGCTAGTCGTGTGGAATTCGCACATGAACTGCACAGTTTGGAATCAGTGCTAAATGTATAGTTCTGGCAATTTTGGAATTCCTGGAGAAGGAATGAACATGTTTAGAACAGTAGAGAATATCTGATATCACATCATTGAGCAAAGCATTTAAAATATTTACATTACTCAATTTGGTTTTGTTTTTTCTGTCGAATATCATGTGTATCAATGTGGGTCAATTGCGACATGAGTACAACGTTTTTTATTGTGTTGTGACCACCTATTCAGCGTTGTAGAACATCTAATTTCGTTCTCAATAGCATGACAGTATGCTAATTGACACGTAGACATGTGCCGTATTCGTAATAAATCCTATGTATTAGGGTGTATAAATAGTTCTAGAATATTTGAGTAATAAATCTTTACTGAAGGTATCCTGAGAGAATTGCATTGTTTGCATCTGTAATGTTTTCGTGAAACGTATCATTTTTGCGCGTTAAAACTGTTGTTATTTTGAAACAAGTGAATAACGGAAATAAGACGTGCGTGTGTGTTTCTAGCCTAATACTAATGAAGAACGACAGAGATTTCCGCGTAATTGTGCCAAAAGCATGCGTTTTGATATGTTCGTCTTTTGATTTGTTTATGTCATGTAGACCGATGTTTAACGAATCTCTTAGTTTCAAAACTAAGTAAGGGTAAATATAGCTTCGTGAAGCTGTTGAATTCCTTAATGTTAAACTCCCGTCATCAACTTGTCACTTCGGTAATATTCTTGGGTATTTATCAATGTACTTACCTGAAAAAGTACTTAATTAGTACTTGTAGTATTCACTTTTCAGGTTTAAGCTAAGATTCCGTTCTCTCTTCGTTATTTATCCAGTCGCCCCATTTACTACTGTGATTATTCGGATGGCGGTAAACTGTCCCCATATAATTGTTATTATTATCCGTTCTGCGGTGATCCAAGTGTAATCAAAGCACGCGGAAATTTGGAAACAAAGAAGAAATCGAGCGAGAATGAAGCTACGAGGTATTAACTTGCATTGCTGGAAAGATAGCCCAGGCGTGTACACTAATAGGCAATGGTTTGCATTCTTAAATATAATTACATATTTTACGTATTTTATATACTCCTTCTCATGTATGGTTATTTATTCATTCACTTATTTATTAAATTATATTACCAAAACGAAGCCCAGATACATCATGAAATGACTTTCTTGCTTGCAAGAAAGAAAAACATCTTCAATTGCCATTTTATATATGTGTGGAGAAAGGAAAGTCAAACGTTTGTATGTCTCCGCACATGTCCAATAATTTGATTTTCATTTTCAGTATTTGATCTTTATACCTAATAAACGAAAATATAGCATCCTTAGCACATCTGCAATTGCCAGCATATATTTGTGGAGAAAGGAAAGTACCTTTGCTCTAAATCGCACCTTTGCATCTTTGTGCATTGTGTCCATAATGGACACTTATTTCATTCACTCCAAACTCTTTTCTTTCCGTTTTCTGGCTTACTTAACAATCTGCCCATCAATCACAGTCTTCAATATTCTCAAGAGAACTCAAAAGCAATGGACAATAATCGTCCCATGTTGCGAATATAAATTCGTTAATGCCGTTGGCTCAACTTTAGAATTGTTGAAACTTAAATTTTCACATTGAGTAAAAACGGAATAAAAATCAGGTGCATTAAAACTTCCTAAATTAACTCTTAAGTCTCATGTTTAGATTGTTTTGTTGGACGATTTTGACAAATGACTACTGCATATCAATTCGTTTGTCGATGCTATTTCTGGGATGCCATAATGCCATGGCATCTGCAGCCAGACACTCAACTGGCATCAATGATACCTTTAAAGAAATAACCTCCGATGTCATTTCACAGAGCCAAGGACAGTTTATGGCTAAAAATATTGCCCGATTTATAGTCAAGAAAAATTTTGATGCAGCACTATAATTTAGCTATTCTGCTCTTCGGAATAATAAATCTGTCCACTGTAGGGACATCCCGAGTCTTGATCAAACAATACTGTCGTTCTGCCCCCTAATAGTTGTGGTAATTATGTGTTCTACAGCTTTACCTGAAATTAATGTCAATTAGATTGTCTTGTAATTGCTGCGTACTTTCCTGTGCCAACTAAATAAAGCGTTATGTTCCCATGTTCACAATCTTTGTGTAACTTGGCTCCGCCAAATATTTGATTGCCCTGTGAGTTTGTGAAAGTGCAAGTCTCCCCTGTTCACATAGATATCAGAGTACTTGAAGTACAAATACTTGAAGTACAAATGATGGAATCCAAATAAGATCCGTTTTTTTGTTATTTAAAGGAAGACAATTTCCATGGCTTGGCGGCGTCTACCTGATTATCAAAAAAACACGTTAAGTAATTGTCACACATGAATTCTTGCTCCTATCTACGGTGTTGACGTACAAGTGGGGTTGGCAGTCGGCACCATGAAAGGAAATGCGCATACAGACGACACCGGTTTTTCCCGGGAAAGCATATTTTGTCTGCCTTTAACAACGAGATTAGGAATTTTCCCTTTGTTCTTTCCTGAGGAGTTTTATGCAGGGGGTGGGTACCAAAGAGGACCTTTGGAGGAATTGGGAACCTTTGGGGATTCCTTTGTTTCCCTCCCCCAGCCGTACGTGCTTAAAAAGGATAAAGAAAATCATTTCATTTCAAGGAAAGCTTTCATCCATTTTCTCCCCTCATCCAACTTTGTAATCATCTCATCCTAGATCCATGGTTTCCTAGTCCTTTTAGCGTTAACGATTCCTATAGTGCCTTTTGCGGCTTTCAATAACCCTTTCATGATAGTTTCACATTTTTCTTCGATAGTACTTAGCCTTTACTATCCTCCATGATTTCCTCTACCGCCTGTTGTTACTCCTTCCTTTTCAAACCATTTACTGCTTCTACATTCCATTTTCTAACTTGCCGCCCCTGCCTTATGTTTTTGAAACGCGCGCTACATTTCATAACAACTAAACTGTGGTCACAGTCCACATCCGCCCCCGGGTAGCTGTGCGAATTAACACACTGTTCCTAAACCTGTATCTTACCAGGATATAATCTAGCTGATAACTTTCTGAGTCACCTGGCATTTTCCATGTATACCTGCATCTTTTGTGGTGTCTAAACCAAGTGTTGGGGATGACTAACCTCTGTCTCCTTCAGAACTCCAGTGCTTTCTCACCATGGTCATGCCTCGTGCCTAAACCGTAGTCCCCCACCTCATCACTATCTCTTCCTTCGCCTACCGTTGCATTCAAATCCGCCATCACTATCAAATGTTTCCCTGTAGGAACAGACGCGATTATGCCCTCTAACTGATCGCATATCCTATCGACATCTTCTTCCTTATGGTTGCTCGGTGGCATGTATACCTGAATAATAACCAAGTTCGTCGGTTCTGCTTTTATCTCTGCTAGTAATAATCTATCCGTTACTTGCTCTATGTTACTATGCTTCTTCCTACCTCTTCATTTAATATTATGGCAACCCCTCATGGCATCTTGTCCCTGCCGCTGTATATTATTTTATAATTATCACTCCAGTAATCCCCGCTATCCTTCCATCTCACGTCACATAGACCTAAAATATCTATTCTTCCATTTTCCATCTCTCGCTTAATATTCTCCAGTTTACCCGTCATAATCATTGTCCTAACATTCCACGTTCCTCCTGGCATGGGCTTGTGGAAGTATCATTCCCTCTCGAACACAAATTCGAAGGTTTAAGGTCTTTACATTAATCCAGTGTATTTTCAGGGGCGGAGGAAGTATGGAGACGTGTTCTAGTGTGTGCTATATGTCTACATGGCGAGATTAAACAGTGTGCTGTAATCAAATTTTTGCCTTCGCCTCCTCATCGTCCGAGGTGTATTGATTACCCTTTGAGGTTTCTTTTGAGTGCAGAGGGAAAAAAACTAAAATTGCATGGCACAAGATCGCATAAGGGATCAAGGAGGATTTTGTTTCTTCTCTTTAAGTGAACCCATCGTGAACACAGACTTTACAATGTCCCAAATTTTCAATTATGAAGCCGACACGTACAACAGTATTTTTATTCTAAAAATATGGTTTGCGATATATGCTTTTGATATCAGTGATTCGCGTTTGGTCATTTTCAATCAAATCTTCAATGACGAGTTTGCAATGTTTATATTGCCTGTGGGTCAGTTATCGGAGGTCCGCTGCCGGTTTCATTGACCAATTATTGGCTTTTCCAGGCTCACAACCACGAAATTTTACCACCCATCCATTAACAGTAGATCTACATACAGCATCATCATCGCAATGAACAGCCTTTTTAAAACGACGGTTGAATCTCAGTAGGAGTCACTTCTATAAGTTGCGCTGTTTAAATTCGCCATGCTGACATATAGCAGGAACACGTCCCCTCGTCTCACCTATGGCCAGCTATGTTTCCATAAAGGGCCCTAAACCGATGATAAACCTCAATAGGAATCACTTTTCCAGCAGTTGAAAGTTTTACCAGCGCAAGGTTTAAATCGTGTTGACATAGCGCTAGAACAAATCTCCAAACTTCTGCTTCTCAAAATACACTTGATTAACGTGACAACCTCAAACCTGCGCGAATGTGTTAGAGGGGGAATGTTACTTCCACATGCCACCAGACCAGGAGTGCTCCTGGAAGTCATTTTGTTTGTTGTACTAGGACACGTCTCTATACTTCCGCTTCTCAGAATACACTGGGTGAATGAAACGATTTAAAACTTGCGCATGCGTGTAGTGGAATAATGTTACTTCCACATGCCGAGACTAGGAGTGCTTCTGAAAGTCATTTTGTTCGTAGTACTAGGACACGTCTCCATTTTTCCGCTTCTCAAAATACCTTGGATGAATAAAACGATATCAGAACTGCGCATGCGTGTTGGAGGGTAATGTTACAAAGACAAAAAGTGCTTCTGAAGGACATTTTCTTTGTATTACGAGAACATGTCTCCATACTTCCCCTCCTCAAAATACACTGGTTGAATATAATTTACAACGACCTCAAACCTGGGCTGGCGTGTTTGGGCGAATGTTACTTTCTGGTGCCCAGACCAGGAGTCATTCTAACCGTCATGTTTTTGTAATACTACAAAAAACTAGTCTTAATACTTCTGCTTCTCAAAAAACACTGGATGAATACTGCATAGATTTCAAATCTGGGCATGCGCAATGTGTGGGATTGTTACTTCCACGATTGAAGACCAAGAGTGCATCTACAGGTCATTCATTTTCCAGAATTAGAACACGCCTCCATACTTCCGCTTCTCAAAACCATCTGGAAGTATGCAACGACCTCAACCCTGGGCATGCGTGTTGGAGGGGAATGTTAATTCCATATGCCAAGACTAAAAGTGATTCTGAGGGGCATTTTGCTTGTAGTACTAGAACACATCTCCAAACTTCCGCTTCTCAAATTACGCCAAATGAACGCAACGCTCTCATACCTTCGCATGCCTCGGAATGTTACTTCCAAAAACCTAGAGACCAGGATTGCTTATGGAGGTCATTTGGTTTTTTTACACTAGAACATGTCTCCATACTTCATCCGCTTCTCGAAATACCCTGTATGAATAGTTTAACGACCTCAAACCTTAGCATGCCTGTTGAGAGGTAATGCAGCTTCCACATGTCTACTGACCAGGAGTGCTTCTAGAGGTAATTTTGTTTGCATAGTCTACAAGCACGTGTGTGGATTTTGGTTTTCAGCCAAACCTCGTGCCTTCAATATTTATTTTTTTATATAATTCTTTACACAGACGATTAATTCAGAATTTAAATAAAATAGGAAACTGGGCATTGAGAGGATGTGTAAAATCCCAGATATTATGAATAAAAAAGGGATTGGACCGAGGAGCTGGAAGTGATTGAATAATCATATAAAGTGAACACTACTCTCATGCATAATGTGATAGCGTGACTTCGTGATAACCCTACCCATCATTCAAAATACCGCCAGGTTAGTATATGGTTGCGATTTTAGGACTTCATACAACTGTAAGTAGTTATTAATATTATGTAGGAACGAATGAAACAGTTTTGGTTTCATTTCATTAAGAATACGATGAAAATTTATTTAAACATTAATTAATAGGACTTGTATCATGTCAAATTTCAGGAACTCTAACATTTCTTCCTGTTGAATGTTAGTTAATGTGACACATTTAGATATAACTGTCTACTGAGCTGTATGTTCAGAAAATTACGGGAAATGTTTTTTTTTCGCGGATTTGGACAGTCCGATAGTCAAGATTTTGTTTTTATTATGTTGGTATGCATGCCCCTTTAAGAATGATGACATTTTCACCCGTGTTCAATTGTTTAATATTTGTCTATGTGGCAGACGCTAAGGTAGGACGGACGGTGATATATTTATTTTTATATATATATATAACGATTGTACGGAAAATTTAACACGAGCGGCACAGTAATGGGCAAAAGGCTGGTCGAATGAAAGGTTGTGGGAATTGGCGTGTGAAGGGATAGGAAGAGAAGAGAGTGAGGCAGAATTGCAGGAGTACCGGTGATTATTCATTCGAATAGATAAGGGGGTAATGCATTTGCCTCTGTCAAAGGAAGTGCAATTTTTGCATGAAGAAAGATAAATTATGTTTTTTGATAGGCAATTAGTGTGGGAACGTGGTGAGGGGGCAATGAGAGAATATAGGGAGTGGGGAGTAGACCCAATAAGAAGACGGGTTTTACATCAGGGATGGTTGCATGTAGGGGAAATATCAGGAAATTTGTCACAAGGGGGGGTGCCAAAGGGTTGGTGGATCTAAGAAGGTTTTTGAGATTGGCGGGTCGTCTGTTGGCATGACATGGGCATTGGGGTAATAAGGATGAGTTCGCGTCATTGTCATGTCAAATAGGAGATCGTTCTTCAAGAAAGGTTTTCAATCTGTGTGATCCGGGGAAATAGGTGGCGCAAATGTTGAGTCCTGCGTCAGATGTGAGCTTGTTATTGTGTGATGTGTGTGGTCGGGTGAAGTGGCGCATTTTATTTTTTTAGTAGTTTTTCTGGGTAACCGTATTTGAGGAGTGCAAGATGTAGATTGTCAAGGTATTTGTTGAGAGTGGCTGTTGTGTCGCAAACCACGCGACATTATTCTGGTGTCAGGTGTAGGGTCGCACAGAAATTTTGAGTCTCGAACCCGTAATCTAAAACTTAATCCCCCAAGTGGCTCATTAACATTCCAAGATATTTTTTCAATTCCTCATCAAAATACTGGAATCTTATCCACTGATAATTTTGTTTTTTCCCTTTTGTGTATGTAGTTTGAACTTATTGCTCTGGCTAATCTAGTGTAACCTGCATTCATTTTCATATTTCTGTGTCGCGTGCTACTGTTTACCGTCATGGCTATGCCTAGTTATTCCCCGCTAAACCATTTCTCTCCGCATTTAAAGTCGACTTCACTAAGGGGTTCCACTACCCAAAATGATTTCGATACTACTGTGCACTCAATTGAGCCTGCCACCGCAGCCTCTCCTACAGGGAATAATCCATTCACAAGCAACACATTGGGGAACCATGTCTATTTCATTCTGAATTTTAGCGGTGACGATGATGTGACGGTCGAAAAATTTTTAGAATGCTTAAAAATCACGAGGCACCTTAGCTCTTGGAATGAAACTTATACTCTTTGCGTAACCCGTTTACACCTGCATGGGCCGGCGGCAGAATATGCTTTGGCCAATCCTCACATTCTAGAGTGTCTGAAAAGTTTTTCCAGAAACCCACGTAATAAGTTCTTAGCTCGCGTTTCCCTCCTCTCCCTAGAACGGATGTTTTCAAATTGCGTTCAACTACTGGCGTCAGCAAAAGTTAATACAGTGCAGAACTCAAGAAGCGCTCGCTTTTTGCCCCAAAATAACTCTGCCGGTAGTAAACCCGCCTCGTACGAAGCTCCTATGCGGCCGAATGCTACAGCTAACACCTCAAATACCGGATACGCTGCAAAATGCTTTTCCTGTGGGTGCGCAGGCCACATAGCTCGCGATTGTCGCTCTAAAACTCGAGCTTGTTTTAACTGCGGAGCAAGGAGACATATTTCCATTAATTGGAAGTTGGCCACCTTCCAATTAATTTACCAGAGCTCTCAAACCGAATGGCCACGGGAAACGGGATGACCCCGACCAGCGGGTTGGGGAAGACCTCATCCTATCCATCACTCCAGTGAAAGGAATGACGATTAGCGTGCAAATTATAGGAAAATTACGTCACTTCCTTCTAGACACAGGCGCGGCGGTCACGATACTTCACGAAAGAGTGTTCCTTTTAGATACATTAGGAATAGCCCCGTACGACCGCGCGTGAGTGAGAAGCGCCTCAGGTCATGTATTGATTACGAACGGTCAGAGTCGCGTACCTTTCTGCATAGACAATCGTGTTTACCCTCATGATGCTTTAGTAATAAATCTAGGGGACACACTCAATGAAGGCATATTTGGCTTGGATTTTATGAAAAAGTATCGTAGCTAGATTTATTTTGAGAACAAGACCATTAAATTTGAACCTGACCACATGATGTCTTTAGAATCTGTTTGCAGTAAAGGTGAGGAAGTAGATTACATTTCGTGCGAGAATCCCCCATTAGGACCCTGCGAAGAGGCCGACACGGTGCAACACTGTTTCATAAACTGAATGACTTCGTGGAGAATAGCGATGGGACGGGTTCAAGGAGTTCCCATTAGTCCGGCTACTTTTACGATGAGGAAAATGTGCTATAGAAAGTTGACCCTTCGGAGATTCGCCCAATTTTTATAATATGTGCACCCAAAAATACGGGGAAATTCATTTTGACTCGTTTCCACGATAATTCTCTATCAGGAATCATCGCGGAATCGAGAAAACGGTGGAAATCGTCCAGCGACACTTCAACTGGAAAAGCTGTTATTCGGACACCCTCCAGTACGTTCAGCACTGCATCGAATGCCAAAAGAGCAAATTACGCGTGAATAATATTCCATTACAGCCACTAGTTGAAGCCACCTACCCAATTGAGTAATTAGTTTTGGATATTGTTGGACCACTACCCCTATCCCTCCGAGTTAACCGATATCATTTAACTCGCCAAGATTATTTCACAAGATATCATGAAGCCTTTACGATTCCAGATCAATCGGCCAAAACAGTAGCAGGATTTTTTATCGAGCACATAATTTGCCGTCACGGTGTGCTTAAATATTTACTGGCAGACAGAGGTGCAAACTTCACTTCGGAACTAATGAAAAACGTTTGCAGGGAACTGAAAATAAAATCTATCTTCACTTCTCTCCATATAACCCCACCTCAAATGGTCGTCTAGGGCATGCACACCATTCCTTTTCTTCCGCGATTCCCCATTATGCAGCCCAAGACCACTCTGATTGGGACGAACAACTGGGCTTCGCATTGCTCACTTATCGAAACAGCAAGCACCAAGTGGTCAAGCACGGAAGTTAGTTTCCCGTTGGAGAGAACCCTCCAAAACAGTTAAATTTAGAAGCTCGGTTACCGCAGACATAGAGGACCTGAAACACGGAAGACGTCTCCTAGCTCATATGCGTAACCTTTTACCCTCACCGCCAGATAATCCCTTACCCCTGTTTTTAGGTGACGGCATGGCAACACAAGACGCCGAGCAACCTCCAGCATACCCCTCTCCAAAAGAACCCGCTCGTGTCTCCTTATCGCCATCCAACTTCGAAGGCCTTGATGATTATATTGCAATTCCAAGTCCTCCTTCCAATCCCTCTTTCCCCTATAATCTCCGACCGTTACCTAGTAGAGAACTTTCCTCTAATCCTAAAATCCATTCTTAACCAGCACACGGATTGACACTGCCTGGAGCAGTGGTACCCCAGAGGAGGAAATTAGTTGCCTTTTTTGGAAGTTATGTGTCCGACTTGCAAGTGCGAGGACTCTCAGAAGCGGAGATGCAGTTTGGACGCCGATGCAGAATGGAGTATCCCATTCACCCCCGCGTATGCGCCCATCCCTGGAAAGGATCTGCACTTGGTGCCATCCCTGACCTAACCTTTGATGACCATGACCGCCTCCACATGGGAAGAAGATGCCCGATGCACGGAAGACGATGGACGCAATGTTGCTGTCGCGACCGCAACCACCTGGCGGCCTCGACACCTGGAAGGACATCGATTGGCCCCTAATGCGCCCACGCAATTCGGTGATGCGACAAGTTACCTGCAACAGTTACTCCCTTTCTATCCCAAGGTCCCTTGCCGCACTCCCTTAGCACCCAGGAAATTCCCCGAGAGCCAGGAAACCTCTCCACCACACCCACCGCAAGCACAATCGCAGGCAAAGAGCCGCAAACGCCGCCCGGAAACCGAATTTCAGAAGTGCCAATAACTGTGTTACTAGTATGCTAGTCCTTCAACTTTATGACCTTCTTCTACGGCTGCATTGAGGAGTTAACGTGGTTCCTGGAGGAGAAGACCGGCTGGACAAGCGGACTCTGCATGCTCCTCGCTCTATTATTCCAGACGGTGTGTATAGTGCTCACGTGAATATTAGTGCAAGCTTTGAGGAAAGAGGAAAACAAAGACGGAGTGCTCCTTCATTTTAACCCTAGTCATATGTACTTATATTTTAATGTTTGCTGTAATTCTATGACTTTTTTACGAACACTCAGGCTAAGAAAATGCCGACGTTACTGAATTAATGTAGTGTTACGAATTTCACAAGTGAACAATGTGAAGATGAATGTTTTTTTAATTATTATTTTTGTATGATTTTCATTCACTACTTTTGCCAATGTAATGTCATCCCCCCAAAGGCGCGATGCTATATAAGGCGAGACGCTCCTGGAGCAGGACCCCCCCAGTTCGTCAGCCCACTTGCCAAGGTGCGCTGGGAGTAAAACTCCTCCTCAATCCACTCAAGAGCCTAACCTATATACCAAACCCAAAGTCCTACAATCAAGCGCTCTGCTCCTTCCGATTAGCCCCACCAAACGAAAGCCCAGAAATCAATCTGCCCAGCAATTCTCTCGAATTTCCACATGTAACCGCTTCACCTGCCTCTCCCCATCCCCCTAGGATGACCAAAATGAGGAAACCCCATGTGAAGATGCAGACACTGAAGCTCAGCCCACTCCACCTCCTAAACCCCGTATCCCTCCCATTTTTCTCTGGGACATAACCAACTGGCAAATTAAATACAATGAAATCCGTCAAGCCTGCACAATTCCTCCTGTGGCAAATCTCATTCGCAATGAGATTCAAGTTCAATACCAAACCATCTCCGACTTCAGAGCTGTCACTAAAAAACTCACCTCCATTAACTACGCATACTATACAGGTACGTACCAACTTCAATCAAAAAAAAATCCTCATTTTGTCCCTCGGGGAATACCCACAAATATCCCAAAAGAAGACATTGAAGAAGCTCTGGCGGACATTGGCATCTCTGCGGAGAATACCTCTCAACTGCGTTCCACCCGAACAAACATTTTCAGAGAGCAGAAAGGGCGCCAACCCTAATGCCGAGCTCCCACGAATCGTCCCCATCCCTCTCCTGCCCTACCAAGTCCGACGCCAGGTCTCCTCCTGCTCTAAAGAATTTCTAGAGCTAAATTTGGTTCTCCACCTTAAGACTTCGGTGGAACCATACAGACCTCCACCTTAACCTCCACAGTGCCTAAGTTGCCAATGCAATGGGCACACCTACAAGACGTGCGGCCTCCCACCTCAATGCACCGAATGTGCTTGCATTCACCATTATAGAGAATGCCAGAAACACAAAACCTCCCCAGCCAAATGCATGAACTGTGGTGGTCCACACACAGCCAATTACAGAGGTTGCATTGTTCACTGTGAACTTCTCTTCAAACTGTGCAACACTAGAGAAGCCCTACAACTACTTGGAGAAAAAGCTTGGCATGAGAAAATAAGTTCACTCTCACATAAGGACACTTAATCAGTCATGATTAATTGGCTTTGCAATCGCGTGCATTTAAAACAATTGATTTATATATGTCATACATATATTCTAAAATAAATGGCATTTCTAAGCCAATAGATGCCAATCAAATATAATGGAGATGAAGAAATGAATTCATTTTACAAACACTGTAATTAAAAAGGAGTGCTTCATAATATGGGATTTGTGGCACCCAATTGGGTAATTGCAAAATGGCTGTGGAAATAACTTAAGAAGCCCTATCTTCTACCGAGCGAGTATTAAATACAGTTTATTTTATGTTTAATTTTTTAATATTGAATCTTTCAATTAACGGTATTTTAAAAATCCACTTTGAATAATTTGGTCTCAATGTATTGGTTGATCATGGAATACATTATTAAGTATTATTTTCAATTTATATTGACACTATTTACAGCTGTAGGTTGGCACTTGATTCCTGTTCAATTCCATCCTAAACATAGACCATAATTACTTCAAAAAGGAGCATTAACATATATATTTTCTACGCCTAGATGGATACTCCAGTCAATTCAAGCAGAGTTTATCATCGGAACAAATTAAAAGACAACTATCTCAGCAGCTGGTAATCTTGTCGTGAATGTAATAAGGTGTTCCCCAGAATTAGAAAGGTATATGTTTCATAAAAGATATCACCAGTCCATTCTTTCCATGTGTGGCGTAAATAGAAAGAAGTTCAAATACACATAAATAACCTTAAAATACACAATGAGACAGTTAACCTCAAAGAGGAGATGTATTCTTCCAAACAGTGCAATACAACTTTTGGCTACGGTAGATCCTTTAATGTCACCCATGAATTCACAATGCAATCAAATAATTTGTGCATTCTGAATCTGAGAATGAATACTATATAGCCTTAATGAACGTGTATTGTTTATTTCTGAAGGTAAGTGCAGTACGGTCAAAGGCATTAGCGATAAGTGAAATTTAAAATGTGACAGAACAATCTAATACATTACTGGAGAATTAGGTTTGTTTGGTTTGAACATTTGGTGGCGACGTCACCATGGCAATAGTAACAAAAATTATTTCTATTCGGTTTAAATCATTAGAAGTAAGATTAATTAATATTTCAAACAACAGAGCTTATTATATTTGAACGAAATTCTAGATGGTAACTTTGCAAAAATTTATATCTATTGTCGCAAGTATGCGACATGGTACTCCTTCTCTGGCTCCTCAGAATGTCCCACGTGACCAAAGACAATGTTTCAAAAATATTCCTCCCCTGACTCCTAAATTGGTATAAAAGCCCTGGTCGCCGGGCAAAATGCAGTCAGTTGGTTATCTGGCGGTGACCGGTAGGGCACGATGATTCGGCTATGTTGCGGTTGTCGCGACAGTGTGTCCTATTCCTGACTAAACTTCGGACGAGGGCTCTGCCTAGGTTACGTTCGTTTGACCTCGTCCACCCTGCAATACTCCCTTCCTTTCCGACAGACGAGGGCTCCGCCTAGGTTATGCGCGTCGTGACCGCGTCCACCCTGCCATACTCCCTACTTTTCCGACGGACGAGGGCTCTGCCTAGGTTATGTGTTTCGTGACCGCGTCCACCCTGCATATACCCCGTCCCAGGTAATTTTCTCCCTTTTTAATTCTGTCCGCACTCGCGTTGGTTTACCGAGGGTCTAGCCATCCATAAATTGCTTATACTTATGTAAATGGTGCATTATGACTGATGTTGGGTAATATATGGCTGCTTTGGTAATACTCGGTGTACCTTCCCCGATACCCTTTGTGTCGCACCATAGAAACCCCTCTTGCGACATATTGGTGTCAGGTGAGGGGTTGCACGGTTGGACTAGTGATTTATTCAGTGTATGCGACAGTGTCTCATAGATTATCATGTGCCCGTGTACCTCTTTAAATCGGAAGTTCCGTATTTTCTCGGACAGGTGGGATATGCTAATCTGTGCTGACCTAACGAATTATTATTTTAAGACACGTGCTATAACCTCATCGCGATTCTCTGCGCGCAATTAAACTAAGGATCACCTCATCAGGAAACATCAATTAGCCCAAGAAGGGCCCACCATGGGTATCGGATACACAAGGAGTATGAAAAAATAAATTAATTAAGCACAGTCAAATTTTAATGTAATTAGCATTGGGTTGAATTTCGCGATGGATGGCCTTAACCCTCATAGACTTGGGTACCCTAACCCTTTTCTCGATTATCAAGAAACCGCAAATGGATTAAAATTCGGCAGTGCACTCGACTTCACACCTTTGGTTAATGTCTTAGAACAGCCGGGAAATAGCGCGAGTCCGCAAAATGGCTGCGGAGAAGCAGTGCAAACCGCCGCTATTGGCAGCAAAATTCATTTAATTCCAACGTTTAGTGAGGAAGATGACATTGGGGTTGGCAAATTTTTGGAAAGCGTTCGTATTGTAAGTCATCTTAGTAGTTGGATTGAAGCACAGACCTTAGGAGTCGCTCAACCTCGGCTTTGGAGGAACCGCCGCGGATTTGGTCTCTGCAGATCATCACATATTAGGTTCATACGCGGACTTTTCCATTAATCTCAAAAGGAGATTTTCCCTAAAGGCATCTCCAATCATGTTAGAAAAAACATTTAACACTTGCGTAGAAAAACCGCTGGAGAACGTCGCAGAATTTCCAACCAGATTGCGCCATGTCGCCCGTAGGCTACGCGAGTCATGGGGCGAGATTGATTCAGAAACAGCGAAGAATTCAAGGTAGACTTCTTGTGCAATTTTTATTGGCCTGAAGGAAGAGATTGGTAGGTTTGTGTTGGTTCGTAATCCAACAAACTTGATTGAGACAAAAAGGGTTCGCAAGCGCTGAAGAAGCTAGTGTCAGAAATTACGCCGTCAACAGAGACGTAAATTCACAACAACAGTCTCATGCGTGGTTGTGTCAGTAACCCCCTAGGTGGCCGCCATCTCCAAATATAACGCCTTGGTAGGGTATGAACGCGAATCCGCCAAATGTTGCAGGTTAGTAGTTTCCCGTGGAAGAAATTAACGCCGCACAGGCTGTCGGGAGGGGTTCCAAAGTAAGACTGGTTCCCCCGGTGCAAGTAGGGACACCGAAGGATAGATAATCACGGCGCACGCGTTTGCTTTCGCTGCGGTAAAACCGGTCACATTGGTCGAGCGTGTAGATAGAGGGAGAGGGGAAAGAGGCCGTCTTTGTGTTTAAATTGTGGAAATGAAAATCATATGGCTAAAGATTGCCCGCTCGTGAAATGAGGCATTTGTCAAAGGACTGGCCATCTTCCCAGACGCTGCCCGAGGCGCGAAAATCCCTTCGTGGCGGGAAACGCCGATCTCCCGACTGGGAGGCGGGACAGATTTAATTCTAGTGGTAACTCGAGGAGCAGGATGGACAATAGTAGTTAATAATTTTAGGAAAGATAACAATTTTTTAGTGGAAACGAGAGCAGCCGTTACCATCATTGTTAGTAAAAATTTTCCTTTTGGCCAATTAAGGAATTCTGATTACAATTCTCGGGTGCGAAGCGCGTCAGGTCATCCCTTGCCAATCATCGGAGAGAGTTCGTGCAGTTTTTGATTGATCATAAATTATATCCCCATGACATCTTAGTAGTGGATTTGGGGGAAACGAACTATGACGGTCCTCTAGGCCTTGATTTTACGAATTTCAAAGAAACTGTGGGAGATGCCGAAACAGTAACTTTTAACGGAGTCATCCGCTAATGTGCATTTCAATGCAACAATTTCAGAGTGTAAAAATCATTCGCCTTGACTGGGATTCGAACCCAGATCCCTCAATATCCGGTCGAATGCTGTTGTTCCCTTAAAAGCCCCAAAATATCAGAGTTTAAGAGGACGCCTCGGTAGCTTAAGTGGCTAAAGCACTCAACCGGATATTGCGGGATCTGGGTTTGAATCCCAGTCAAGGCGAATGATTTTAACACTCTGAAATTGTTGCCTTGATTTTATGGTTTGTTACGGGAAAGGTATATCGTTCAATAAACGGAAAATAAGAATGGGTGAGGGACACGAGACAGACCTTAAATCTAATTGCGTACCATCGCAGATGAACGAGCCCATAGGCGCCCATGAAATTGGAGTTTCCAAAGAGGTCAAGGCGTTTGATTCTTTCATTTATGGTATAATTAATGGCAATGATTCGCAAATGGCCATGTATAATTTGGCATCCCTTGAGGAAAAAACGATAAGCGACACTAAAAACCAAAGTGCTTTTCCGGCAGAGATAATGAAATGTAACTCGCGAATAAACGGTAGTATGGAGGGAATTTGTTTTCAAGTAACGACGGAGGAATCGAAAGAAGGGAATAAGGATAACGGATCTCTAAATAAGGATTCACAGAAATTAGCAGAGGTGGCGAAGGCCGAAAGAGTCATAGAGCCACCCGCGTCGCAAGCAAGCTGCACCACTAGGGACGAAGTTAGTGGCGATGTCTTCGAGGTTTCCACCGACTCCCGGTTTGGGATAAAGAAGTCGGGTGATGATTGTGTTTTTTCGCCAGTAAGAGAGGATAGATTTGTTGTCCCCTTGTGCGATGGCAAAGTTCGCGAAACTCAGACCGGCACTAGTAATGGGGTTGGCCGATCGAGCAAAATTGTATCAGAGGAATCTATTAGAGTACCGCCGTTATCCGTTGTGTTGTCGAAGAGAAAGAGTCAGATGGTTGAAGGCAAAGAAGTGCGAGTCATTGGAAGCGAGAGAGATTTATTTATTCTGCCGAACATTGCTTCGGTGTCACCTGAAGGCAATGTCCCCATATTACTTTGTAACATTCGTAGCAGCGAACAAAAGGTAAAAAGGGGCTATGTAGTTGAGGTGGCGCCATTCCGGGAGGAAGTTCAGGCACCCCTCACTAACTGGGTAGACGCTGAGGACGAAAACTTCTGGCCAGATCCTTCCGCGCGTAGGGGCACGTGTCCACTCTCTAAACATCATTCTTTAGGGATGCCGAGACGAAGAGGCAGTTAATCCGCGTCCGAGAGTTAGGCCCTGATCGCGTGAAGGGGGTGGGACCGGCGCAATAAGAACGCACTGCGTCAATCGCTCGAATCAGTGAGAGTGCCCGGCTTGGATAGTATGTCACCCCATCCCTTTTCGAGGCACTACCCTCTCGGCGGTAGATGGAGTTGAAATCTCCGCCCAATATGGCCCTCCCCAAGATGGAATACTGGTAGGGGAGAAGGAGTTCATTAAAATATTTTTCGCGCTCTGCCCTCGCGCGCTCACCGGAGGGAGCGTAAAGGTTCGTGATATGGATACCATTCACGATAGCGGACGTTTTTCGGCCTGAAGCGTGGCGGCGAACATGAGAGAACGGAATGCCATTTCGGACTATGGTGGTGGTACCAGAATGACTTTCGGCGGAATTGCCGAAAGCCTGAAAGATGTTTTTATCCCAGAGTATGTCCTCTTTTACCTCTTGAAGGAGGATTACATCAGCCCTGAGATCGCGAGGAAAACGTTGTACTGCACTTTCTAAAGCGCTATAAACACCAGCAATATTAAGCGAAATAATATTAATTGGTGGAATGAGAGGACAGCTATGAGCCCCGGTAATCACTTACCGGAGTCCTGGTCTTCGCTTACGTCGCTTCGGTTGCCGCTCGAGCCCAGGCAACAACAGCTTCGCCGCTTCCCGGGACGCTTCGTCCGACGGGCCGACGATCGAGGCCTCGAGTTGTCACTGCATACCTCCCCCTCGACCTCGTCCGAAGAAGAAGAACCAGCCGTGGTCTCTACGAAGAGCGGGTTACTCGGCAGCGTTCAACGGGGGGCCTTCTTTTACGCAGCACAGCTGGTGACCGGCCCAACCCAGGAGGTGGCCTCGGGGGGGCCGTGAGCGGACTTGAGGTCAGCTGCCGAAGGGGCTCAGTCGGGAGAAATCGGAGGAGATCGATCGAATTGGTTCACCTCTAGAGGAGCCCTGGGAATATTGCGGACACCTTGGCTTTCCTCCACCTTGGCCTTCTTGGTTGCAACGGGCGCAGGTGTGGCGCTGACCCTCGTAGATGATGATGGCCCGGTTGCCGCCAATGGGGGGTACGACGGGATATTTCTTTCCACCGTCATCCGCACCACTGTCGTACCTGTCAGCACGCGTGCCATTATGTCGTTTCCCACCTGTTCTCCCACGAGCGATGGATTTTTCCAAAACGTTGAAGCTCACTTATTATATCCTCCAATGGGGTCTCCACGGGAAGACGAAGTATCCCGACATTAAAAAGGCTACCGAAGGTCTCGTCAATGGTAATCGTCGTCCTCGGATCGTAAGGGATGGAAACGGTAGCTTTCGTGGGATATAATATAGAATCCTCTTCATAGTAGCTTCAGTTGCCAACTTCAGGAATACAAAATGGCGGTTATATCCAAATTAGATATCCACAATCTCTTCCGGTGTGAGGCCCAGTGACTCTATGTAAGGAGGTGGACCTCCAACGGAGCAGGGGCCTTCGCCTTATCGTCAATTTGCAGGGCGAGCGTGTCCACGTGATGTACGACCATTTTGAAACAAATCAAATTGAGCACGCCAGCGCGAAAAAAGGGAGAGCGCACCGAAAGCACTCCAAGAAAGAAATAAACACTCGTGCGCACTCCCTCCCCGCTACACGCAACCGTTGGTAGCAAATAAAAATGAGCCTAAGCTCTACACCAAGAGTCAAGGCCAGTCTTGATCCAGTAAACAGAAGGAAAGCACGGCCTTCCCGGCAGCAGAAGTCGAGTGTCAAACCGCACGCTTCTTGATGAACTAGGCGGTCAACCGCCGCTCGACACAAAACACGATCGGAACCTCGACTTCCGAGAGAGTCCGGCAGCGCCGCTCTCCGAATCCCGGCGGCCGAAGCCTCGGACGCCGGCGAAATTGAGATACTCGGTGAACACAGGCAGGACATGCCTGTGCTCTGCTATCGAGGCCTCCTCTTAAACTCAGAAATTTTGAGGGTTTTAAAGGAACAAGATGGGTTGACGAAATACCGCACATACAATGCCACAGGTATTCGTAGTCGTGTGCGGGATGCGCCACACGGTTAAAGAGCCAACTTTTAAACACTCATCTGTTTAAACCTTGACAAATTTCAAATAAACTGAGGGAGATGCCGGATGTGTCCGTGAAAAGTTACTTTTGCGGCATCTCCCGCAGTTTCTTTGTCTCGTTTCGACTTTCAAATCATAGCGTAAAAGCAGTGAGGAGACATATTTTGTCGCCGCGTTCATAGTTTTTTTTTGATATTTTGATCTTTCTCATCTTTGGAATTGATTTCAATCGCCTGGCTCTAATCTTCTGCATACTTACGGTAGATATAGTCAAAAACATTTATGATTCAATGCATTCATTGGTCGTAACTATCAATTATTTACCGCATGAATGGAGACTAATTTTTTTGCAAAATATAATTGAAATAGGTTCTTAACCCCTTAACATTTTCATTTTATAAATAAATATTCACATAACTTAAGACTGCTATTTTTTCATATTTATAATCACAGGTATGTGAAGCTATCTCTAAAATGACGATAAGTACAGATGAAATGGAAATTATAAAATAGAAAGGACCGATATATTATTCAACTAATAAAATATTCCTGTTGGAAATATATATATATATATATATATATATATATATATATATATATATATATATATTTATATATATAACCCTCCCCGGACTACAATCTTGACGTGGTGGAATGGCTCGCGTGTTCCGATGACCCCTAGAGCTGTGCTGGCGGGAGTAATAATAATTGCTCCTGGTAGGGTCACCAATGCCAGATAGGTCGAAGGTTAGTAGTCAGACGAAAGGTAGTCCACGCAGCGTCTGTTCCTCAGTGAGGCGGCTGCAATGTCGTCGGACCCAAGTGGGGCGGCCAAGAAGTCATGGTGTCACGTTAAAAAAACTATTGAGGAAAGCAACGGGAAACTACCTCAATTACCATTCCAAAGATTAACATTATGGACTATACAAAGATTTTGAGTCCTGGCAACTATGGGGCTCGGCCCAATCGGCCGTGTGTCGTACTCGGCAGCGGGGGAGGCAAGGCTTCCGCGGTTGTCATCCCACGAAACCCTTGCAAGAGAACCGGCAGCAGCAGGACAGAAAACGCAGCAGAAGAAGACCAAATTAATTAGAATAGGAACGTGGAATGTTAGGACAATGATGAGGACAGGGAAACCGGAGAATGATAAGCGAGAGATGGAAAGAGGAAATATCGATATTTTAGGTCTATGCGAGGTGAGATGGAAATATAGCGGGAATTATTGGAGTGATAAGTATAGAATAATATACAGTGGCGGGGACGAGAGCCAACGAGGGGTTGCTATAGTATTATATGAAGAGGTAGGGAGAAGCGTAGTCAACATAGAGCAGGTAACGGATAGAATACTACTAGTAGAGATAAAAACAGAACCGACGAACTTGGTCATTATTCTGGTATACATGCAACCGAGCAACCAGAAGGCAGAGGAGGTCGATAGGATATACGATCAGTTAGCGGACATAATGGCGTTTGAACCTGCAGGGAAACATTTGATACTGATGGGGGATTGGAATGCGACGGTAGGCGAAGGAAGAGATGGTGATGAGGTCAGGGACTACGGTTTAGGCACTGTGACGTTGTGCTTGGCGCAGCGTCACTTGCCCAGTTCGAATACGCGCGCCCCTCTCGCGAGCCGTAGAACGGCGGGGCGCTATCTGTGGGCGCTGACAATGTATGTAAGAAAAAAGAGGAGCGGAGCGCGCCGCGCGCGGAGAGTGCCGGCCAACACGTGGTAAGGAGAGTTCGTTGTGAGATGTCCGAGAGAGAAGGTGGTGTGCTATCATCGTCGAGTCACCGACAGCCTGCGAACACCGGGGGTGCGCGTGCCAGCAACCGACCTCGCCGTGTGGGCCCCCCGCAGGCCCCGACCGGAACATCGGGAGCCAGCAGTCGACAGCGAGGCGGCCATCTTCGGCTGCAGCCGAGCGGCCACCCAACATCGTGGCCCAGCAGGCGTCGGCACCGCGCGTCATGTTTGCTTGGGAGCGCCCCCTTTTCTTGTGATAATAAATAGTTCTTGTGAAGTTTACTCGTCGTAGTCCATTTTTATGCGCCTCCTAGCGTCCCTCGTGATTTCAGCTGAAGAGCCGCTGCCCACCCCGGGGCACATAAAAGGTGAGCGAGCCCTCCCCTGGGACGAGGAGTGTGATGGGCCAGGTGACAGCCAGCGGCGTGACTCTGCGGCTAGCCATGCGGCTAGCCTGGCGCCCTCAAAACAAGTAGAGTCGCGGCCTCCCTTGTCTCGCGGTATCGGGGAAAATTTATCTATGAATTAAATACCGCGTCACAGCACAAGGAATGACCGCGGGGAGAAAGCAGTTAAGTTCTGCTGGAGACGGGCTAGTCATCACCAACACTTGGTTTAGACACCACAAAAGATGTAGGTATACATGGAAAATGCTAGGTGACTCAGAGAGGTATCAGCTAGATTATATAATGGTTAGACACAGGTTTAGCAACAGTGTGATAAATTCGCACAGCTTCCCGGGAGCGGATGCGGACTTAGACCACAATTTAGTTGTTATGAACTGTAGCGTCGGTATCGAAAAGATACGGCAGGGGCGGCGAGTTGGAAAATGTAATGTAGAAGAATTAAATGGTTTGAAAATGAAGGAATTCCAACAGGTGGTAGAGGAAATCATGGCGGATGGTGAAGAGCTACGTACTATCAAGGAAAAATGGGAATGTATGAAGAAAGGGTTGTCTAAAGTTGCAAAAGACTCTATTGGAATCGTTAACGCTAAAAGGACCACGAAACCATGGATCACGGATGAGATGATTACAAAGATGGATGACCTGTGAAAATAGAAGAATATAAATACAGAATTAGGCAAAATGAAGTATAGAGAATTAAACAATAAATTGAGGCGGGCAAAAAATAAAGCAAAAGAAGCATGGTGGAAGACAGTGCGAGGATATGGAAAGTCTGCAGAGGAAGGGTGAAATCGGTGCGCTGTACAGCAATGTTAACTCTTTATCGGGAAGTAAGAAATGGAGATCAACGATCGCAGTTAGAGATAAGGTGGGTAAGGTAAAATTGGATGCAGGGAAGATCCAAGAGAGATGGAAGGAATAATAAAGAACTTAGACCAACAAAGTTAGACACAGAAGAGGAACATGACGTAGAGGAAGATAGCTTAGGTGCAGGCATACTAGACAATGAGATAGAAAGGGCATTAAGGGAGATGAAACTAAATAAGGGCGTGGGGGTGGATAACATTCCCGCCGAACTTTTAAAAGGCTGAGGAAAATGTGGGAGGAAGAGGCTATATGGGCTGATCCGTAGTATTTATGAGGTGAGAATCTGGCCGGAAGACTTTGTGAGATCATTTTTAATTCCAATTCCAAAAAGGTTAGGGGAAAATCATGAGAGGACTACAGGATGATAGGTTTGATATCCCATGCAGCTAAAGTTGTTCTCAGGATAATAAACAAAAGGATAGAGAATAGGGCAAATGATTACTTAGGGGAGGATCAGTTTGGGTTTAGGAAGGGGAAAGATACGCGTGATGCCATTGCAGTAATGAGATTATTAATCGTGAGGAATATAGAACACAACCAGGATGTATTTGCTTGTTTTGTAGCTTTCGAAAAAGCATTTGATAGAGTGAATTGGGAAAAACTAATGAGTATATTGCAGGAAATAGGAATAGATTGGTGGGACAGGAGGCTAATCCGCATGCTGTATATGTCTCAGACAGCTCAGATGCGAGTAGGGAATTGGGAGTCAGGTTGGGCAGGGTTAGGAAGAGGTGTAAGACAGGAATGAAGGATCTCAGGCTTTCCCGGCGAATAGTATTCAGGAATTTTTCTCGGGTTTCCAACCGGGTCAGGTTTCGGAGTACCGACGTTTCGATGGCTGACTCTGCCATCGTCTTCAGGGTTGAAGTGCAGAGCATGGAAATCGCCGGGTATTTATACATGTTGCGTGGGTCAGGTGTGGCCTGATTGGTCGGATGAGTTTCTTCGACCCGCTCCGGTCAATCGGCCTTGTTCCCGTGTGTTTCTCATCTTTTTTAGTATCGGCTTCCAACTATTACTTATCTGGAAGCCGGTGTCTCGGTTTAAGTTGTTTTTTTTTTCGAAGAAACTCATCCGACCAATCAGGCCACACCTGACCCACGCAACATGTATAAATACCCGGCGATGCATCTCCCAAGGCGACACCTTGACTACTTGCGGGGTGACGGCAAGAAACGGCTGGACGCCCTGCTCGGGGCGACGTGTTCAATGGCCGTTATGGGCGCTCCCAACCCCACCCGTCCCCAGTCCCCTAAAACTAAAAGACCTTCCTTCTCCTTTGTAGTCCGCGGCGTTGACCTCCAAATGGACATCGCCGACATCAAAGATGCCCTCGCCGACGCCGGAGTCAACGTGACCTCCCTCTGGCGGATCACCTCCCGGGCGACAAACCAGCTGACGACCATCCTCCGCTGCATCACCGAGGAGGCCGACAACGCATCCGCCATGATTGTCAACGGCCTACATTGCTACGGCCGTATTTATCGGTGCGAGCCGTCGCATCCACCCCTACCCCAACCACAACGGTGCATGAGGTGCCAAGGTTTTGGGCATCCTACAGGGGAGTGTATGATTCCCGCCAAATGCGCCCGCTGCGGTGCAGCACAAAGGGCATCCGAATGCACCACCACGGCCTACCGCTGCCCTAACTGCGGTGGAGGCCACCATGCCGGCAACTGGCAATGTCCAAAACGTCCCACTGCCCCTTCCTCCCTTGCCACAACAGCCCCTATCCTCCCTGATCCTTCCCTTACAGGAGCAGCCAAGGAAAACGCACCAGAGGCGAAGGAGGCCGTTACCAAGGGCGACCTTTTAAGGTTCATGTCCTTGGTATACGCCAACGCCGCACCCGGTCACCGCCAGTCTATGGAGAATATCCTTAACACAGCTGCGCGGTCCGTGTTTGGATTCAACGTTCTCCACCTCTATTCTAGAAACACTCTCTTCCCTGCCATTTCCTCCTACGCTTCCCGTTGCAGATGAATGCAGCAAGTGTAGGATTTGTCAACGTCCGCGGGGGCATCCACCAGAAGAAACGGCTTCTACTAAACTATATTACAAATGACTCTATTTGTATCCTAGGTCTGGTAGAGACATTCCTTCAGCCAGGACTGCGCATCAACATACCGCAGTTCCAGGAATTCTCCAAACCAAGGGCAGCGCCTAGGTCAGGGGGAGTATCTCTCCTTGTCCGCAAGGACATTGGGGCCAAGGAACTGCTTATACCACCTGACGTCATGTTAGGAGGCAACGAAGCGGTCCTTGTGGAGTGCCGCATTAGTCGCAAGACTATCACCATTTGCGCGCTCTACTCGAGAACTCACGACCCGCTACCGACACCGCTCCTCACCTACATTCTTTCCATAGGGAAGCCGTGCATCATCCTCGGAGACTTTAACGCCCGGAGCAATTCATTTCGCGATGCCGTCACCACGGTCAAGGGTCGCCGGCTAGACCACTTCATCCTTTCGAACCCAATTATCCGCCTCGATATTCCTTTTCCCACGTTCGTGGGCCGAGGACCCTCCTACCCCGACCAAGCTCTCGTTTCACCTAACCTATTTTCCCTCACCGGTGACGTGACCATTGGGGACTGCATCACATCTGACCATCTCCCTTTCTCTTTTTCCTTACAGGGCACACGGGGGCCTGTAAGGCGTTGCTTCACAGTCACGGACTATAAGAACGCTGACTGGGAAGCATTCAATAAGACGATCGCTAACGCCACTGGGGAAGCCGCCGCCCCGCAGTCACCGGACGACGTCGATGCTGCCCTTACACGGCTCACTGACGCGTTCCGGGACGCTACGGCGCGGTTACCCACGAAGCAGATCGATCCGTCCCGCCCGCCCCTCCCCGAGGATGTCGTCACACTAATTAAAAGAAAACGCTCTCTCTACAGGCAATGGCTCCGCACAGGGGACCCGGATCTGAAGACAGAGTGGAACCGCTCCAACGCGATCATCCGGAGACGGGTGATAGCTTACAAGGAGCAATCCTGGGCGGTCGCCTGTTCCAAGCTTGATAGCAAGGACGGTGCGAAGTTCTGGCGTCAGTTCCGAGTCCTCTCAGGAAAACGAGGAGTTAAACCGTACTCGCTTATTAACAAGGATGGCGTCGCTATCGCCGATCCCAAGGACAAGGCGGAGGAGTTCCGACGAGTTCTGTCCGAGGTGTTTCGCCCGCAGGAGGACCCGGCCTTCGACGAGGGCCACAGAGCAGCTTGCAGACGCCACTTTGACTCCTTGCCTTACTCCCTTCTTCCTTTACAGAGAGCGGACCCGGATGACCCCCTGTTAATCCCCATATCGAAGGAGGAAATGGCAACCCACCGGCCCCGGCGACATACCGCTCCGGGTTCGGACGGTATCACCACTCGCCACATCCAAAATGCCCCTGCCTGCTACTAGGCATTGTTAACTATATTTAACACCCTTCTCACATTAGGTTACTACCCCGGGGGATGGAAATCTATGACAATCGTCATGATTCCTAAACCGGGGAAGGACATTAACAGGGCTGAGAACTTCCGCCCCATTTGCCTCACCAGCATCATCGGCAGATGGTTCGAAAAGATCATCACCCGGCGCCTAACGGAACACTTCAACGAGAACGGCGTTCTCCCGCCCCATCAATTTGGTTTTCGCCCCCACAGGTGCACCACGGACCCCCTATGCCTTCTAACCAACACTGCGGCCGAGGCGATCAACCGTCGCCAATATGTAGCGGCCCTCTTCCTGGACATAGAGAGAGCTTTCGACCGGGTGTGGCATGACGGCCTCATTGGGAAGCTCTCTCTAACCCCAGGAGTAACCTCCCCATTACTAAGGCTCATCTTCTCTTTTCTCAACAATAGGCAGGCCAGGGTGAAAGTCAGTGGACACCTCTCCTCTCCCTTCCCTCGGCTCGCAGGCGTCCCTCAGGGGACCGCCCTCTCTCCACTGCTGTTTACCTTGTTCTGTTGGGACATGCCCACAGATAAGAACCATGGCAAGCGAGTCACCCTCGCCCAATACGCCGACGATACGGCGCTATGGTTACAAGCACAGCGGGTTGAAACGGCCGTGAAACATCTGCAGCGTGCCACTTCGACCCTAGAGGGATGGTTCCGGAGATGGCGCCTGCGGCCGAACCCCCTAAAATCCGTATTCATGGTGTTCGCCGGGAGCAACGATACCCGTCAGTCCGGCATATCACCACCCTCCATCTCTCTGTGGAACAGAGCTATCCTCCCTTCCAAATCCGTTACCTACCTTGGCGTCCGTATTGACAGACACCTCGCCTTGAAACAACACACAGATACCGTGAGGGCAAGGTGCAGCCGTCGCGCCAACCTTCTGCGTGCCGTCCGGGCTAACGGTCGCGGAGTATCCGAGGGCTGCGGGGTGCTTTTGTACAAGGCCTTCATCAGGCCTGTACTGGAGTACGCCGCTCTCGCGGTGCTGCCTATGGGCAAGGGCATTGAACGATATGCGTCCTTTGAGCGCAGAATTCTACGGCGGCTACTCCTCCTCCCTCACTACACCCCCAGCGAATATATCTATGACCGTGCTGATGTCGAACCCATACTCCACAGGTTGTGCCGCGCCCGATGCAGAACCGCGGCCCGCCTCGCGGATTACAACGTGGAGCTGCTCACCACCATCATGGGCAACATGGGAGGCCTGCTACGTCGCAAGCCAAGGATAAAGCTACAGTCACCGGCACGGATCATCCACACCACTTTTCCCAGATATTATCCGGAGATCATCTTGCCAACACATCACGTCCGGACAGAGCTACCGACGCCCTCATGTCTGCTTCCGGACCCTGACCTACCACTCTTTCCCCTTGCCCGCCGAAGATCAAGGAAGTGATCCGAACGAAACAAGTGAAGTGAACCTAACCTGTGATATCCCAGTGAACTTTCCAGTGTGCTCACAAAAAACATTGTTGTTTCCATATTTTTGTTAATTTATTCCATATTCTATTGATGTTTGTTTCTGTTATCCTTCTACCATCTGTCTTCGATCTCTCTTCTCCGGTGGTCTGGCGGAGGTTTTACGGGTTTCCCTCCGCCCTTGGGCGAATGCCGGGCCGATACCGCTCCCGTAGAAAAGATAGAAAGGATTTCCGCAAACGCTACCCTCTTTGTGGCCTGTCCTTATTTATTTTTTCCACCCCGAAGAGGATCATGATCCTATAACGGGGTTTCCGTGTTGTTTTTGTTATGTTTATATATTGTTTATATTCTTTACAATCTGTACTCTGTAATACGGAAATAAAAACCTTTAAAACTGAAACTGAACATGCTCTGCACTTCAACCCTGAAGACGATGGCAGAGTCAGCCATCGAAACGTCGGTACTCCGAAACCTGACCCGGTTGGAAACCCGAGAAAAATTCCTGGGTGTAAGACAGGGTTGCCCATTATCACTGTTACTGATCAACCTATATGCCGAGGAAATGATGAAAGAGGAATGGGAAGAACTGGAGGTATGAATGAAGGTGGGTGGGGAATTTGTAAAATAAGTTAGGTTTGCTGATGACCAAGCTTTAGTTTGTCAGTTAGCCAAGGGGTTGCAAGCATTGCTTAGTGAATTGGAAATTCAGTGCGACAGAATGGGATGAAAACCAATATTAATAAAACATAGGTTATGCGATTATCTAGAAAAAAACATTCTAAGCTAAACATTAAAATAGGAGGGCAAAAACCAGAGCAGATAGAAAGTTTACATACCTCGGTAGTTTTTTGGACCAACACGTTCAAAGTAGTAGGGACGTAAGAAGAAGAATTGCGCAAGGCCAAGAGGCTTTCACAAGGAGGAGGGAGTTGATGACAGGGACGTTGAGTAAGGATGTTAAAAAAAGACTCGTAAAAACACTGATATGGAGCGTAGCTACGTACGGTGCGGAAATGTGGTCATTGAAGCAGGAGGATAGTCGTAGATTGGAGGCTTTTGACATGTGGGTGTGGAGAAAATGGAGAAGGTGAAATGGACCGAGAAGAAAACCAATGAGAAAGTACTTGGTATAATGGGTGAAGAGAAGGATTGGTTGGGAGAAATCCTATTGAGGCAGTAAAAATAAATGAAGGGCATATTGACCGACAAAGGGACTGTTCAAGATGGTAATAGAGGGGAGAATGTGAGGCAAGCACGAAAAGGGAAGGAAAAGGATAGGGATGTTTCATTTAAGGATTCAAGATCCTTCTAGATTATTATTACTTGGAGTTAATTTCATTATTTCCTTGAAAATTGTATCTTAGCACAACAGTCTGATTTACCTAATTTCTCTTAAATTTTTAGTAGTTCTAAGGTTAATTTGTTTATAAAGACATGGCCTAATTCGGCTTCCAACAATAATTTCAATGCCCATATTTTCATGAAGGATTTCTAGTCTTTGAGCTATTTTCAGTATCATCATGATTACTGATTTGCCCTGTAAAATTACACCTACATATGTTTTATATGATTATTATGCTTTTTGTGTCCAAAAATATCAAAATCTAGAATATGCAAAGGTACGATTCAGAGCCTCTCAAAGACAGGCTAAGCAGGCAGGTTTCATATGAATCATTTACGTTTAAATATAACAAAACTCAGCATATTGTATGCAGTTATAGTATATAAAAATGTACTGATGTTGAAAATTCTAAAATACATGGAATTAATATAGATAGGAAACTAACCAGGGAGACTCAAATCAGTCAGATCTGTAATGAAATGATTAAAGCTCAACTTTCCCATTTCAAATGAGTATCGTTTAACACTTGACCACGTCTTCTTTCCATGTCATCTGAATTACAGTGATGAGTTATGGGGTCATTTCCCAAAACATGTCATACGAATCTTGCTACTCCCCAAGAGAGATTTTTGCTCCCTTGCTAATACACCACAACGTGATTTCTGCAGACCATTTTTAATTAGCTGTGGAGTCATGATTGTACACCATGAGGGGTACAGCAATTCTAAATAATACTATTTATTGTGGAATTTGATCAACTTACAGCGCATTTCATATTGTGGACATTCAAATGTAAAACTGTATCTTTTTTTACACTGTTTTTGTGACACTGCTTGTTTATTGAGAGATGAGTAAGGTGGAAATGAAATCCTTTGAGTTTGGTGCATTCATCAAAATAAATCCAAGAACGCCACATTAAAACTGCTAATTGTTCAAGGCAATTTGACAGAAATCATGATGGGTGCCATTTTATTATGTTTGCACATTTTGGTCTACTAAATTCTCCATAATCAAAGGAGAATTGATGCATGATCGTTCATCATACTTAATGAGAATTTAACAGTTTAAATGAGCATGCCATTATATTGGTGTTGTTAAGCATATTTTAATTATTGTACACAAACACTCAAATTCAAGGAGACTTCTTATTGTCTTACATTAATCCAATATTTAATTAAATTTTGTTTCCATTGATTCTGAATTTGTATAAAAATAAAGCCCGCCTAAATGCATAGTGTACTCAATTAAACTGCATATAATCAACCATTATCGGTTTGCTGTGAAAGTGAGTACATTAAATGCATTTGAAATATAAAGGTCACACTTGTGTCCTTAAAAAATGGCATTTTTAAGAATAAAAGCAATGCCAATCGAACAGAATGTAGAAGAAAAAATGAATTCATGTCACAATCACCATAATTAAAAAGGAGATTTTCACAACAGCAAGGGATTTGTGGCGTTAATAGGATTATTTGCGAATTGATTCAGCATATTAAATAAAATGGTCCCTCACTACAGAACACAATAAAAATCTAATTTTGCGTTGACTACTTAAATATTGAATATTCCTATTTATAACCATTGTATTTTAACAATCCATTTTGAATGATTTTGACTCAATGTATCGTTTGATCATTGCGCATGTGGAATAATACTATTTTCTAAACATTATTGACGATGTTTATAGCTGTCGTTTGACACTTGACTCCCGTTCAATTCTACCAAAAACTTAGATCTTAACTACTTCAAAAAGGAACATTTACAAATATATTTTCTACAGAGATTGATACTGCAGTCAATTCAAGCAGAGCCCAAAGCAATTAAAACATGACTATCTCAGCAGCAAGTATTATTGTTGTGTATGTAATTAGGTGTTCTCCAAATTTAAAAGGCATATATCTCACAAAAGATCTCACCCGTCCATTCTTTCCAAAATACATTCACTAAGATTAGCAACCTGAAACAGTATATCCTTGTTTACGCAAATGAGAAGCCATAACGTTAAGAATTTGCTCCATGTCATTAGGTTGGAAAGGAAAGCCTATGGTCTGTGAGTGTGTAAAGATTGCTGTTTCTGAAGTACGCAATAATGTTTGTTTTCATTCGTTAATTTGGTGGCGCTGTTACCGTAGCAACAGTAACAAACAAGTGAAGATTGAAATGTTTCGAATTAGATTGAGAATAAGATCTAATTTTAAAGAGAAATAAAGTATGCTCTATGGATACTATATTTTCCATTATTAGGTATAAAGATCAAATACTGAAAAGGAAAATCAAATTATTGGACAAGTGCGGAGACATACAAACGTTTGACTTTCCTTTCTCCACAAATATATAATGGCAATTGAAGATGTTTTTCTTTCTTGCAAGCAAGAAAGTCGTACCGTGATGTATCTGGGCTTCGTGTTGGTAATATAATAAATAAATGAATGGATAAATTTACCATACATGAGAAGGAGTGTATAAAATACATAAAATATGTAATTATATTTAAGAATGCGAACCATTGCCTATTAGTGTACACGCCTGGGCTATCTTTCCAGCAATGGAAGTTAATATCTTGTAGTTTCATTGTGGTTCTTTTTCTTCTAAGTTTCCAAATTTCCGCGTGCTTTGATGGCACTTAAGGTGCTGAAGCATCGATGTGTCTGACGACCCATCGTCAGCAACATCGATGCACGAACCCACAAGCTAGCGCAATTTGTTAGTGAAATAATTTGCACATGCTCTTCAACTCTTCGCCAGAAAAACTGACTTTTTTTGCTAAGACTACCATGGATTTCATTCACATTATTCGGAATGCTGAAGTCCAAATAGTCAACATGCTGGTGACCTTTGATGTAATCTCTTTGTTCATAAATACGCCCATTGATGACTCCATGCTACTCATCAAAAACCTCACCTCACAGGGATTAGCTAAGGATTAACCTGGACCTCGCAAATTCTGTCTCAGGAACTCATACTTCCTTTGGAATGATAAGCACATTGAACATAATGAAAGTGCAGCCATGGGATCACCCCTCTCTTCCGTACTAACCAACATTTTCATTGAGATCTCTCAGCTGAAGGAAATGGTCTTACCCAAAGAAACGAACCCGTAGTAATAGGGGTTCTTTTTGCACCACTTTTTAAAACTTCTAAAACCTCAATCCAATTTTGATAAATACATCAATGTATAAAAAAACATATGAATAGTTAAAAACAAAATTATTTAAAAATAAAGAAACGTAAACTCAAGTTGTCCGTTCAGGGCAGTTTCCTTTAAAAACTCGGAAACCTTACTTAAAAAGTTGGGGACCTCCCTAAACTATTGCTCAAATTACCTCATATTTTAGAAAAGGTATCTGGCCTTATATAACTTATTTCTGAGTCAAAATTAGGTTCAAGTTACAAACATTGCAGCAAGGTTTCACTTTTGTCTCCATGAAGAGTGTGTGAGGGCTACGTGCCCTATTCTCATGCACGTGATCCTGACCTCTTCCTTCTGAATGTTCCAGATAGAAGAGGGCACTGTCAAAACAACCAAATTTATGGCCTTAAGTTCCTTGTTTTGCAAGAATCACCAAGCTTCCTTCCACTGGTTCAGAACAAAATTCAGCAAGGCAGCCCCGACATCCAGCACAGGAAGCAATGCTGAGTCGGTTTTGAGTTTGACCAGGGCTTCCTTTGCTGCTTTGCCAGCTTTTTAAATGCCTGGTATTCCCACATGACCAGCAGTCCATATAGAGGATACCTACTTCCCCTTTATCTGAAGGGACCACAGGGTATAATAGATCTCCTGAGCCATCAGGTCATTGATGACAAAACTGATATGGATTATAGGGAAATCAATGAGGGCGAACAGATGAGAGAAGAGCCATTACATTCTCTTATGTCTTTTAGGGAACATTTGATAGCTGACAGTTTGGCTGTGAACCCCTCAATCATCTCTTAACACTCCCCCAACCTCCGATCAACACCCTCCGCCACCCTCTGGACAACACTCTCCCTCAATCAATGACCAATGATCAACCGTAAATATAAGAACTGCTCTATTGAGCATAATTACGAAACTTCTCTCTCCTACTGACAATAAAACCCTTATTAGCATCTTCACCAATAACCTTATAGCAGCCCTTCTTCAACTTGTAAATGGTGACTAATTCACAAATAAACAACCACTTCCTTAAAACTCTACAATGGAACATAAATTGCATAAAAAACCAAAAACAAGAGCTAAACCTCCTAATAACCAATCATTATCCAGACATCATCCTTCTTCAAGAAACCAAAAATAATAATAGTCAAACATTTAACTGTCCAACTTACTCTATAATCAGAAGAGATAGAGCCAAAGATCCTGGTTGTGGGTTCATGGTCCTATTTAAAACTAACCTACTCTTCACATAACTTCAGCCGCCACCCACCCAAAAACTGGAACTCGCTGGAATAGCATTAAAAGGAGTTACTGGGACCCTTAATATTTGGTCAGCCTACTTTCCACCTTCATCCTCAAAGTCAGACGCCCCTGGCTTATCAGCACTGTCATCGCTACTGCACCCAAAGCTCATAAAAGTGGTGACTTAAACGCCAAATATTCTGCCTGGGGTTGAAAAACCACTACAACATGAGGGCGAGCCCTTCATAAGCTCCTATTTACCAAAAATATTTCACTTTCAATTAACTCACCGCCTTTCCCTACCCTCTTCCATCATCACTCCCACTCCTCCAATATCCTGGATGTAGTTCTATTATCCGCAGATATCGCATTCTTAACCTAGATAACTCAGCCTCGGACCATTGCCCCATATTTTACTGCATTCCTACCCTCCTTCATGCAACCAGAACCAACTAGAAGAGTTAACTGGAAACTATTTAAAGAAAACTGCTTGGCCATTAATCTTGTCCCATGTCCTGCTAGCACTCCAGACAGCATAGAGAAAGCGGCTCAAGATTTTACAAGCACCTTAACCAAAATCATTCTTCGCTCTTGCTACCCTCCTTCTCCGGCCTCCATTCCTGGTCCCAAACTACCTCCAGATATTTTGCACTTGATTTCACTTAGAAACAAGGCCAGAGCCCTCATGGTAACGCACTCATCTCCGCCAAGATAAAATCGGCTTCTGTGCACTTTGAAACCTTGTAACATCGAAAACTAGAACACATTGGGAAAAAACTTGGCAAGAGAAAATAATTTAATTAAGAAAAATAATTAATTTTATTAATAATTAATAATTTTAATTAAGAAAAAAGTGGGGTCTACAGGTTACACTGTGACGAGTGCTCTGCCATATACATTGGCCAAACAGGGCGTAAATTCAAGGAAAGGATCAAGGAACATGAAGCGTGTTTACGCAAAAAGAACCCCGCCTCCTTGTTCGCAAAACACCTCCTTGAACAGGAACATCAGAGTGATTTTAGACCTAAAATTTTACACTTGGAAAATAAGGGACTCAAGCTCGACTGTTTAGAGAAATTTGAAATATTAAGAAATGTGTCCGGGTCAAATATTCTCCTTAACGATGTTATAGACTCTTCCCATTTTCCCCTCCTTAACTTAGGTAAGTATCTAGGTGCTTTACCACCTGTGGTGCCTCCCCTCCCCTCTCCGTCAACCGCCGTACCTTCCCAAGTTGGACACTCATCTCCACACCCTAACCCTTTCTCCCTCTCATCCCAATCACCTCCTAACGATTTTTTCAAACCTCCCTCACCCCCTCCAGCCCCCCCCTCTCAAAGTTTGAAAAATGTATTTAAACCTAGACTGGGAATATTCTGTACCTGATGATCTCGATCTTCGACGAAACCCGGGTCGTACAATAAAGCTCTTCTGTGGGATAACATAGGAATTGAAGAGAAAATAAGTTCACTCTCACATAAGGACAATTCGGTATGGACCCTAGCCCACTGTCCGCAAAGGAAAAAGGTACCCACCCCGCCAATACCACATAATGGGAGAGCACTATACGATGACAGCGACAAAGCAAATACCTCTGCCGACTCCCTCGATTGCATTTTAAAAAACCATAATACATCATCGTTGGATTCAGAAGCATTGAACAGCGTCTCTTGCCTGTCACTTTGCCCATTCCACATATTCTCGGAAATTACTCCTCAAGATCTTTACTCCAATTGTCGCGTGGACATAGTTGGGTTGGGTTCGTGGAATCAAAGAGGGTCTTTTATTGCAATACATTTATTGGATTTACTACACAAGGAGTCCGGCCCAAAAGGAGTGAGGAAGCGTAGAGACAACAGCAGGTTCGGCCTCCGTAAGAGATTTCCACAACCTTTAGTGTCTTCAGTCACTGCTCTGCTTTGCTTATAGAGCAGTTTCTTGCAAGGGCTCTTGCGTAGCCCTTACACTGCGCCTTTCCAGCCTCCAAGGCTACTAAGGCGGGAAGAATTCTTCTGCGTTTTCAGTCGTTTGATTTATTCCCGCTCAGAGCAGCCTTGGCTTCTTCTTTGCCGGAAGGGGGTCTTGCTCGTCTTGGGATGCTATGGGGCGCTTGTAGCGGTCCCATGGCCAGACCCTAATGTCGCCAACCGGGAGAATTACTTTTACTTCCGCTTCTGCCGCTTTTATGAAGAATTTTCCAGATATTCTAGGCAGAAGGACGTCCAGGGTTTCCAGCTTTCCGTCCTCGTGCATCTCGGAAACGCGGGCGTAACGACCGCGTGCCATGATGTCACGAAGAGCAGAATTCTGCACCCCCTGAATTTGACCGAGACTCGTTCGCAACACTCCTGACCATACCGGAGCAGCGTACGTGATGACAGGCAGCACGCACGCTTGGTACAGTCTACGCTTCGTGTCCATACTCAGGACCGGCGGGCGGATAATCGGCCGGAGCCGATTAAGCGCCGCGAATGCCTTTCTACGTACACGAAGCGCTTGGGCGTTCCAAAGGAGTTTCCGGTCCATCAGCACTCCGAGGTAGGTAACTTCGGATTCCCACTGTAGGGCGACTCCATTCACAGTTAGGTTCACTCCTGGCGGCCGACCATTTCCCGGATGGAAGATGATCGCCTTCGTCTTCTGTGCGTTAACAGCAAAGCGCCATCGACGGTACCATTCTAGGAGATCCGCCACAGCGCTCTTCAGTCTTCGCACCGCGGTCACCCTCTGCCAGGAGCAGCACAGGAGGGCCGTATCGTCGGCATAGAGAGACAGGATCTCGAGGTTCCCACGTGGAGTTGGAATGTCGTGGGAGTAGATATTGTAAAGCAGTGGTCCGAGGACTGATCCCTGGGGCACGCCGACGGAGATCCGACGCACCCCTGAATTCGCCCCGAGCCATTGCACGGTGAATGTCCTGTCTATCAAATAGGAGTGAACCATCCGAACAATCCAAGGTGGGAAATGGAGTCGTCTCATCTTCAACAAGAGAGCCGGATGCCAGACGCGATCGAACGCCTTACTGACGTCGAAGAAGGCCCCAGCAACCGCCCTATTCCTGTTGAAGCTGTCCGTGATGAAATCCGCCGTTCGCACCAGCTGATGGACTGTGGAATGCCGCGCACGGAAACCAAACTGCTCCTCCGGGAGGATGTCATTCTCCCGGACGAAATCAGTCAGCGGCCGTTGCAGCAGTCGCTCGAATATCTTACCGAAGCCGTCGAGCAAGGAGATAGGCCGAAATTCTCCGGGACCCACCTCCAAATTCTGCGACTTTGGCAGGCAGACGATTCTCGCTCTTCTCCAAATGGTCGGGAAGTAGAAAATCCTGACACAGCCATTTAGGAGCTTTGTCAGGGTCCTCACCGCCGCCTTTGGAAGCTCCCGAATGACCACATTGGGAATGTTGTCGCTTCCGGGGGCCTGCCACGTGCGGAGGCGACGTATTGCCTCTTTGACGTCCTTCTCGTCGAATCTCGGAATTTCCGAGGCGTCTTTCAGATCGGCGTCTCCGGCTCTTTCAAACGCCTCGATTTCTTCTTCAATCTCGGCAGAAGCGGAATTCCCAGGATTGGGTGAAAAGCTGCACACCAAGTGATCAGCGAGCAGTTCCGCCTTCTCCATGAGAGATTGTGCCTCCCCGTCTCCGTCGGTAATAATCGGGTCCAGTGTTTGAGGGGCCCGCAGCCTCCGGCATATCTTCCACATCGACGGCAGGTCCTCGTTGCCGTCTTCCGAAAGGAGCTCCTCACGCAGGTGCGCCTCCCAGTGGTCCGATCGGACCTCCCGGAGGGCATCCTGTACCGCTACGTTGAGCTCTGAGAGCTGCCTTCTCACATCCGCTATAAGATATTTCTGCCATTGGCGCCGCACGTTGTTTCGCTGGGCAATGAGGCCTCTAACCGCCGCTGGAAGTGGAACCCGAAGATACGATTTCCGTTGTACCTTTAGCGGTATCGAGGCCTTCATTGCGCCGTCTATTGCAGAGGTGAGGTGGCTGACCATTTGATCGGCCATCTCCGGTGAAGTCGGCTCCAGTGGCTCTCTTGGCAGCTCCTCAGCGATGACATTGCGGAAACTGCTCCAGTCGGCCGACGACAGATCCAATCGCCAGGTGGAAGACAGCACTGGGATTCGGCTCCCCACTGCCAGGATGATCGGGTTGTGCTCCGACGACAGTTCCACGCATGTGTACAAACTCAGGGACGTCCTTACATTGTGAGCAATCGCAATGTCTAAAACGTCCCCTCGTTCGTGCGTGAGTATCGCCGGTCCTAAGATGGTGAGATCCGGATCCCAAGGTTTCCCGGGTGGGAAATACAGAGATGAGACCCGGAGCCCTCCTCCTCTTGTCCGTACGTCCACCGAAACAGACTCCGCATGCGGGTGAGAAATCTCTCTACATGCTCGGTGCTCGATGGACCTGTTGACGAGGATGGCCGCACCTCCTGATGTTTTAAGTCGTTGTCGCACGGGATCCCTGTCCACCCTATAGATGGTCCAGCCAGGTAACCTCCAGGCGTCCGTTGGCCGAAGGTTCGTCTCATTGACAGCGGCGACTATGGCTCCCTTCTCCTGGAGGAACGCCCGTAATTCCTCGCGTCGGCGAAGAATTCCGTTGGCGTTCCATTGCGCAAGAAGGACGGGTCGTTCAGCCATGGTTGGTTGAATTTCCGATCCTGCTGCGCACCAGTTCTTCCAGGAGTGAGAGGAGAAATTTGCCCTGCGTCGAGGTGACGAGTTTCTTCAAGGTGCATGCAATAACGGCAATGGTCTGCCATAATTCCTGGTCCTCTCTGTCTGGTGTCAGCGAGGACTCTGCGGAAACTGGAGACTTATCAGTTGATGTCCCCTCTCTCCGTTTTTCCTGTTTCTGGCTTTGTTTTTCGCCTTCTTCACTTTCCGTTCGGAAGGTTTTCCCAAGCGCCCTCTGGGTTGGCTTCGTAATGGCTTTTCCTTCTTCCCCGGTGGTGTTCGGGGATTTCTTCTTCTGCTTCTTTTTCTTCTTCTTCCCTTCGGAAGAAAAAGGAAGGGTCGCTTCCTTCGGAGGGAGGCTGTCGGGGGGTGACAAGTTCCCCTTGTTGGCCTCTCCTACGGCTGGCGCTGGTGGTGGTTCTCGGACCGCCTCAGAATCCCTGGGTGGATCTGTGATATCCACCTCCATGTTCCCCTCTTCTCCGGAGAGAGCCTGAACCTTGTCCTGAGAAGGGCCCTTCAGGATTGCTCCGTAGGTTGTAGCGTGATCGACTTGTCGGAATGGTTTTTGTCCCGGTTCCGCTTCCGGTTTCTTGGGCGCCTGCTTCCCTGGTGCTGGCTTGCGTGCGTTGGCGTGTTGTCGCCGCTCAGCCTCCTGAAAGGCGGGACACCGGCGAGAGACGGCCGCATGAGGTCCTCCGCAGTTCGCTCAGATGGCATCATCTCCCCTTCCTCGGGACCATTCCTTGACTGCGTGCGCTCCAGCACAGCGCATGCAGCGTTTCGCACACCAGCAAGCTATGCCGATGTGTCCAAACCGCATGCAGTTGCTGCAGTGGAGTGGACCTCTGTCTCCACGGTAACGCTCCACATTGACGTAGCGGTGGCAGAGCTAGCGGATGTCCCCCGGGGGCGATGGCGGATGGAGTCTTTACCACGTTCGCTACGTGGCGATCTATGGGGACCGATTTTCCGTCCTCCGTTGCCGTAAGGGGACGTACGCTACGAATTTCGTATCCGAGGGATCTGAGTCCCTCGGATACCTTTTCGACTGCTATCCATCGAGAGATACCCTTGATGAACAGCTTCATCCCTGGCACCCTTTCAATGGGCTGCGAGTGGTGTTGGATTTTCTTCCTCTGCAGCAAGGAGAGTGCCTTTTCATGCCCCTCTCTGTTGGAGGTGATGATCCGGATTAAAGCTCTTCAAACTTCCAAGCCGAAAGCATCACCTATGTCGCCCGAAAGCTGGTCAATCAGTCCCTGGACGTCGGTGACCCCATAGACGACGATAGGCGGTGGTCGCAGCGTCTTAGGTTCCGGTGCCGGTAGAGGAATGGCTTCCGGGACGGCTTCGTCGTTCGTCAGAAGCGGTTTCCTTTTCTTCCTCTTGGAAGAAACCAATGTAAATCCGTCGTCGCCTTCCCCCTCCTCTGTGCTCAGCGCACGCTCCGCCCTATCGTCTCCTTGAAGATTCGGCATCCGCGTAACCGCGGAATCTTCTGGCTTCTGGTTCCTTCCAGATGCCTTCTTTCGCTTGACGCCGCCTGCGGTGTCCTTCACCACCTGGCCCTGTAAAGGGCCGAGGTCTGCTGTTGCCTACGTTGTCCCGCTTCGGGCCTTCGTCTCCTCCAAGCACTGCGACGGGCTGAGAGCCAAGGCTTCAACCCCTGATGATGAATTTGCCGAAGGCTTAGATACCCCCGGCAAAACAGCTGGAGGTTCTTTGCCTTGCGGACGATTATTCCCACGTTGTGTAATTCCCTTCGTGGACATGAAGTCTCCGAAGGAGTTGGCACGATGGTGGGTCTTCCTCCTTACCTGGACCACCGGAAAAGCAGAGTTGCTAGAAGACATCCGAAGAAAGTAGTAGGCTCTCGTCTGATGTCTCCTTGATTCTGGCAATCAAGTTGGGGCGCTCGGGGTTTATATATGAATTCCCGGGTACGAAGACCGGGCGCCGAACTCCGTATCATTAGCGGAAGGGGAGAGAGCAGGTTAACCTCGGTAGTGGGTGACTGTGTCCAGCCACTGTTCACAAAATTTGCTATCGCGGATTCGGCGAAAAGGACACTAGCTCGCATGAGTCCTTCTAGATGTCCGAGCATCATGTCCCCGCGACATTGTGTATTGAGACTACCATCGACTTGGCTTTTCCGAAATATCAGAACTAGCATCATGTCCCCGCGACATCACCCCGGCTTTGAAATCAAACAGTGAGCACCTTAGAAGTCAACCTTGCTTTCTCCGCTGTTGTCTCTACGCTTCCTCTTTCCTTCCGGGCCGGACTCCTTGTGTCGTAAGTCCAATAAATGTATAGCAATGAAAGCCCCTCTTTGACTCCACGAACCCAACCCTACTATGTCCACGCGACATATTGGTGTCAGGTGTGGGGTGGCGGAGTCTTGGAGCGGCTTATTTAAATGCAACTTGCCTTCCGTCCATCATGCTTCATTCGTTTGATTGAATTTCGATTTAATAAGTAGTTACGCGTAATGCCAAAAGGAAACTAACCCCATTTTTTTATTAACGAGAATCGGTTATATTGCTAACATATGGCGAATGAATTTTGTCCTAGCCGTATTGTATTTAAATCATAATGGATTTCGGTGGCAAGGGCACGTATGGGCGCCTTGGCGAATCTCTGCCTTGGGAGCGTGATTTATCACCAAACAATACGAACTTAATTGATTTTACATCCGCTGTTAATATGATAGAAAGCGCCCCTGTTTCCCCTCCAACTATGCAACAAACATTTTCAGGACATCACATTCATTTAATTCCGAGTTTTAGCGGTGATGGGGACGTTAGCATCGAGGATTTTTTGAACAATTTTAAGTTAGTGAGTCATCTTAGCGGGTGGAGTGAGAAGCAAACCTTGATTGTAGCACGGCTGCGTCTGAGCGGTACCGCTGCCGAATTCATTAAGTCAAATCCTCACGTTATTGAGTCTTATGAACATATTTTTCTAAACTAATGAAAAAGCGCTTCATTCCCAAAATTTCACTGGTCTCTGTTGAAAAAATATTCACAAGCTGTTTGCAACGCCCCTAGGAAAGCGTGAACGAGTATTCTTCCCGTCTCAGGGAATTGGGACGAAAACTAAGAGATGCTTTTCTAGACCCAGACTCACAAGCGACAGGAATTATGCTCGAGAACCGCCTCCTCTCACAGTTCTTGGTCGGACTTAGGGAAAAATTGGGCGATTCGTGCTAGTGCGCAATCCAAGAACCATGCAAGAGGCTGAGGAATTTGCTAACCTAGAGGAATTCAATGCTCGTAATTACGCAGGTGTTAGGGAAGTAAACTTCTTGCAGAACCATGACTTTGGTATGCCCGTGCGCAGTCCTAACGTGAAGACACCGACAACCTTTCCGTACAGTGACCCGACACGATATTTCACAACGAGTCATGTTCAACCCCATCTCGAGCCAATCTTAAACCCCACTGTGAGCTCTAGTCTTTCGGATCAAGTGCACGCAATCCAGTTTAATGTACACACGAAGCTTACACAGTCTAGACTGCCGGTGGGTGGAGGGAACGTAACTAATGCGCCTCGGACTTGTAATTACTGTAAAAAGGTGGGACACATCGCGCGCTATTGCCGTACAAAACCCCGCGCATGTTATAACTGTGGGGAAGGGAGCCATGTCAGTAAAGATTGCCCTCTGATGATTTGCGGCGTGTGCAAGCAAGAGGGCCATCGCCCGATAGATTGTCCCACCCCCACCCAAAAGCGAAATCAGGGAAACGCGGCCACCCCGGCCGGCAGGTCGGGGACGAATTAGTGATCGTCGTAGCACCAGAAGTCGGCTTCACGGTCTCGGTTACAGTACTAGGTAGAGTGTATTCCTTTTTAGTGGATACCGGTGCCGCTGTGAGTATTATGCAGAGTACAAGTTTCCCTTTTGGAAACCTAAAAATTGACCACTATTCCTCCCCTGTGAGAAGTGCCTCCGACCATGCGCTCGCCACCTTAGGGCAATGCAACATACCTTTCATTATCGATGGAGAAGTTTACCCTCACGATACATTGATTGCAAATCTAGGGAAAGTACCGTATGACGGTATCCTCGGACTAGACTTCATGGTAAAATACGGAAGTAGCATTTCGAGCGGAGAAGGTAAAATGAAAATAACAGAAGGGCACGAAACCATGTTAAAATCAGGTTACTCAAAACAGAAAATTTCCGCTGTATTTTTAGAGGACATAATTTCATGTGATGATATCCAAGCAGTGCCTAAAACACCGAGTAATGAATCTTTCAAAGAGGATAACGCCAGCAGAAGCTCAAAGGATAAAGTGAATGATGGACTCGTGGCTGTTGATGATTCGCTTAATATTAATTGGGAAGAGTTGAGTGATGATATATTAGTGCCGTCAGGAATCGAAGTCACAAGCACCGGTTTGCTTGGGGACATTTTTGGGGATACTGAAGATGTCTTGGTTGAGGCCACTCACTCTAGCGGGACAGAAGGACGAGTAACCTGTACGCGAGAAGTTTTTAATGGAGCAAATCTAACTGTTGGGCAGAAAGGCGAATGTAAAACGTCAGTTGTTGAAAGCGATCCATCCGTAGTCCATGCAGAAAGTAATTGCGGGACAGAAGGACGAGTAACCTGTACGCAAGAGAAAGTGTCGCATGAAGCTACATTTGTTGATACAATTAAAATTCCTCCACGCTCGGTTATGTTGACGAGTACAAAGATTCAGGACTATTATGGCGAGGATATCATTATTCAGGGAAGGGAGGGAGATGTATTAATACTTCCAGTTCTAGCAACCGTCTCCCCCGATGGTGTAATACCTTTATTGTTGTGTAACACACGGCCCGAACCAAAGATGTTAAGAAAAGGGTCCTTATACAGTTTCAACATTTTTTCAGAAAGTCATGAATTACTAGCTGTAAATTCGATTGAAACAGAAACCCCAGAAATGTGGCCCGAGCACCACTCCACCGCTGAGTTACTGTCACTATTCTTGTTTTTTGATACTCCAAATGAAGCGACTGACTCTTTAAAGCAACTTTTACTAGCGTATGCAGATATTTTTATCCACGGGGATATTAAATTGGGATGCACCAACCTGGTACAGCATACCATAGATGTGGGAGATTCCAAACCTATTAAAAAGTCTCCATATCGCGTCCCTCATTCTCAAAGAGAAGCTATTAAGGAGGCCATCGGGGATATGCTTGATCAAAGAGTCATATCTCCATCTACCAGTACATGGTCTGGTCCTCTGATTCTAGTAAAGAAAAAGCATGTTCCAGGCGAACCTGTCAAGTATAGGCCTTGCTTTGACTATCGCGCTCTGAACGCCGTCACTAGAAAGGAAGTATTTCCACTGCCAAATATGGACGAATATATTCGATCAGTTAGGAGGGACAAAATATTTCAGTTGCCTAGATTTATCTCAAGGTTACTGGCAAGTTGAAGTAGATGGAAAAAACAGGGCACAAACCGCTTTTAGCACTCCAGACGGGCACTACGAGTGCAACAGGATGGCATTCGGCCTTTCGAACGTGCCTTCCACATTCATGCGTCTTATGACAACCGTACTAGATGGAATGATCAATCGAGGAGTTTTGTTCCATCTCGACGACATATTACGGCATGATGAGAATATGGAAAAACACATACTAGGCTTGAGAGATATTTTTTCAAGACTAAGGAAAGCGAATTTGAAACTGAAACCAAAAAAATGTAAATTCTTCCAAACACGAGTGAAATTCCTCGGTCACGTCGTTTCCGCTAATGGGTTGGAACCCGATGAAGAAAAAATACATGCAATAAGCAGTTTTCAGCACCACGTAACGTTAAGCAACTGCAATCATTCCTTGGGTTAGTGGGATATTACAGGAAATTTATTTTGCATTTTGCTCAATTTTGGAGTCCTCTTACCTCGCTAACAAGGAAGGATACGGACTTTATTTGGGAAAGAGAGCAACAAGAATCTTTTGAAAAATTAAGGGCTTGTCTCACGAGTCAACCTGTATTGCGATTCCCTGACTTTTCGAAAGAATTCATTTTGACCACTGACGCTTCTTCCGTGGCGATTGGAGGAGTGCTGTCGCAGAATTTTGAAGATGGCGAGCATATGATAGCATGCGCCAGCAAGCAGTTGACACAGCAGCAAAAACATACTCCGCCACTAAACTTGAGTGTTTGGCGGTCGTACATATGATTAGAAAGTTCAGAGTAAATCTTTTAGGCCGTCCGTTCAGTTTAATCACTGATCATAGCCCGCTCCGATGGCTACTTGCTCTTTCCGAGCCGCAACCCAGACTTGCTAGGTGGATAATGGAGCTAACCGAATACTCGTTTACAATACAGTACAAAGCAGGAAAAGATATTCCGCACGTAGACGCTCTCTCCCGCGCAGTGAACCCAATAGTAAATGCCTTCCATCAAGACACGGAATACGAGCCAGTTTGGGATAAAACCAAGATTGCGCAAGAACAGTCAATTTGTCCGGAACTTCGACCACTGCGTACGCTAGCGGAAGAACGAAACCCCAACTATCTCTTAGACGAGCATGGAGTACTCTATAAAATCCACTTTAAGACCCCCGATCCACTATACACCATCTGTGCACCCGTAAGCATGAGAGATTACATATTACAAAGATGCCATGACAGCCCCCTTGCAGGACATCTAGGAATAGACAAAACATTAAATATCGTGCAAAGACATTTTATTTGGCCCGGGCTGTACGCCGACACTCGAAATTACGTCAGTAGTTGCGTAAGCTGCAAGAAACGAAAGGGAAGAAAGGAAAGAATACCTATTCAACCTGTCACCGAAGCGTCACATCCGTTCGAGAAAATTGCTTTGGTTATAATTGGTCCATTAAAAGTATCCAATAGAGGCAATCGCTACATACTATCATGTCAAGATTATCTTACGAGATATCCGGAGGCCCTACCTATCATCGATCAATCCGCAGAAACTGTAGCTCGAGCCTTCGTAGAGCAGATCATTTGCCGTCATGGGGTGCCAGCCACCCTTCTCACTGACAGAGGTGCCAATTACACATTACAGCTTAAGAGGCGTTGTGATCTATTGAAAGTAAAGACAATTTTTACCTCCCCTTACAATCCCGCTTCCAATGGTAGGCTGGAGAGGGCGCACCAATCTTTTGCCGCCGTTATTTCTCACTATGTAAACCAAGACCACTCGGATTGGAAAGATCAACTAAATTTTGCATTATTTGTGTACAGAAATAGCAAACATCGAATCACAGAGCAAACTCCTGCTTACCTTTTATATGGGAGGGAATTGGATATGCCTTGGGATGATGTCTTACGATCCCTCCTACCGTGTTACACGGAGGTACCCCCGTACGATCACGTTTTGCAACGCCGGCTCCAAATCGCGCGCGCGCAAGCGGCAGAGAATAACCAGTGTAACATACAAAATGAGCATTATAAATACAATAGGAACTTACGGTTGCCGCCTATTCTTAACGGGAAACTCGTGTTGCTGCGCAACTTGGTACTTACGCCCGGGCAGTCAAAAAAGTTTACTTCGAAGTGGGTTGGCCCCTACAAGGTAGTCAAAGTTAGAAGTAAGGTGACCTTTGACATTGAGACTATCCGGGACGGGAGGATTCTGACAGCGCACCACAGGAATTCGCTTCCACAACCACCAGAGCCCGAACCGCCACCTAATTACGCACAAGCAGGACGCGTGATTGACGAGTTCGAGACTGAGCAAGGCGCCCAGACCAACCATAATCAAGTCCACATTCCCCAGCCGGATAAAATCACCAATGGTTCACCGACCGACCCTCCTCAAGGGCAAAATCTCCAAAATCATCCTCCATCGTCAGAAAAATTTTATGACTTGCGGCCCCTGCCCGGGAGGATACGCTCTTAATTCACCCTACTTCCCTCCCTTGTATCTGCCTATTAGGTATGGCCCGAGTAATAGCAGTAAGACAATTGCTACGGAGAAAGAAGGTAGCAAGGAAGATCAAAGAATTGTTTGGCGAGACACCTCCAATCTACGACCGCCTTCCGGCGGCCGATGGCCACTCCTGGTGGGATGAAACCCCACCTCGTTCGCCTCCAGCCCAGGAGGATGGACCACCGCCCACACCGGGTCACTTCCCTTCTCCCGTGCGACAACACCTGGGTGGCGGTGATGAGTATTGGAGTGCCTTCCGGTATCTACAGCATGGGGAAGGGCAACGCAGCCAGCCAATGTATTCCGCAGGAGATGGAGAGGGTCTAGCTCCAGCGTCATCAACCCAGGGAAGAAACTACTCCTGGTGGGATGAAACCCCACCGTTTTCGCCTCCAGCCCAGGCGGATGGACCGCCAACCACGCCGGATCGCAGTCTCTCAACACCGGAGATCCCGCCCAACGAAGAGAGAGGAGGGGATTCCTCTCCTGCCTCCTCAACCTTCGACGGACAAAGCAGTCCACCAACCGCTGTCGTTGAAGCTGGTGAATACTTCACAAACTCCAACTTGTCCCCCCTCCCCATTGTGTTCAAAACTGCAGGTTCAAATTTAACATTGGAAGATTCAGCGCCTCGTCCCCCAGCCGGAATTGAAAAAAGGAGGGAATACCCCCCGTCGCGGAAAGAACATAAGCGTAGGCGACGTATTCTCAAAAAAAAGACGGAAAAGACAATTAATCCAACAAAATAAAGGAGATCGCGAGATCGCCATGTGAGCTCTGCGACCACATTAACTATATATTCTAATCTAACCTTTAATTTCCTCCTTATAGAAACCATGGACCTCCTTACCGTACAGACTGTGTGCCTAGTGACAATAGGACTGTTGAGTGGAGCAAACACCTCTGGTCTGCTTTTCGTCCCGAAAGGACCATTGTACTTCATAGTGAGTGAATGGATAGTGAACATAGACCTTATAATACCTCAGCTAAAAGCTGCAGTGGACATAGTTAAACGACAGAACACCCAATTCCATGAGATTAATTTAAAATTAACAGCACAACCAAACGCGAGCATGTTTTTTCACTTTGCTAATATCTCTTTTCTAATATGATTTGCTATATCTAACAAAGTGTACGGTTCAACTTAAACAATTTGGAAAGGCAATTAGAAATGTTAATTGGAGCCACCGAAGCAACTCGTAAGGGCAGAGGATTGTTTGACGTGGTCGGTTACGGACTGCATTACTTTACAGGCACGGCGACCGACCATCAGATACAAACATTAGATAAGAAAATAGAAGGGTTATCCATTCGCACCGAACATGCCCTAAATGCGCGATATACATTTCTGTCCAACGCATCCAATACACTTAAAAGACATGATTTCTTCGACAGGGAAAGCCCTAGAACTCATGCAAAAAAAATATAGAAAAGAGTATCAAAGCATATACTTAGACTATAGCTTCAACAAAATACCCTTTTAAAGTCTTCAGCTACAGCCATACCGCTTTTATTGCCCTCACTCGCCACATCGCTGAACTGCAACATGAGATAGACCTTGTCAAGGCTAAAGTGCGACTCGCCAAGGCTGGGAAGTCCATACCTTCCCTACTCCCTCCCAGCCAGTTCCAGGGTATCCTGAAAAGTATTTCCGGAGCGCTGCTGCCCGATTGGTCGCTCCCCCGCGATCTGGACCACAAAATCGCGATCATGTACGACATTGCTAGCGTGAGAGTGATCCGGCGGATGGGCGACATCAAATTACTCATAATACTGCCGTTGACGCAAAAGGGAATGAGTTTCAAGGTGTTGCGAGCGCTACCTTTCCCGACCACCGATGGTGGGAATAAATCTGTCCTCATACAGCCTGACTCGCCTTATCTGGCCGTCTCAACGGAACAGAGCAACTTTGTACTCTTACCCTACGACTACTCACAGCAATGTAGAACTAAAAGCATGATCTTGTGTCCTCAGGCTTACCCAATACTAACTCCTAACTCCCGCTCCTGTAACATTGCCGTTTTTCTCCGGAAAACAAAACTCATAAAGCAGAACTGCCAGATAGGATTAGCTCAGTCTCCATTTGCAATGTTTATCAAGGGCGAAACGCCTGGAAAGTGGCGCTTTAGCCTCAGTAGCGTCACCGAATTAACTATCGACTGCCCTTAAAAATACTCCAAGTTATCCATCAGTAAGGAAGGCACCCTAACTCTTGCATCTGGGTATTCGGCCAGCGATGGAGTAAATAACATACCCGCCTTAACTGAATCCCAAAGTGTAAGAACTTCCTTGCAAACAAATATTTCCACTGCCAATGATAAATGAAAGTGTTATTGATGACCGATACCTGAACCTGGCAAGTAACGACGCCAACCTTGAGCACTTCTTAAAGTCGATCGCAAAATATAATACTCATGACGTACCCACCGTATCCCTGTCCGATATAGAAAGAAACGTTAATTCCCTGTCCCCCCTGGGTTTGGACATAAAGCGCGCTCATTACGTAGGAATCTCGTCTTTTGTGGTGCTCTTGAGCTCTACCGGACACGCTGCAAAATGCTTTTCCTGTGGGTGCGCGGGCCACATAGCTCGCGATTGTCGCTCTAAAACTCGAGCTTGTTTTAACTGCGGAGCAAGGAGACATATTTCCCGAGACTGTCCCCCGCTATGCATCGGAATATGTAAGGAAGTTGGCCACCTTCCAATTAATTGTCCAGAGCGCTCAAACCGAATGGCCACGGGAAACGGGATGACCCCGACCAGCGGGTTGGGGAAGACCTCATCCTATCCATCACTCCAGTGAAAGGAATGACGATTAGCGTGCAGATTATAGGAAAATTACGTCACTTCCTTGTAGACACAGGCGCGGCGGTCACGATACTTCACGAAAGAGTGTTCCTTTTAGATACATTAGGAATAGCCCCGTACGACCGCGCGTGAGTGAGAAGCGCCTCAGGTCATGCATTGATGACAAACGGTCAGAGTCGCGTACCTTTCTGTATAGACAATCGTGTTTACCCTCATGATGCTTTAGTAATAAATCTAGGGGACACACTCAATGAAGGCATATTTGGCTTGGATTTTATGAAAAAGTATCGTAGCTAGATTTATTTTGAGAACAAGACCATTAAATTTGAACCTGACCACATGATGTCTTTAGAATCTGTATGCAGTAAAGGTGAGGAAGTAGATTTCATTTCGTGCGAGAATCCCCCATTAGGACCCTGCGAAGAGGCCGACACGGTGCAACACTGTTTCATAAACTGAATGACTTCGTGGAGAATAGCGATGGGACGGGTTCAAGGAGTTCCCATTAGTCCGGCTACTTTTACGATGAGGAAAATGTGCTATAGAAAGTTGACCCTTTGGAGATTGGACCAATTTTTATAATATGTGCACCCAAAAATACGCGGAAATTCATTTTGACTCGTTGCCACGATAATCCCCTATCAGGAATCATCGCGGAATCGAGAAAACGGTGGAAATCGTCCAGCGACACTTCAACTGGAAAGGCTGTTATTCGGACACCCTCCAGTACGTTCAGCATTGCATCGAATGCCAAATGAGCAAATTACGCGTGAATATTATTCCATTACAGCCACTTGTTGAAGCCGCCTACCCAATTGAGTAATTAGTTTTGGATATTGTTGGACCACTACCCCTATCCCTCCGAGTTAACCGATATCATTTAACTCGCCAAGATTATTTCACAAGATATCATGAAGCCTTTACGATTCCAGATAAATCGGCCAAAACAGTAGCAGGATTTTTTGTCGAGCACATAATTTGCCGTCACGGTATGCTTAAATATTTACTGGCAGACAGAGGTGCAAACTTCACTTCGGAACTAATGAAAAACGTTTGCAGGGAACTGAAAATAAAATCTATCTTCACTTCTCTCCATATATCCCACCTCAAATGGTCGTCTAGGGCATGCACACCATTCCTTTGCTTCCGTGACTCCCCATTATGCAGCCCAAGACCACTCTGATTGGGACGAACAACTGGCCTTCGCATTGCTCACTTATTGAAACAGCAAGCACCAAGCAAGCACCAAGTGGTCAAGCACGGAAGTTAATTTCCCGTTGGAGAGGACCCTCCAAAACAGTTAAAGTTAGAAGCTCGGTTATCGCAGACATAGAGGACCTGAAACACGGACGACGTCTCCTAGCTCATATGCGTAACCTTTTACCCTCACCGCCAGATAATCCCTTACCCCTGTTTTTAGGTGACGGCATGGCACCACAAGACGCCGAGCTACCTCCAGCATACCCCTCTCCAAAAGAACCCGCTCGTGTCTCCTTATCACCATCCAACTTCGAAGGCCTTGAAGATTATATTGCCACTCCAAGTCCTCCTTCCAATCCCTCTTTCCTCTATAATCTCCGACCGTTACCTAGTAGAGAACTTTCCTCAAATCCTAAAATCCATTCTTAACCAGCACACGGATTGAGACTGCCTGGAGCAATGGTACCCCAGAGGAGGAAATTAGTGCCATTTTTGGAAGTGATGTGTCCGACTTGCAAGTGCGAGGACTCTCAGAGGCGGAGATGCAGTTTGGACGCCGATGCAGAATGCAGTATCCCATTCACCCCCGAGTATGCGCCCATCCCTGGAAAGGATCTGCACTTGGTGCCATCCCTGACCCAACCTTTGATGACCATGACCGCCTCCACTTGGGAAGAAGATGCCCGATGCACGGAAGACGATGGACGCAATGTTGCTGTCGCGACCACAACCACCTGGCATGGCATGGAAGCCTTACAACTATAGACCATGCACGAGCCCTCGAAGCAACCGAACCTAAATACAAATTCTCAGTCGTTTCCTCCTCTCCGTAACCCTTGGCAAAACCATCAAACCGAAATCGTGGAGACCCCTCAATCATCTCTTAACTCTCCTCCAAACTCCGATCAACAACCTACGCCACCCAGTGGGCAACACTCTCCCTCAATCAATGACCAATCATCAACCGCAAATATAAGAACTGCTCTATTGAGCATAATTACGAAACTTCTTTTTCCTACTGACAATAAAACCCTTATTAGCATCATCACCAATAACCTTATACCAGCCCTTCTTCAACTTGTAAATGGTGCCTAATTCACAAATAAACAACCACTTCCTTAAAACTCTACAATGGAACATAAATGGCATAAAAACAAAAAACAAAAGCTTGAAAAACCACTACTACACGAAGGTGAGCCCTTCATAAGCTCCTATTTACCAAAAATATCGCATTTCACTGACCGCCTTTCCCTACCCACTTCCATCATTACCCCCACTCCTCCGATATCCTGGATGTAGTTCTATTATCCGAAGATATCGCATTCCAAATCCTTAACCTAGATAACTCAGCCTCGGTCCACTGCCCCATATTTTACTGCGTTCCTACCCTCCTTCATACAACTTGAAGAGTTAACTGGAAACAATTTAAAGAAAACTGCTTGGCAATTAACCTTGTCCCATCTCCTGCTAGCACTCCAGACAGCATAGAGAAAGCGGCTCAAGATTTTACAAGCACCTTAACCAAAACCATTCATCGCTCTTGCTACCTTCCTTCTCACTCCTCCATCGCTGGTGCCACACTACCTCCGGATATAGTGCGCCTAATTTCACTTAGAAACAAGGCCAGAGCCCTCTGGCAACGCACTCATCTCTGCCAAGATAAAATCGGCTTCTGTGCACTTTGAAACCTTGTAACAACCGAAACTAGAAAACATTGAGAACAAACTTGGCATGAGAAAATAAGTTCACTCTCACATAAGGATAATTCGGTATGGACCCTAGCCCACTGTCTGCAAAGGAAAAAGGTACCCACCCCGCAAAAACCACATAATGGGAGAGCACTATACGATGACAGCAACAAAGCAAATACCTCTGCCGACTCCTTCGAATACATTTTTAAAAACAATAATACATCCCTGTTGGATTCAGAAGCGTTGATCAGTGTCTATGGCCTTTCACTTGGCCCATTCCACATATTCCTGGAAATTACTCCTCAAGGACTTTACTCCATTATGTCCCACTCCAAAACAAAGTCATCACCGCGACCCGATCAAATCTCCTACCTTCACCTGAAAAACCTTCCTAAATCTTTTATCAAACACCTACTCTCTATCCTCAACGCCTGTCTTTCCCAATCGTACTTCCCAAAGGCATTGAAAACGGCTAAGATAATACTCCTTCAAAAACCAGAAAAAAATCCTTCTTATATCCTGAACTATAGACCCAGTGGCCTGCTCCCCTGCATGGGCAAACTTCTAGAAAAATGCATCTTAAACAGGCTACAAGAAGAAATCTCGGCCATAGACTTGATCAGACCTGAGCAACCTGGCTTCCGCCGTCGCCATTCCATGACTCAGCAAATAACAAGATTGGTTGATCAGATCACTTTCGGTTTCAACATCCACACACGTCTTCTTTGATCTCCAAAGAGCTTTTGACAAGTTCTGGCGAACTGGTTTAATACATAAACTGCTTAAAACCGACATATCAGTACACCTTAATAAGACCATCCACTCCTTTCTTTCAAACCGCACGTTCTTTTTAGCCCTTAATTATGCCAAATCAACTACCTGGTCCATATCCGCAGGCTTTCCTCAAGGATCAATTTTGTCACTCTTCCTATTCAACCTCTACAATAAAAACCTCCCCTCCGACCCAAAAGCTACTTCTATGCGGATGACTCAGCTATAGCATCAACTTCCTTTGACCCAAATCATGCCGCAACAAATGTCCAAGAACGCCTTAAGAGCATAGCAGAGTGGATGACCGATTGGAAACTAACCATTAACACCACAAAATGTATAAACGTAAACTACGCCAGAAAATGGAAGAATACTCACATCACTCCTATCCACTATGGCAGGGAAATAATCCCCCAGGCATCATCGGCTAAATTTCTTGGTGTACAAATGGAGAGTAAACTCACTTGGCAAGCACACACTCAAAATGCACTCAACAAGGCCAATTCAGCCGCTTTCTTATTCTATCCCCTCAGAAAACGCACCATTCCCCTCCGTCTTCTCACCAAGGTATTGTTATTTAAATCTATGATACCACCTATCTGAAGGCTACCCAGCCTTGGGTTCAATAGCCGCAACCAAACTGAAGAAAATGACACCCTTCCAAAATAATACTCTACGAACCCTTGCCAACGAAACCTGGTTTGAAAGAAACTCAGATATTCACATGGATCTAAAAATACCGGACCTTCCAACATATCTAAGCGACCTAGCCACGTCATTTCAACAAGTAATACGAAATACTGGTAACCCATTATTAGAATCTTTATGGGATTACCCTGATAATCCCCATTTCAGATATAATTGTGCTAAAGCAAGCATAAATGGGCAGTCATAATATCCAAATATAATACTGTCACAAACTGCAATAAAATATACTCACTAGCTTAACTTCCCCCATAAACCACTTATAACCTATGACCATTGATCATCATAGCTGGATATTGGTATAAGATGCACCTAACGGCGCAGTCCATAAGCATCGATTGGTTGGTCGGTAGCAGGACCCCCATTCTTCTTTCACATCAACAACGACCAAAGAAAAAACGTGGAAAAAGTAAAAGAATCTGTTAACGATTTAATCAGCATAATCAAAATATTCAGAGAGAAAACGATTGAAGATGTATGGCATGTCACAATTGGTTCATTCTAATTAAATTATTTTTATATAGAATGTTTTGTGTATTAAAAGCGAGAGAAACAGCAACATTTCTTCATAATTTTCGAATTTTTAATTACAAACACAGCGGCAAATGAAAGTTGCTCAGGATCAGTCACACGCAAATGAAGTCATCGAGGATTTAGAATTATTAATTCATGTTGAAAAACAGGATGACGAAACAACATGGCGATTAAAATGATATGACGTGGAAACAGAAGGCATGATTTACGAATTCTTTTAACCATATTTTTAAAACACACGAAAATCTCCTCCTGTTCATAAAATCACATGTCTGTTCTTAGCGGCTGTGACATGCTTGGAAATGGCACCTCGCTTCTTTTCCAATCTTTTTGCTTGTTCCATCCCTTTTGGCACAACAAATTGCACACATCCTACAAAGCTTTTCCTTCTTCTCTGTAGGTGGAATATACTTGGGAAATTGTAACTTACATAGAGGATCAAGAATTTGGTTCTACTGAAGGCCTTCCACCCTAACATGTTATATCATATGCAATGTACCCCTCAATTACATCTTCCACTAGTTTGATTTTAAATTCTGAACCTACCCTTTGGTCCACCACCCTTTCTCTGACACAGAAATCAATTCCATGTGCCCTGGTCTAACAAGTGAAAAATGTTTAAAATATTTATTGCACCCCTTTTTTCATAATGGGGAAATTTGTCAGGTGTTGATCTTCCCTTTCTACTCCAACTATTGTATTATTGTACACAACAGCAACTTTTGGCTTTTATAGCACCATATCCTTTTCATTTATATTCCACAAATTCCGTATTATGTACTGTAAAGGGTACAGAGACTTGACAGCCATCTTATCTTCCCAATTCATAGCAATCACTTTGCCTTGCTGGAGGGCAGTCAATTCCTCCTTTTTGAACTTCTTTAGTCTATACGTCATCTAGTACTTCCTTCCTTTTAATTCTCAATGTCCCATGTCTATCGGTTCCTTTTGAAACCAATAAATCAGCCAGCTCTGAGGAGGTCTAATAGTTGTCTGCAGTCAGGCAATAATCTTTGACCTAGTAGAGGTTTCATTACTGCTAGCACAATCTAAGGATGTATTAGGAAGATTGGTATATTCCACCTTCAATACTGACCATTTCCTGTATACCATAAACACAGTAATCAATGCTGGAAGGTCGGTTTATGGGTGATGGTAGAGTTCACCCAGTACTTAGCTCTATACAGTCTGTGAAATTCACACATCAGGGTATTAAGGGGAGCCAGTTACTTTCACTGTGTCAGATAAAGTTTACCAGGAAGATTGGTACCAGAAAAAATCAAATAGCTAGACTGGAGCATCAGGTGCCCTGAGTGCCTTGCCTGGGGTTTGAACTCAGGACCCTCTGGTCAATAGTCCAATGGTCTACCACCCTGGACTATCATGACCCACCTTTTTCCTGTAGAAATAATAATAAATGACCATATATATCCAGACTTAGGCTTAGCAAATCTAAACGTTTCCACCCCAAATCTGGCTCCTTTCAGGGAAACATACTGCATCAGTGAGAGCTCATCTTTTTATAGAATAACATTTTTATCAATTGAAATCTTCTTCATAGGTGTCAACAAACTTGAGCACTTTTTCTTGAGAAATACTAGCAGAGGGCTAATTTCATTCAGCTTGACACAAGGATGTCTATCCCTCAAAAAAGTATCATTGTCTGCAAAATGCAGATAGTGTTTGACGAGCACATATCTATGCTATGGCATAACATTTGAAGAGAATGGAGTGAGAATGTTCTGCCTCTTTGACAAATATCATTCTTGAACTGGTTTGCTCATAGTTTTATGAAGAATGATCAATGCAAAACAACATACTAATTTCATTTGTATTTATACACTACCAATCTATAAAACTTGATTTTTTTTAAACAAAAGAATCAGTATAGTGGTCAGCATATAACTTGATTTCCACAGATGTTAGTTCATTTGAGTAATCATCAATTAATGCCCGAAAGCATTGAAGAATTCCAGCAGTTTCATCAATCTCTAAATGAACAGGATGAGAAGCAGTCAAAGGAAATCTTGGAAGTGGTGATTAGTGAAGTTGCTGGGAATCCATCAGACACCAAAAAACTCAAGCGTCAAGCAATTGGGCAATCAAACCTTCTTCATAAATCAGGGAAAATTTGTCCGTTTCTGGATGTTTCATTCTGAGGTAATGAAGATTAATATTTAATATGTTTATGTTAATTTGGGTTGATAAATTGTCCAAAATTAAATGACAATGAATGCATAAATGAATTAATAACTTTTTAAATGAGTCTGCCATTAAATTGGTTTGATATTTTATAATTTTTGAACACAAACTTTATAATTCAAGGAGACTTTTCATCATCTTAAACTGTTCCAATATTTCATAGAAATCTGTTTTGATTGATTCTGAATTTTTTATGTAAATAAAGCCTATAAAAATAAATAAAATATACCCAATGAACCTGTATGGAATCAGTAATTATTAATTGCCTTTGAAATCGCGTGCATTTAAAACAATTGACTTATATATGTCATACATATATTCTAAAATAAATGGCATTTCTAAGCCAATAGATGCCAATCAAATATAATGAAGATGAAGAAATGAATGCATTTTACAAACACTAATTAAAAAGGAGTGCTTCATAATATGGGATTTGTGGCGCCCAATTGGGTAATTGCAAAATGGCTGTGGAAATAACTTAAGAAGCCCTATCATCTACCAAGCGAGTATTAAATACAGTTTATTTTATGTTTAATTTTTCAATATTGAATCTTTCAATAAATTGTATTTTAAAAATCCACTTTGAATAATTTGGTCTCATTGTATTGGTAGATCATGGAATACATTGTTAAGTATTATTTTCAATTTATATTGACACTGTTTACAGCTGTAGGTTGGGACTTGATTCCTGTTCAATTCCATCCAAAACATAGACCATAATTACTTCAAAAAGGAGCATTAACATGTATATTTTCTACGCTTAGATTAATACTCCAGTCAATTCAAGCAGAGTTTATCATCAGAAATAATTAAAAGACAACTATCTCAGCAGCTGGTAATCTTGTCGTGAATGTAATTAGGCGTTCTCCAGAATTTGAAAGTTATATGTTTCATAAAAGATATCACCAGTCCATTCTTTCCATGTATTGCGTAAATAGGAAGATTTAATATTTTAAATAACAGAGCTTATTATATTTGAACGAAATTCTAGATGGTAACTTTGCAAAAGTTTATATCTATTATCGCAAGTATGCGACATGGTACTCCTTCCCTTGCTCCTCCGAATATCCCACGTGACCAAAGACAATGTTTCAAAAGTATTCCTCCTCTGACTCCTAAATTGGGTATAAAAGCCCTGGTCGCCGGGCAAAAAGCAGTCCGTTGGTTGTCTAGCGATGACCCGTAGGGCACGATGATTCAGCTATGTTGCGCTTGTCGTGACAGTGTGTCCTATTCCTGACCAAACTTCGGACGAGGGCTCTGCCTAGGTTACGTTCATTGTGACCGCGTCCACCCTGCCATACTCCCTTCTTTTCCGATTAATGAGGCCTCCGCCTAGGTTATGTGTTTCGTGACCTCGTCCACCCTGTATTTACCCTGTCCCAGGTAATTTTCTGCCATTTTAATTCTGTCCGCCCTCGCGTTGGTTTACCGAGGGTCTAGCCATCCATAATTTGCTTATACTTATGTAAATGGTGCATTATGACTGATGTTGGGTAATATACGGCTGCTTTGGTGACACTCGGTGTAGTTACTCTGACCTTCCCCGAAACCCTTTGTGTCGCACCATAGAAACCCCTCTTGCGACATATTGGTGTCAGGTGAGGGGTTGCACGGTTGGACTAGTGATTTATTCAGTGTATGCGACAGTGTCTCATAGATTATCATGTGCCCGTGTACCTCTTTAAATCGGAAGTTCCGTATTTTCTCTGACAGGTGGGATATGCTAATCTGTGCATAGGTAACGAATTATTATTTTAAGACACGTGCTATAACCTCATCGCGATTCTCTGCGCGCAATTAAACTAAGGATCACTTCATCAGGAAACATCAATTAGCCGAAAGAAGGGCCCACCATGGGTATCGGATACACAAGGAGTATGAAAAAATAAATTAATTAAGCTTTAGTTTGTCAGTCAGACAAGGAGTTGTAAGGATTGCTGAGTGAATTGGAGATTCAGTGGGACAGATATGGGATGAGAAACAAAATTAATAAAACCAAGTTTATGCAATTTTCTAGAAAGAAAAAAGCTAAGCTAAACATGAAAATAGGAAGGCAAAAACTAATGCAGGTAGAATAGTTGACGTATCTCTGAAGCATTTTGGACCAACACGGTCAAAGTAGTTGGGACATATGGAGAAGAATTACGCTAGGCACAGGGGCTTTCATAAGGAGGAGAGAGTTGACGAATGGGATGTTGAGTAAGGATATTAAAAAAAGACTCGTGAAACTTTTGATATGATGCATAGTTATATACGGAAATGTGGTCATTAAAGCAGGAAGATAGTCGTGGACTGGAGGCTTTTGACATGTGGGTGTGGAGAAAATGGAGAAGGTGAAATGGACCGAGAAGAAAACCAATGAGAAAGTATTTGGTATGATGGGTGAAGAGAGGGGTTGGTTGGGAGAAATCCTATTGAGGCAGTAAAAACGGATGAAGGGCATATTGACCGACAGGGGACTGTTTAAGATGGTAATAGAGGGTAGAATGTGAGGCAAGCAAGGAAAGGGAAGGAACAGGATAGGGATGTTGGATGGGATGAAGGGAGGAAGGAAGTACTCAGAGCTGAAGAGGGACCTGATGTAGAGGAGAATGCAATATTTTAAGTTTTGTTTGGAGTTATATAATATTTATTTGGTATGATATAGATATGGTACTATGATATAGAAATGATGATTATAAAAACGGGGTACATTTGAGTTATTTGACTTTAAAAAGTTAACTAACAAATCATCATCAACATCAATATAACAATCCTATGATTGGTTTACTGCAGGCCCTCCATTCTTTGCTATTAAGCATAATCTCCCATTGATAGGTTTGCTGTTTTACGTTCTTCTTAATTTGCCCTTCCATGTACTGGTATTTTGGCCATCCTTGCAGGATCCTTTTTGCTATTCCATGGCTCTGATCTATAGAACGCAATGCTCCACACAAACGTTTTGACCATCTGCTTCCTTGTTTGCAATCTTATATTCTTTGAACGTAGTAATAGTCTTTTCTCAATGAACGTCCTCTTTGCCTGGGCTATTCTTTGCTTAACGCGGTCGAACCTCTTCCATTCCATGTTACTATATTACTGCCCAACAAGTAGAAGAAGGAAGGATTCCACTTGGTCCAGTTTTACTCCTCAATTTGTGATATCTGGATTCAGCTTCTCTCTTCCACGCGCACAGGGATTTCATTTTCTTCTTGTTGTGCTCATATTATATTCCCCAAGTAGGTGGTCCATAATATTCAGAATTGCTTTCAGGTCCTCTTGCTTTTTCGTCACTCCTGCCATTTCATCTGCAAACCAGAGCATGTTGATTGCTTCATCATTTATCCTTGGCTCCTTTGACGCCCAATTTTTGTGTTTCCTTCAATTTGTGTCTTCCATAGATTCATGTGTTGAATATTGCTGGCGAGAGGTTGCATCCTTGAACTTTGTTAAATCAGGTTTCTATTTTCCTTCTGTTTCCCACTTGCATGGTAGTTACCTCATTAATGTACATTAAACTAGCTATTCAGTGAACATAAATAATGCGCACCATATGTTTTTTGTCAAACTTCTCATCAGCTTCAATGGTTTGGTTCAGCTTGGATACGACCGATGCCATTCTGATGCTTCCATAGAATCAGGGAAGAATGAAGTTAATGCCGTCAGCATGATGACTCGAGTTTGTGGTGGGTTTGTGAAAGAAACAAGTGGCAAATTTTTTGTTTGCATTGTGTTTGTCCATTAAGACATGGCCTCATTCTAGATTATTATTATTAGGAGTTAATTTCATTATTTCCTTGAAAATTGTAACTTAGCACAACAGTCTGATTTACCTAATTTCTCTTAAATTTTTAGTAGTTCTAGGGTTAATTTGTCCATAAAGATATGGCCTCATTCGGCTTCCAATAATAATTTCAATGCCCATATTTTCATGAAGAATTTCTAGTCTTTAAGCTATTTTGGGTATCATCATGAATAATGATTTGCCCTGTAAAATTACACCTACATAGGTTTTATATGCTTATTATGCTTTTTGTGTGCAAAAATATCAAAATCTAGAAGATGCAAAGGTACAATTCAGAGCCACTCAAAGACAGGCTAAGCAGGCAGGTTTCATATTAATCATTTACGTTTAAATACTAACAAAACTCAGCATATTGTATGCAGTTATAGCATATAAAAATGTACTGATGTTGAAAATTCTAAAATACTAGGAATTAATATAGATAGGAAACTTAACAGGGAGACTCACATCAGTCAGATCTGTAAAGAACTGATTAAAGCTCAACTTTCCCATTTCAAATGAGTATCGTTTAACACGTGACCATGTCTTCTTTCCATGTCATTTGATTTACAGTGATGAGTTATGGAGTCATTTCCCAAAACATATCATACAAATCTTGCTACTACACAAGGGAGATTTTTGCTCCCTTGCTAATACACCACAACGTGATTTCTGCAGACCATTTTTAATTAGCTGTGGAGTCATGATTGTACACCATGAGGGGTAGAGCAAGTCTAAATAATACTATTTTTTGTGGAATTTCATCAACTTACAGCGCATTTCATATTGTGGACATTCAAATGTAGAACTATCTGTTTTTTTACACTGTTTTTGTAACACTGATTGTTTATTGAGAGATGAGTAAGGTGGAAATGAAATCCTTTGAGTTTGGTGCATTCATCAAAATAAATCCAAGAACGCTACATTAAAACTGCTAATTCTTCAAGGAAATTTGACAGAAATTATGATGGCTGCCATTTCATTATGTTTGCACATTTTGGTCTACTAAATTCTAATGTAAAAACATGACTATCTCAGCAGCAAGTATTATTGTTGTGTATGTAATTAGGTGTTCTCCAAATTTAAAAGGCATATATCTCACAAATGATGTCACCCGTCCATTCTTTCCAAAATACATTCACTAAGATTAGCAACCTGAAGCAGTATATCCTTGTTTACGCAAATGAGAAGCCATACCATTATGAAATTTGCTCCATGTCATTCAGTTGGAAAGGAAAGCCTATGGTCTGTGAGTGTGTAAAGAATGCTTTTTCTGAAGTACGCAATAATGTTTGTTTTGATTCGTTCATTTGGTGACGCTGTAGCCGTGGCAACAGTAACAAACAAGTGAGGAATGAAAAGTTTCGAATTAGATTGAGAATAAGATCTAATTTTAAAGAGAAATAAAGTATGCTCTATGGATACTATATTTTCGTTTATTAGGTATAAAGATCAAATACTGAAAAGGAAAATCAAATTATTGGACATGTGCGGAGACATACAAACGTTTGACTTTCCTTTCTCCACAAATATATAATGGCAATTGAAGATGTTTTTCTTTCTTGCAAGCAAGAAAGTCATTTCATGATGTATCCGGGCTTCGTGTTGGTAATATAATAAATAAATGAATGAATAAATTTACCATACATGGGAAGGAGTGTAAAAAATACATAAAATATGTAATTATATTTAAGAATGCGACCCATTGCCTATTAGTGTGAACGCCTGGGCTATCTTTGCAGCAATGCAAGTTAATATCTTGTAGTTTCACATTGGTTCTTTTTCTTCTTAGTTTCCAAATTTCCGCGTGCTTTGATGGCACTTAAGGTGTGGACGCATCGATGTTGCGGACGACCCATCATCAGCAACATCGATGCACCAACCCACAAGCTAGCGCAATATGTTTCACATGCTCTTCAACTCTTCGCCAGAAAAACTGACTTTTTTGCTAAAACTTCCATGGATTTCATTCACATTATTCAGAATGCTGAATTCCAAATAGTCAACATGCTGGTGACCTTTGATGTCATCTCCTTGTTCATAAATACGCCCATTGATGACTCCATGCTACTCATCAAAAACCTCACCTCACAGGGATTAGCTAAGGATTAACCTGGACCTCGCAAATTCTGCCTCAGGAACTCAAACTTCCTTTGGAATGATAAGCACATTGAACATCATGAAAGTGCAGCCATGGGATCACCCCTCTATTCCGTACTAACCAACATTTTCATTGAGATCTCTCAGCTGAAGGAAATGGTCTTACCCAAAGAAACCAACCCGTAGTAATAGTTGTTGTTTTTGGATGCATCAACCACTGTGTTTGTTTTTGCACCACTTTTTAAAACATTTAAAACCTCAATCCAATTTTGATAAATACATTAATGTATAAAAAACATATAAATAGTTAAAAACAAAATTATTTAAAAAAAAGAAACGGATATTCAATTTGTCCATTCAGGTCAGTTTCCTTTAAAAACCTGGAAACCTTACTTAAAAAGTTGGGGTCCTCCCCTTAACTATTGCTTAAATTACCTCTTATTTTAAAAAAGGTATCTGGCCTTTTATAATTTATTCCCCGACGTCCACCAGAAAAAGCAATGCTGGGTCGGTTTTGAGATTGACCAGGGCTTCCTTTGCTGCTTTGCCAGCTTTTTCAATGCCTGGTATTCCCACATGACCAGCAGTCCATATGGAGGATACCTTCTTCCCCTTTATCTGAAGGGACCACGGGGTATAATAGATCTCCTGAACCATCAGGTGCATTGATGACAAGACCGATATGGATTATAGGGAGCTCAATGAGTGCGAACAGATGAAAGAAGAGCCATTACATTCTATTAAGTCTTTTAGGGCCCTCTTGATAGCTGACAGTTTGGCTGTGAATATTCCTGCAAAACATGGTCAGTTATTCCCTCTGGACTACATTGTAGTGAGAGACCACCACGTGGACACATGCGGATTCTAACTTTGGTCCTCTCCTTTTACTAAGGGTCATTGGCCCTTTCAATAAAGGATCATGGGCATTAATATAAATGCCAGAGGCAGCTGATGGACAGGGGCTTCTAGAGTAAATGAGCTACCGGGCACCCACCAGCAGATAGATGTTACATCACGTTATCCTGGTAGTACTATTAATGGTTTATAGGGTACATCAAGGGCTAAGGTCATTTTGCACCACTGACAAGATGACAAAAATCTCAAATCTATTTTATTTAGGAATTAATAAATAGGAATAAATGTACAAATAAATGTGGGGTGGAATGGCGAGAGGGGGAGGGGGGGGAGAGAGACCATAAAAGCAGTAATCAACCCGAAGTTCGGTGTGCTAGTCGTGTGGAATTCGCACATGAACTGCACAGTTTGGAATCAGTGCTAAATGTATAGTTCAGGCAATTTTGGAATTCCTGGAGAAGGAATGAACATGTTTAGAACAGTAGAGAATATCTGATATCACATCATTGAGCAAAGCATTTAAAATATTTACATTACTCAATTTGGTTTTGTTTTTTCTGTCGAATATCATGTGTATCAATGTGGGTCAATTGCGACATGAGTACAACGTTTTTTATTGTGTTGTGACCACCTATTCAGCGTTGTAGAACATCTAATTTCGTTCTCAATAGCATGACAGTATGCTAATTGACACGTAGACATGTGCCGTATTCGTAATAAATCCTATGTATTACGGTGTATAAATAGTTCTAGAATATTTGAGTAATAAATCTTTACTGAATGTATCCTGAGAGAATTGCATTGTTTGCATCTGTAATGTTTTCGTGAAACGTATCATTTTCGCGCGTTAAAACTGTTGTTATATTGAAACAAGTGAATAACGGAAATAAGACGTGCGTGTGTGTTTCTAGCCTAATACTAATGAAGAACGACAGAGATTTCCGCGTAATTGTGCCAAAAGCATGCGTTTTGATATGTTCGTCTTTTGATTTGTTTATGTCATGTAGACCGATGTTTAACGAATCTCTTAGTTTCAAAACTAAGGGTAAATATAGCTTCGTGAAGCTGTTGAATTCCTTAATGTTAAACTCCCGTCATCAACTTGTCTCTTCGGTAATATTCTTGGGTATTTATCAATGTACTTACCCGAAAAAGTACTTAATTTGTACTTGTAGTATTCACTTTTCAGGTTTAAGCTAAGATTCCGTTCTCTCTTCGTTATTTATCCAGTCGCCCCATTTACTACTGTGATTATTCGGATGGCGGTAAACTGTCCCCATATAATTGTTATTATTATCCGTTCTGCGGTGATCCAAGTGTAATCAAAGCACGCGGAAATTTGGAAACAAAGAAGAAATCGAGCGAGAATGAAGCTACGAGGTATTAACTTGCATTGCTGGAAAGATAGCCCAGGCGTGTACACTAATAGGCAATGGTTCGCATTCTTAAATATAATTACATATTTTACGTATTTTATACACTCCTTCTCATGTATGGTTATTTATTCATTCACTTATTTATTAAATTATATTACCAAAACGAAGCCCAGATACATCATGAAATGATTTTCTTGCTTGCAAGAAAGAAAAACATCTTCGATTGCCATTTTATATATGTGTGGAGAAAGGAAAGTCAAACGTTTGTATGTCTCCGCACATGTCCAATAATTTGATTTTCATTTTCAGTATTTGATCTTTATACCTAATAAACGAAAATATAGCATCCATAGCACATCTGCGATTGCCAGCATATATTTGTGGAGAAAGGAAAGTACCTTTGCTCTAAATCGCACCTTTGCATCTTTGTGCATTGTGTCCATAATGGACACTTATTTCATTCACTCCAAACTCTTTTCTTTCCGTTTTCTGGCTTACTTAACAATCTGCCCATCAATCACAGTCTTCAATATTCTCAAGATAACTCAAAAGCAATGGACAATAATCGTCCCATGTTGCGAATATAAATTCATTAATGCCGTTGGCTCAACTTTAGAATTGTTGAAACTTAAATTTTCACATTGAGTAAAAACGGAATAAAAATCAGGTGCATTAAAACTTCTTGAATTAACTCTTAAGTCTCATGTTTAGATTGTTTTGTTGGACGATTTTGACAAATGACTACTGCATATCAATTCGTTTGTCGATGCTATTTCTGGGATGCCATAATGCCATGGCATCTGCAGCCAGACACTCAACTGGCATCAATGATACCTTTAAAGAAATAACCTCCGATGTCATTTCACAGAGCCAAGGACAGTTTATGGCTAAAAATATTGCCCGATTTATAGTCAAGAAAAATTTTGATGCAGCACTATAATTTAGCTATTCTGCTCTTCGGAATAATAAATCTGTCCACTGTAGGGACATCCCGAGTCTTGATCAAACAATACTGTCGTTCTGCCCCCTAATAGTTGTGGTAATTATGTGTTCTACAGCTTTACCTGAAATTAATGTCAATTAGATTGTCTTGTAATTGCTGCGTAATTTCCTGTGCCAACTAAATAAAGCGTTATGTTCCCAACTTCACAATCTTTGTGTAACTAGGCTCCGCCAAATATTTGATTTCCCTGTGAGTTTGTGAAAGTGCAAGTTTCCCCTGTTCACATAGATATCAGAGTACTTGAAGTACAAATGCATGAAGTACAAATGATGGAATCCAAATAAGATCCGTTTTTTTTGTTATTTAAAGGAAGACAATTTCCATGGCTTTGCGGCGTCTACCTGATTATCAAAAAAACACGTCAAGTAATTGTCACACATGAATTCTTGCTCCTATCTACGGTGTTGACGTACAAGTGGGGTTAGCAGTCGGCACCATGAAAGGAAATGCGCATACAGACGACACCGGTTTTTCCCGGGAAAGCATATTTTGTCTGCCTTTAACAACGAGATTAGGAATTTTCCCTTTGTTCTTTCCTGAGGAGTTTTATGCAGGGGGTGGGTACCAAAGAGGACCTTTGGAGGAATTGGGAACCTTTGGGGATTCCTTTGTTTCCCTCCCCCAGCCGTACGTGCTTAAAAAGGATAAAGAAAATCATTTCATTTCAAGGAAAGCTTTCATCCATTTTCTCCCCTCATCCAACTTTGTAATCATCTCATCCTAGATCCATGGTTTCCTAGTCCTTTTAGCGTTAACGATTCCTATAGTGCCTTTTGCGGCTTACAATAACCCTTTCATGATAGTTTCACATTTTTCTTCGATAGTACTTAGCCTTTACTATCCTCCATGATTTCCTCTACCGCCTGTTGTTACTCCTTCCTTTTCAAACCATTTACTGCTTCTACATTCCATTTTCTAACTTGCCGCCCCTGCCTTATCTTTTTGAAATGCGCGCTACATTTCATAACAACTAAATTGTGGTCACAGTCCACATCCGCCCCCGGGTAGCTGTGCGAATTAACACACTGTTCCTAAACCTTTGTCTTCCCAGGATATAATCTAGCTGATAACTTTCTGAGTCACCTGGCATACTTCCGCTTCTCAGAATACACTGGGAGAATGAAACGACTTAAAACTTGCGCATGCGTGTAGTGGAATAATGTTACTTCCACATGCCGAGACTAGGAGTGCTTCTGAAAGTCATTTTGTTCGTAGAACTAGGACACGTCTCCAAACTTCCGCTTCTCAAAATACCTTGGATGAATAAAACGATATCAAAACTGCGCATGCGTGTTGGAGGGTAATGTTACAAAGACAAAAAGTGCTTCTGAAGGACATTTTCTTTGTATTACGAGAACATGTCTCCATACTTCCCCTCCTCAAAATACACTAGTTGAATATAATTTACAACGACCTCAAACCTGGGCTGGCGTGTTTGGGCGAATGTTACTTTCTGGTGCCCAGACCAGAAGTTATTCTAACCGTCATGTTTTTGTAATACTACAACCAGTCTCCATACTTCTGCTTCTCAAAGAACACTAGATGAACACTGCATAGACCTCAAATCTGGGCATGCGTAATGTGTGGGAATGTTACTTCCACGATTGAAGACCAAGAGTGCATTTACAGGTCATTCATTTTCCAGAATTAGAACACGTCTCCATACTTCCGCTTCTCAAAACCATCTGGAAGTATGCAACGACCTCAACCCTGGGCATGCGTGTTGGAGGGGAATGTTAATTCCATATGCCAAGACTAAAAGTGATTCTGAGGGGCATTTTGCTTGTAGTACTAGAACACATCTCCAAACTTCCGCTTCTCAAATTACGCCAAATGAACGCAACGCTCTCATACCTTCGCATGCCTCGGAATGTTACTTCCAAAAACCTAGAGACCAGGATTGCTTATGGAGGTCATTTGGTTTTTTTACACTAGAACATGTCTCCATACTTCATCCGCTTCTCGAAATACCCTGTATGAATAGTTTAACGACCTCAAACCTTAGCATGCCTGTTGAGAGGTAATGCAGCTTCCACATGTCTACTGACCAGGAGTGCTTCTAGAGGTAATTTTGTTTGCATAGTCTACAAGCACGTGTGTGGATTTTGGTTTTCAGCCAAACCTCGTGCCTTCAATATTTATTTTTTTATATAATTCTTTACACAGACGATTAATTCAGAATTTAAATAAAATAGGAAACTGGGCATTGAGAGGATGTGTAAAATCCCAGATATTATGAATAAAAAAGGGATTGGACCGAGGAGCTGGAAGTGATTGAATAATCATATAAAGTGAACACTACTCTCATGCATAATGTGATAGCGTGACTTCGTGATAACCCTACCCATCATTCAAAATACCGCCAGGTTAGTATATGGTTGCGATTTTAGGACTTCATACAACTGTAAGTAGTTATTAATATTATGTAGGAACGAATGATACAGTTTTGGTTTCATTTCATTAAGAATACGATGAAAATTTATTTAAACATTAATTAATAGGACTTGTATCATGTCAAATTTCAGGAACTCTAACATTTCTTCCTGTTGAATGTTAGTTAATGTGACACATTTAGATATAACTGTCTACTGAGCTGTATGTTCAGAAAATTACGGGAAATGTTTTTTTTTCGCGGATTTGGACAGTCCGATAGTCAAGATTTTGTTTTTATTATGTTGGTATGCATGCCAATTTAAGAATGATGAAATTTTTACTCGTGTTCAATTGTTTAATATTTTTCTACGTGGCAGACGCTAAGATAGGACGGACGGTGAGATATTTATTTATATATATATATATATATATATATATATATATATATATATATATATATATATATTTATATATATATTTATATATATATAAGGATTGTACGGAAAGTTTTCCACGAGCGGCACAGTAATGGGCAAAAGGCTGGTCGAATGAAAGGTTGTGGGAGTTGGCGTGTGAAGGGATAGGAAGAGAAGAGAGTGAGGCAGAATTGCAGGAGTACCGGTGATTATTCATTCAAATAGATAAGGGGGTACTGCATTTGCCTCTGTCAAAGGAAGTGCAATGTTTGCATGAAGAAATATAAATTATGTTTTTTGATAGGCAATTAGTGTGGGAACGTGGTGAGGAGGCAATGAATGTAGGGAGGGGGGAGTAGACCTAATAAGAAGACAGGTTTTACATCGGGGATGGTTGCAAGTAGGGGAAATATCAGGAAATTTGTCACGGGGGGGGGGTGCCAAAGGGTTGGTGGATCTAAGAAGGTTTTTGAGATTTGCGGGTCGTCTCTTTGCATGACATGGGCATTGGGGTAGTAAGGATAAGTTCGCGTCATTGCCATGTCAAATAGGAGATCGTTCTTCAAGAAAGGTTTTCAGTCTGTGTGATCCGGGGAAATAGGTTGCGCAAAGGTTGAGTCCTGCGTCAAATGTGAGCTTGTTATTGTGTGGTGTGTGTGGTCGGGTGGAGTGGCGCATTTTATTTTTTAGTAGTTTTTCTGGGTAACCGTATTTGAGGAGTGCAAGATGTAGATTGTCAAGGTATTTTTTGAGAGTGGCTGTTGTGTCACCAACCACGCGACATTATTCTGGTGTCAGGTGTAGGGTCGCACAGAAATTTTGAGTCTCGAACCCGTAATCTAAAACTTAATCCCCCAAGTGGCTCATTAACATTCCAAGATAATTTTTCAATTCCTCATCAAAATACTGGAATCTTATCCACTGATAATTTTGTTTTTTCCCTTTTGTGTATGTAGTTTGAACTTATTGCTCTGGCTAATCTAGTGTAACCTGCATTCATTTTCATATTTCTGTTTCGCGTGCTACTGTTTACCGTCATGGCTATGCCTAGTTATTCCTCGCTAAACCATTTCTCTCCCCATTTTGAGTCGACTTCACTAAGGGGTTCCACTACCCAAAATGATTTCGATCCTACTGTGCACTCAATTGAGCCTGCCACCGAAGCCTCTCCTATAGGGAATAATCCATTCACAAGCAACACATTGGGGAACCATGTCTATTTCATTCTGAATTTTAGCGGTGACGATGATGTGACGGTCGAAAAATTTTTAGAATGCTTAAAAATCACGAGGATCCTTAGCTCTTGGAATGAAACTTACACTCTTTGCGTAAACCGTTTACACCTGCATGGGCCGGCGGCAGAATATGCTTTGGCCAATCCTCACATTCTAGAGTGTCTAAAAATTGTTTTTCCAGAAACCAACGTAATAAGTTCTTAGCTCGCGTTTCCCTCCTCTCCCTAGAACGGATGTTTTCAAATTGCGTTCAACTACTGGCTTCAGCAAAAGTTAATAAAGTGCAGAACTCAAGAAGCGCTCGCTTTTTGCCCCAAAATAACTCTGCCGGTAGTAAACCCGCCTCGTACGAAGCTCCTATGCGCCCGAATGCTAAAGCTAAAACCTCAAATACCGGATACGCTGCAAAATGCTTTTCCTGTGGGTGCGCGGGCCACATAGCTCGCGATTGTCGCTCTAAAACTCGAGCTTGTTTTAACTGCGGAGCAAGGAGACATATTTCCCGAGACTGTCCCCCGCTATGCATCGGGATATGTAAGGAAGTTTGCCACCTTCCAATTAAGTGTCCAGAGCGCTCAAACCGAATGGCCTCGGGAAACGGGACGACCCCGACCAGCGGGTTGGGGAAGACCTCATCCTATCCATCACTCCAGTGAAAGGAATGACGATTAGCGTGCAGATTATAGGAAAATTACGTCATTTCCTTGTAGACACAGGCGCGGCGGTCACGATACTTCACGAAAGATGTTCCTTTTTGATACATTAGGAATAGCCCCGTACGACCGCGCGTGAGTGAGAAGCGCCTCAGGCCATTCATTGATGACAAGCCGGTCAGAGTCGCGTACCTTTCTGTATAGACAATCGTGTTTACCCTCATGATGCTTTAGTAATAAATCTAGGGGACACACTCAATGAAGGCATATTTGGCTTGGATTTTATGAAAAAGTATCGTAGCTAGATTTATTTTGAGAACAAGACCATTAAATTTGAACCTGACCACATGATGTCTTTAGAATCTGTATGCAGTAAAGGTGAGGAAGTAGATTTCATTTCGTGCGAGAATCCCCCATTAGGACCCTGCGAAGAGGCCGACACGGTGCAACACTGTTTCATAAACTGAATGACTTCGTGGAGAATAGCGATGGGACGGGTTCAAGGAGTTCCAATTAGTCCGGCTACTTTTACGATGAGGAAAATGTGCTATAGAAAGTTGACCCTTCGGAGATTCGCCCAATTTTTATAATATGTGCACCCAAAAATATGCGGAAATTCATTATGACTCGTTGCCACGATAATCCCCTATCAGGAATCATCGCGGAATCGAGAAAATGGTGGAAATCGTCCAGCGACACTTCAACTGGAAAGGCTGCTATTCGGACACCCTCCAGTACGTTCAGCATTGCATCGAATGCCAAAAGAGCAAATTACGCGTGAATAATATTCCATTACAGCCACTGGTTGAAGCCGCCTACCCAATTGAGTAATTAGTTTTGGATATTGTTGGACCACTACCCCTATCCCTCCGAGTTAACCGTTATCATTTAACTCGCCAAGATTATTTCACAACATATCATGAAACCTTTGCGATTCCAGATCAATCGGCCAAAACATTACCAGGATTTTTTTTTTCGAGCACATAATTTGCCGTCACGGTGTGCTTAAATATTTACTGGCAGACTGAGGTGCAAACTTCACTTCGGAACTAATGAAAAACGTTTGCAGGGAACTGAAAATAAAATCTATCTTCACTTCTCTCCATATAACCCTCCTCAAATGGTCATCTAGGGCCTGCACACTATTCCTTTGCTTCCGTGACTTCCCATTATGCAGCTTAAGACCACTCTGATTGGGACGAACAACTGGGCTTCGAATTGCTCACTTATCGAAACAGCAAGCACCAAGCAAGCACCAAGCGGTCAAGCACGGAAGTTAGTTTCCCGTTGGAGAGGACCCTCCAAAACAGTTAAATTTAGAAGCCCGGTTACCGCAGACATAGAGGACCTGAAACACGAAAGACGTCTCCTAGCTCATATGCGTAACCTTTTACCCTCACCGCCAGATAATCCCTTACCCCTGTTTTAAGGTGACGGCATGGCACCACAAGACGCCGAGCAACCTCCAGCATATCCCTCTCCAAAAGAACCCGCTCGTGTCTCCTTATCACCATCCAAGTTCGAAGGCCTTGAAGATTATATTGCAACTCCAAGTCCTCCTTCCAATCCCTCTTTCCTCTATAATCTCCGACCGTTACCTAGTAGAGAACTTTCCTCAAATCCTAAAATCCATTCTTAACCAGCAGACGGATTGAGACTGCCTGGAGCAATGGTACCCCAGAGGAGGAAATTAGTTGCCATTTTTGGAAGTTATGTGTCCGACTTGCAAGTGCGAGGACTCTCAGAGGCGGAGATGCAGTTTGGACGCCGATGCAGAATGGAGTATCCCATTCACCTCCGAGTATGCGCCCATCCCTCGAGCAGGACCCCCCCCAGTTCGTCAGCCCACTTGCCAAGGTGCGCTGGGAGTAAAACTCCTCCTCAATCCACTCAAGAGACTAACCAACCACCTATACTACCAAATATACAAAGTATACCAAACCCAAAGTCCTATAATCAAGCGCTCTGCTCCTTCCGATTAGCCCTACCAAACGATCTCCACCAAACGAAAGCCCAGAAACCAATCTGTCCAGCAATTCTGTCGAATTTCCACATGTAACCGCTTCACCTGCCTCTTCCCCTGCCCCTAGGATGACCAAAATGAGGAAACCCCATGTGAAGATGCAGACACTGAAGCTCAGCCCACTCCACCTCCTAAACCCCATATCCCTCCCATTTTTCTCTGCGACATAACCAACTGGCAAATTAAATACAATGAAATCCGGCAAGCCTGCACAATTCCTCCTGTGGCAAATCTCTTTCGCAATGAGATTCAAGTTCAATGCCAAACCATCTCCGACTTCAGAGCTGTCACTAAAAAACTCACCTCCATTAACTACGCATACTATACAGGTACGTACCAACTTCAATCAAACAAAAAGCCTATTTTTTGTCCTTCGGGGAATAACCACAAATATCCTAAAAGAAGACATTGGAGAAGCTCTGGCGGACATTGGCTTCTCTGCGGAGAATACCTCACCACTGCGTTCGACCCGACCAAACTGTTTTCAGAGAGCAGAAAGGGCGCCAACCCTAATGCCGAGCTCCCACGAATCGTCCCCATCCATCTCCTGCCCTACCAAGTCCGACTCCAGGTCTCCTCCTGCTCTAAAGAATTTCTAGAGCTAAATTTGGTTCCCAACCTTAAGACTTCGGTGGAACCATACAGACCTCCACCTGAACCTCCACAGTGCCTAAGTTGCCAATTTAATGGGCAAACCTACAAGACGTGCGGCCTCCCACCTCAATGCACCGAATGTGCTGGCATTCACCATTATAGAGAATGCCAGAAACACAAAACCTCCCCAGCCAAATGCATGAACTGTGGTGGTCCACACACAGCCAATTACAGAGGATGCATTGTTCACTGTGAACTTGTCTTCAAACTGTGCAACACTAGAGAAGCCCTAAAACTACTTGGAGAAAAAACTTGGCATGAGAAAATAAGTTCACTCTCACATAAGGAAAATTTGGTATGGACCCTTGCCCGCTAACTTCGAAGGAAAAAGGTACCCACCCAGCCAATACCACATAATGGGAGAGCACTATACCATGACAGCGACAAAGCAAATACCTCTGCCGACTCCCTCGATTGCATTTTAAAAAAAAATAATACATCCTTGTTGGATTCAGAAGCATTGAACAGCGTCTCTGGCCTGTCACTTTGCCCATTCCACATATTCCTGGAAATTACTCCTCAAGAACTTTACTCCATTATGTCCCACTCAAAAACCAAGTCATCACCGGGACCCGATCAAATCTCCTACCTTCACCTTAAAAACCTTCCTAAATCTTTTATCAAACAACCACCAAATCCCCTCCTTTCTTTTAACCTCCCTCTCTTTGTAGCCCTTAACAATGCCTAATACTACCCGGTCCATATCCGCAGGCTTTCCTCAAGGATCAATTTTGTCACCCGTCCTATTCAACCTTTACATTAACGACCTCCCCTCCGACCTTAAAGCTACCTCCATGCGGATGACTAAGCTAGAGCGTAACTTCCTTTGTCCAAAATCATGCCGCGAAAAATGTTTAAGAACACCTTAAGAGCATAGCAGAGTGGATGACCAATTGGAAACTAACCATAAACACCACAAAATGTGTAAACGTAAACTACGCCAGAAAATGGAAGAATCCTCACATCACTGCTATCCACTATGGTAGGGAAATATTCCCTCAGGCATCATCGGCTAAATTTCTTGGTGTACAAATGGACATTAAACTCACTTGGCAAGCACACACTCAATATGCACTCAACAAGGCCAATTCAGCCGCTTTCTTATCCTATCCCCTCATAAAACGCACCGGTCCCCTCCGTCTTCTCACCAAGGTACTGTTATTTAAATCTCTGATACCACCTATCTGAAGGCTACCCAGCCTGGGGTTCAATAGCCGCAACCAAATTGAAGAAAATGACACGCTTCCAAAATAATACTCTACGAACCCTTGCTAATGACGCCTGGTTTGTAAGAAACTCAGATATTCACACGGATCTAAAAATACCGGACCTTCCAACATATCTTAGCAACCTAGCCACGTCATTTCAACAAGCAATAGGAAATACTGGTAACCCATTATTAGAACCTTTATGGGATTATCCTGATAATCCCCATTTCAGATACAATTGTGCTAAAGCAAGCATAAATGGGCAGTCATAATCTCCAAATATAATACTGTCACAAACTGCACTAAAATATACTCACTAGTTTAACTTCGCTCATAAACCACTTATAACCTACGACCATTGATCAGCCTAGCTGGATATTGGTCTAAGATGCACCTAACGGCGCAGTCCATAAGCATTGATTGGTCGGTCGATAGCAGGACCCCCATTCTTCTTTCGCATTAACAACGACCAATGAAAAAACGTGGAAAAAGTGAAAGAAATTTTTTACGATTTAATCAACGTAATCAAAGTATTCAGAGACAAAGCAATTGAAGATGTATGGCATGTCGCAATTGGCTCATTCTAATTAAATTTATTTTATATAGAATGTTTTGTGTATTAAAAGCGAAAGAAACAGCAACATTTGTTCATAATTTTCAAAATTTGAATTACAATCATAGCGGCAAATGAAAGTTGCTCAGGATCAGTCACACGCAAATGAAGTCATCAACGATTTAGAATTATTAATTCATGTTAAAAAACAGGATGAGGAAACAACATGGCGATTAAAATGATATGACGTAGAAACTTAAGGCATGATTTACGAATTCTTTTAACCATATTTTTAAAACACACGAAAATCCCCTCCCGTTCATAAAATCACATGTCTGTTCTCAGCGGCTGTGACATGCTTGGAAATGGCATCTCGCTTCTTTTCCAATCTTTTTGCTTGTTCCATCCCTTTTGGCACAACAAATTGCACACATCCTTCAAAGCTTTTCCTTCTTCTCTGTAGGTGGAATATACTTGGGAAATTGTAACTTACATAGAGGATCAAGGATTTGGTTCTACTGAAGGCCTTCTACCCTCACATGTTATATCATATGCAATGTACCCCTCAGTTACATCTTCCACTAGTTTGATTCTAAATTCTGAACTTACCCTTTGGTCCACCACCCTTTCTCTGCAACAGAAATCCATTCCATGAGCCCTGGTCTAACAAGTGAAAAATGTTTAAAATAATTATTGCTCCCCTTTTTTCATAATGGGGAAATTTGTCAGGTGCTGATCTTCCCTTTCTACTCCACCTATTGTATTATTGTACACAACAGCAACTTTTGGCTTTTATAGCACCATATCCTTTTCATTTATATTCCACAAATTCCGTATTATGTACTGTAAAGGTACAGAGACTTAACGGCCATCTTATCTTCCCAATTCATAGCAATCACTTTGCCTTGCTGGAGGGCAGTCATTCCTCCTTTTTCAACTTCTTTAGTCAGTACTTTCTTCCTTTTAATTCTCAATGTCCCATGTCTATCGGTTCCTTTCGTAACCAATAAATCAGCCAGCTCTGAGGAGGTGTAATAGTTGTCTGCAGTCAGGCAATGTTCTTTGACCTAGCAGAGGTTTCATTACTGCTAGCACAATCTAAGGATGTATTAGGAAGATTGGTATATTCCACGTTCAATACTGACCATTTCCTGTGTACCATAAACACAGTAATCAATGCTGGAAGGTCGGTTTATGGGTGATGATAGAGTTCACCCAGTACTTAGCTCTATACAGTCTGTGAAATTCACACATCAGGGTATTAAGGGGAGCCAGTTACTTTCACTGTGGCAGATAAGGTTTACCAGGAAGATTTTTACCAGAAAAAATCACATAGCTTGAGTGGAGAATCAGGTGCCCTGAGTGTCTGCCTGGGGTTTGAACTCAGGACCCTCCGGTCAATAGTCCAATGCTCTACCCCCCTGGACTATCATGACCCACCTTTTTCCTGTAGAAATAATAATAAATGACCATATATATCCAGACATAGGCTTAGCAAATCTAAACGTTTCCACCCCAAATTTGGCTCCTTTCAGGGAAACATACTGCATCAGTGAGAGCTCATCCTTGTACAGAATAACATTTTTGACAATAGAAATCTTCCTCTCAGGTGTCAACAAACTTGAGAACTTTTTGTTGAGAAATACAAGCAGAGGGCTAATTTCTTTCAGCTTGACACAAGGATGTCTATCCCTCATAAAGGTACCATTGTCTGCAAAATGCAGATAGTGTTTGACGAGCACATGTCTATGCTATGGCATAAAATTTAAAGAGAATGGAGTGAGAATGTTCTGCCTCTTTGACAAATATCATTCTTGAACTGGTTTGCTCATAGTTTAATGAGGAATGATCAATGCAAAACAACACACTAATTTCAATAGTATTTATACACTACCAATCTATAAAACTTGATTTTTTTAAACAAAAGAATCAGTATAGTGGTCAGCATATAACTTGATTTCCACAGTTATTAGTTCAATTGAGTAATCATCAATTAATGCCCGAAAGCATTGAAGAATTCCAGCAGTTTCATCAATCTCTAAATGAACAGGATGAGAAGCAGTCAAAGGAAATCTTGGAATTGGTGATTGGTGATGTTGCTGGGAATCCATCGGACAACAAAACACTCAGGCATCAAGGAATTGGGCAATACAACCTTCTTCATAAATCTGGGAAATTATGTCCGTTTCTGGATGGTTTATTCTGAGTTAATGAAGATTAATATTTAATATGTTTATGTTAATTTGGGTTGATAAATTGTCCAAAATTAAATGACAATTAATTCATAAATGAATAATAACTGTTTAAATGAGTCTGCCATTAAATTGGTTTGATATTTTATAATTTTTGAACACAAACTTTATAATTCAAGGAGGCTTCTCATCGTCTTAAACTTTTCCAATATTTCATAGAAATCTGTTTTGATTGATTCTGAATTTTTTTGAAAATAAAGCCAATAAAAATAAGTAAATTAAACTCAATGAACCTGCATGGAATCAGTCATTATTAAATGGCTTTGAAATCACGTGCATTTAAAACAATTGACTTATATATGTCATACATATATTCTAAAATAAATGGCATTTCTAAGCCTATAGATGCCAATCAAATATAATGAAGATGAAGAAATGAATTCATTTTACAAACACTTTAATTAAAAAGGAGTGCTTCATAATATGGGATTTGTGGCACCCAATTGGGTAATTGCAAAATGGCTGTGGAAATAACTTAAGAAGCCCTATCATCTACCGAGCGTGTATTAAATATAGTTTATTTTATGTTTAATTTTTCAATATTGAATCTTTCAAAAAATTGTATTTTAAAAATCCACTTTGAATAATTTGGTCTCAATGTATTGGTTGATCATGGAATATATTATTAAGTATTATTTTCAATTTATATTGACACTATTTACAGCTGTAGGTTGGCACTTGAATCCTGTTCAATTCCATCCAAAACATAGACCATAATTACTTCAAAAAGGAGCATTAACATATTATATTTGAAACGCTTAGATGGATACTCCAGTCAATTCAAACAGAGTTTATCATCAGAACAAATTAAAAGACAACTATCTCAGAAGGCTGGTAATCTTGTCGTGAATGTAATTAGGTGTTTTCCAGAATTTAAAAGGTATATAGTATGTTTCATAAAAGATATCACCAGTCCATTCTTTCCATGTGTGGCGTAACTAGGAAGAAGTTCAAATACACATAAATAACCTTAAAATAGACAATGAGACAGTTCACCTCAAAGAGGAGATGTATTCTTCCAAACAGTTTGGATCCAGTCTTATTTCATTAATGAAATACAGTATGCTCTTTAGAGTTATATGCTCTTAATATATTCGTTTATATTGTAAAAATAGTAAAACAATGTTGTTTGAGAAAATATTTGATTTTAAAATTATTTCTATTCGGTTCAAATCATTAGAAGTCAGATATATTAATATTTCAAACAACAGAGCTCATTATACTTGAACGAAATTCTAGATGGTAACTTTGCGACATGGTACTCCTTCCCTGGCTCCTCCGAATGTCCCACGTGACCAAAGACAATGTTTCAAAAGTATTTCTCCCCTGACTCCTAAATTAGGTATAAAAGCCCTGGTCGCCGGGCAAAAAGCAGTCAGTTGGTTATCTGGCGGTGACCGGTAGGGCACGATGATTCAGCTATGTTGCGCTTGTCGTGACAGTGTGTCCTATTCCTGACTAAACTTCGGACGAGGGCTCTGCCTAGGTTACGTTCGTTTGACCTCGTCCACCCTTTAATACTCCTTTCCTTTCCGACGGACGAGGGATCCGCCTAGGTTATGCGTGTCGTGACCGCGTCCACCCTGCCATACTCCCTTCTTTTCCGACGGACGAGGGGTCTGCCTAGGTTATGTGTTTCGTGACCGCGTCCACCCTGCATTTATCCTGTCCCAGGTAATTTTCTGCCATTTTAATTCTGTCCGCACTCGCGTTGGTTTACCGAGGGTCAAGCCATCCATAATTTCCTTATACTTATGTAAATGGTGCATTATGACTGATGTTGGGTTATATACGGCTGCTTTGGTGATACTCGGTGTAGTTACTCTGACCTTCACCGATACCCTTTGTGTCGCACCATGGAAACCCCTCTTGCGACATATTGGTGTCAGGTGAGGGGTTGCACGGTTGGACTAGTGATTTATTCAGTGTATGTACCAGTGTCTCATAGATTATCATGTGCCCGTGTACCTCTTTAAATCGGAAGTTCCGTATTTTCTCGGACAGGTGGGATATGCTAATCTGTGCTGACCTAACGAATTATTATTTTAAGACACGTGCTATAACCTCATCGCGATTCTCTGCGCGCAATTAAACTAAGCGTCACTTCATCAGGAACCACCAATTAGCCCATTCAGCGCCCACCATGGGTATCGGATACACTCGGAGTATGAAAAAATAAATTAATTAAGCACAGTCAAATTTTAATGTAATTAGCATTAGGTTTAATTTCGCGATGGATGGCCTCAACCCTCATAGACATGGGTACCCTAACCCTTTCCTCGATTATCAAGAAAGCGCAAATGGATTGAAATTCGGCAGTGCACTCAACTTCACACCTTTGGTTAATGTCTTAGAACAGCCGGGAAATAGCGCGAGTCCGCAAAATGGCTGCGGAGAAGCAGCGCAAACCGCCGCTATTGGCAGCAAAATTCATTAAATTCCAACGTTTAGCGGGGAAGTCGAGATTGGGGTTGGCAAATTTTTGGAAAGCGTTGTATTTTAAGTCATCTTAGTAGTTGGAATGAAGCACAGACCTTAGGAGTCGCTCAACTTCGGCTTGGAGGAACCGCCGCGGATTTGGTCTCTGCAAATCATCACATATTAGGTTCATACGCGGACTTTTCCATTAATCTCAAAAGGAGATTTTCCCTAAAGCCATCTCCAATCATGTTAGAAAAAATATTTAACACTTGCGTACAAAAACCGCTGGAGAGCGTCGCAGAATTTCCAACCAGATTCCGTCATGTCGCCCGTACGCTACGCGAGTCATGGTGCGAGATTGATTCAGAAACAGCGAAGAATTCAAGGTAGAATTCGTGTGCAATTTTTAATTGGGCTGAAGGAAGAGATTGGTAGGTTTGTGTTGGTTCGTAATCCAACAAACTTGATTGAGACAGAAGGGTTCGCAAGCGTTGAAGACGCTAGTGTCAGAAATTACGCCGTCAACAGAGACGTAAATTCACCACAACAGTCTCATGCGTGGTTGTGTCAGTAACCCCCTAGGTGGCCGCCATCTCCAAATATAACGCCTTGGTAGGGTATGAACGCGAATCCGCCAAATGTTGCAGGTTGGCAGTTTCCCGTGGGACAAATTAACGCCGCACAGGCTGTCGGAAGGGGTTCCAAAGTAAGACTGCTTCCCCCGGTGCAAGTAGGGACACCGAAGGATAGATAATCACGGCGCACGCGTTTGCTTTCGCTGCGGTAAAACCGGTCACATTGGTCGAGCGTGTAGAGAGAGGGAGAGGGGAACGAGGCCGTCTTTGTGTTTAAATTGTGGAAATGAAAATCATATGGCTAAAGATTGCCCGCTCGTGAAATGAGGCATTTGTCAAAGGACTGGCCATCTTCCCAGACGCTGCCCGAGGCACGAAAATCCCTTTGTGGCGGGAAACGCCGATCTCCCGACTGGGAGGTCGGGACAGATTTAATTCTAGTGGTAACTCAAGAAGCAGGATGGACAATAGTAGTGTATAATTTTAGGAAAGATAACAATTTTCTAGTGGAAACGAGAGCAGCCGTTACCATCATTGATAGTAAAAAATTTCCTTTTGGCCAATTAAGGAATTCTGATTACAATTCTCGGGTGCGAAGCGCGTCAGGTCATCCCTTGCCAATCATCGGACAGAGTTCGTGCAATTTTTGATTGATCATAAATTATATCCCCATGACATCTTAGTAGTGGATTTGGGGGAAACGAACTATGTCGGTCTTCTAGGCCTTGATTTTATGAATTCCAAAGAAACTGCGGGAGATGCCGCAACAGTAACTTTTAACGGAGTCATCCGCTAATGTGCATTTCAATGCAACAATTTCAGAGTGTAAAAATCATTCGCCTTGACTGGGATTCGAACCCAGATCCCTCAATATCCGGTCGAGTGCTGTTGTTCCCTTAAAAGCCCCAAAATTTCAGAGTTTAAGAGGACGCCTCGATAGCTTAAGTGGCTAAAGCACTCAACCGGATATTGCGGGATCTGGGTTTGAATCCCAGTCAAGGCGAATGATTTTAACACTCTGAAATTGTTGCCTTGATTTTATGGTTTGTAACGGGAAAGGTATATCGTTCAATAAACGGAAAATAAGAATGGGTGAGGGACACGAGACAGACCTTAAATCTAATGGCGTAACATCGCAGATGAACGAGCCCATAGGCGCCCATGAAATTGGAGTTTCCAAAGAGGTCAAGGCGTTTGATTCTTTCATTTATGGTATAATTAATGGCAATGATTCGCAAATGGCCACGTATAATTTAGCATCCCTTGAGGAAAAAACAATAAGCGACACTAAAAACCAAAGTGCTTTTCCGGCAGAGATAATGAAATGTAACTCGCGAATAAACAGCAGTATGGAGGGAATTTGTTTTCAAGTAACGACAGAGGAATCGACAGAAGAGAATAAGGATAACGGATCTCTAAATAAGGATTCACAGAAATTAGCAGAGGTGGCGAAGGCCGAAAGAGTCATAGAGAGATTGCCACCCGCGTCGCAAGCAAGCTGCACCGCTAGGGACGAAGTTAATGGCGATGTCTTCGAGGATTCCACCGACTCCCGGTTTGGAATAAAGAAGTCGGGTGATGATTGTGTTTTTTCGCCAGTAAGAGAGGATAGATTTGTTGTCCCCTTGTGCGATGGCAAAGTTCGCGAAACTCAGACCAGCGCTAGTAATGGGATTGGCCGATCGAGCAAAATTGTATCAGAGGAATCTATTAGAGTAGCGCCGTTATCCGTTGTGTTGTCGAAGATAAAGAGTGAGATGGTTGAAGCAAAGAAGTGCGAGTCATTGGCAGCGAGAGAGATTTATTTATTCTGCCGAGCATTGCTTCGGTGTCACCTGAAGGCAATGTCCCCATATTACTTTGTAACATTCGTAGCAGCGAACAAAAGGTAAAAAGGGGCTATGTAGTTGAGGTGGCGCCATTCCGGGAGGAAGTTCAGGCACCCCTCAGTAACTGGGTAGACGTTGAGGACGAAAACTTCTGGCCAGATCCTTCCGCGCATAGGGGCACGTGTCCACTCTCTAAACATCATTCTTTAGGGATGCCGAGACGAAGAGGCAGTTAATCCGCGTCCGAGAGTTAGGCCCTGATCGCGTGAAGGGGGTGGGACCGGCGCAATAAGAACGCACTGCGTCAATCGCTCGAATCAGTGAGAGTGCTCGGCTTGGATAGTATGTCACCCCATCCCTTTTCGAGACACAACCCTCTAGGCGGTAGATGGAGTTGAAATCTCCGCCCAATATGGCCCTCCCCAAGAAAGAATACTGGTAGGGGAGAGGGAGTTCATTAAAATATGTTTCGCGCTCTATCCTCGCGCGCTCACCGGAGGGAGCGTAAAGGTTCGTGATATGGATACCATTGACGATAGCGAACGTTTTTCGGCCTGAAGCGTGGCGGCGAACATGAGAGAACGGAATGCCATTTCGGACTAGGGTGGTGGTGCCAGAATGACTTTCGGCGAAATTGCCGAAAGCCTGAAAGATGTTTGTATCCCAGAGTATGTCCTCTTTTACCTCTTGAAGGAGGATTACATCAGCCCTGAGATCGCGGAGAAAACGTTGGACTGCCCTTTTTAAAGCGCTATAAAAACCAGCAATATTCAGCGAAATAATATTAATTGCTGGAATGAGAGGACAGCTATGGGCACCGGACATCACTTACCAGAGTCCTGGTCTTGGCTTACGTCGCTTCGGTCGGCGCTCGAGCCCAAGCGACAAGAGCTTCGCCGCTTCCCGGGACGCTTCGTCCGACGGGCCGACGATCGTGGCCTCGAGTTGTCACTGCATACCTTCCCCTCGACCTCGTCCGAAGAAGAAGACCCAGCCGTGGTCTCTACGAAGAGCGGGTTCCTCGGCAGCGTTGAACGGGGGGCCTTCTTTTAAGCAGCACAGCTGGTGACCGGCCCAACCCATGAGGTGGCCTCGGGGGGGCCGGGAGTGGACTGGAGGTCATCTGCCGAAGGGGCTCCGTCGGGAGAAATCGGAGGAGATCGATCCAATTGGTCCACCTCTAGAGGAGCCCTAGGAATATTGCGGACACCTTTGCTTTCCTACACCTTGGCCTTCTTGGTTGCAACGGGCGCAGGTGCGGCGCTGACCCTGGTAAATGATGATGGCCCGGTTGCCGCCAATGTGGAGGTACGACGGGATATTTCTTTCCACCGTCATCCGCACCACTGTCGTACCTGTCAGCACGCGCGCCATTTTGTCGCCCTCCCACCTGTTCTCCCACGAGCGATGGATTTTTCAAAAACGTTGAAGCTCACTTGTTAAATCTTCCAATGGGGTCTCCACGGGAAGACGAAGAACCCTGACATTACAAAGGCTACCGAAGGTCTCGTCAATGGTAATCGTCGTCCTCGGATCGTTAGGGATGGAAACGGTAGCTTTCGTGGGATAAATATAGAATCCTCTTCATAGTAGCTTCAGGTGCCAACTTCAGAAATACCAAATGGTGGTTATATCCAAATTATATATCCACAATCTCTTCCGGTGTGAGGCCCAGTGACTCTAGTGCAAGGAGGTGGTCCTCCAACGGAGCAGGGGCCTTCGCCTTATCGTCAATTTGCAAGGCGAGCGTGTCCACGTGATGTACGAACATTTTGAAACAAATAAAATTGAGCACGCCAGCGCGAAAAAAGGGAGAGCGCACCGAAAGCACTCCAAGAAAGAAATAAACACTCGTGCGCACTCCCTCCCCGCTACACGCAACCGTTGGTAGCAAATAAAAATGAGCCTAAGCTCTACACCAAGAGTCAAGGCCAGTCTTGATTCAGTAAACATAACGAAAGCACGGACTTCCCGGCAGCAGAAATCGAGAGTCAAACCGCACGCTTCTTGATGAACTAGGCGGTCAACCGCCGCTCGACACAAAACACGATCGGTACCTCGACTTCCGAGAGAGTCCGGCAGCGCCGCTCTCCGAGGCCGAAGCCTCGGAGAGCGGCGTTTTACTCCCAGCGCACCTTGGCAAGTGGGCTGACGAACTGGGGGGGTCCTGCTCCAGGAGCGTCTCGCCTTATGTAGCATCGTGTTTTAGGGGGGATGACATTAAATTGGCAAAAGTAGCGAATGAAAATCATACAAAAATAATAATTAAAAAAACATTCATCTTCACATTGTTCACTTGTGAAATTCGTAACACTACATTAATGCAGTAACGTCGGCGTTTTCTTAGCCTGAGTGTTCGTAAAAAAAAGTCATAGAATTACAGCAAACATTAAAATATAAGTACATATGACTAGGGTTAAAACTAGGAGCACTCCGTCTTTGTTTTCCTCTTTCCTCAAAGCTTGCACTAATATTCACGTGAGCACTATACACACCGTCTGGAATAATAGAGCGAGGAGCATGCGGAGTCCGCTTGTCCAGCCGGTCTTCTCCTCCAGGAACCACGTTAACTCCTCAATGCAGCCGTAGAAGAAGGTCATAAATTTGAAGGACTAGCATACTAGTAACACAGTTATTGGCACTTCTGAATTTCGGTTTCCGGGCGGCGTTTGCGGCTCTTTGCCTGCGATTGTGCTTGCGGTGGGTGTGGTGGAGAGGTTTCCTGGCTCTCGGGGAATTTCCTGGGTGCTAAGGGAGTGCGGCAAGGGACCTTGGGATAGAAAGAGAGTAACTTTTGCAGATAACTTGTCGCATCACCGAATTGGGTGGGCACATTAGGGGCCAATCGATGTCCTTCCAGGTGTCGAGGCCGCCAGGTGGTTGTGGTCGCGACAGCAACATTGCGTCCATCGTCTTCCGTGCATCGGGCATCTTCTTCCCATGTGGAGGCGGTCATGGTCATCAAAGGTTGGGTCAGGGATGGCACCAAGTGCAGATCCTTTCCAGGGATGGGCGCATACTCGGGGGTGAATGGGATACTCCATTCTGCATCGGCGTCCAAACTGCATCTCCGCCTCTGAGAGTCCTCGCACTTGCAAGTCGGACACATCACTTCCAAAAATGGCAACTAATTTCTCCTCTGGGGTACCATTGCTCCAGGCAGTCTCAATCCGTCTGCTGGTTAAGAATGGATTTTAGGATTAGAGGAAAGTTCTCTACTAGGTAACGGTCGGAGATTATTGGGGAAAGAGGGATTGGAAGGAGGACTTGGAGTTGCAATATAATCTTCAAGGCCTTAGAAGTTGGATGGTGATAAGGAGGCACGAGCGGGTTCTTTTGGAGAGGGGTATGCTGGAGGTTGCTCGGCGTCTTGTGGTGCCATGCGGTCACCTAAAAACAGGGGTAAGGGATTATCTGGCGGTGAGGGTAAAAGGTTACGCATATGAGATAGGAGACGTCGTCCGTGTTTCAGGTCCTCTATGTCTGCGGTAACCGAGCTTCTAACTTTAACTGTTTTGGAGGGTCCTCTCCAACGGGAAACTAACTTCCGTGCTTGACCACTTGGTGCTTGCTGTTTCGATAAGTGCGCAATGCCAAGCCCAGTTGTTCGTCCCAATCAGAGTGGTCTTGGGCTGCATAATGGGGAGTCACGGAAGCAAAGGAATGGTGTGCATGCCCTAGACGACCATTTGAGGTGGGATATATGGAGAGAAGTGAAGATAGATTTTATTTTCAGTTCCCTGCAAACGTTTTTCATTAGTTCCGAAGTGAAGTTTGCACCTCTGTCTGCCAGTAAATATTTAAGCACACCGTGACGGCAAATTATGTGCTCGAAAAAATAAATCCTGGTAATGACTTGGCCGATTGATCTGGAATCGTAAAGGCTTCATGATATGTTGTGAAATAATCTTGGCGAGTTAAATGATAACGGTTAACTCGGAGGGATAGGGATAGTGTAACAACAATATCCAAAACTAATTTCTCAATTGGGTAGGCGGCTTCAACCATTGGCTGTAATGGAATAATATTCACGCGTAATTTGCTCATTTGGCATTCGATGCAATGCTGAACGTACTGGAGGGTGTCCGAATAACAGCCTTTCCAGTTGAAGTGTCGCTGGACGATTTCCACCATTTTCTCGTTTTCGCGATGATTCCTGATAGGGGATTATCGTGGCAAAGAGTCAAAATGAATTTCCGCATATTTTTGGGTGCACATATTATAAAAATTGGTTCAATCTTCGAAGGCTCAACTTTCTATAGCACATTTTCCTCATCGTAAAAGTAGCAGGACTAATGGGTACTCCTTGAACCCGTCCCATCGCTATTCTCCACGAAGTCATTCAGTTTATGAAACAGTGTTGCACCGTGTCGGCCTCTTCGCAGGGTCCTAATGGGGGATTCTCGCACGAATTGAAATCTACCTCCTCACCTTTACTGCAAACAGATTCTAAAAACATCATGTGGTCAGGTTCAAATTTAATGGTCTTGTTCTCAAAATAAATCTAGCTACGATACTTTTTCATAAAATCCAAGCCAAATATGCCTTCATTGAGTGGGTCCCCTAGATTTATTACTAAAGCATCATGAGGGCAAACACGATTGTCTATAAAGAAAGGTCCGCGACTCTGACCGTTTGTCATCAATACATGACCTGAGGCGCTTCTCACTCACGCGCGGTCGTACGGGGCTATTCCTAATGTATCTAAAAGGAACACTCTTTCGTGAAGTATCGTGACCGCCGCGCCTGTATCTAGAAGGAAGTGACGTAATTTTCCTATAATCTGCACGCTAATCGTCATTCCTTTCACTGGAGTGATTGATAGGATGAGGTCTTCCCCAACCCGCTGGTCGGGGTCATCCCGTTTCCCGTGGCCATTCGGTTTGAGCGCTCTGGTAAATTAATTGGAAGGTGGCCAACTTCCTTACATATTCCGATGCATAGCGGGGGACAGTCTCGGGAAATATGTCTCCTTGCTCCGCAGTTAAAACAAGCTCGAGTTTTAGAGCGACAATCGCGAGCTATGTGGCCCGCGCACCCACAGGAAAAGCATTTTGCAGCGTATCCGGTAGAGCTCAAGAGCACCACAAAAGACGAGATTCCTACGTAATGAGCGCGCTTTATGTCCAAACTCAGGGGGGACAGGGAATTAACGTTTCTTTCTATATCGGACAAGGATACGGTGGGTACGTCAGGAGTATCTAATTTTGCGATCGACTTTAAGAAGTGCTCAAGGTTGGCGTCGTTACTTGCCAGGTTCAGGTATCGGTCATCCTTAACACTTTCATTTATAATTGGCAGTGGAAATATTTGTTTGCAAGGATGTACTTACACTGTGGATTTCAGTTAAGGCGGGTATGTAATTTACTTCATCGCTGGCCGAACACCCAGATGCAAGAGTTAGGGTGCCTTGCTTACTGTTGGATAACTTGGAGTATTTTTGAGGGCAGTCGATAGTTAATTCGGTGACAATACTGGGGCAAAACGCCACTTTCCAGGCGTTTCGCCCTTGATAAACATTGCAAATGGAGACTAAGCTAATCCTATCTGGCAGTTCTGCTTTATGATTTTTTTTTTCCGGAGAAAAATGGCAATGTTACAGGAGCGGGAGTTATGAGTTAGTATTGGGTAAGCCTGAGGACACACGATCCTTCTTTCAGTTCTACATTGCTGTGAGTAGTCGTAGGGTAAGAGTACAAAGTTGCTCTTTTCCGTTGAGACGGCCAGATAAGGCGAGTAAGGCTGTATGAGGACAGATTTATTCCCACCATCGGTGGTCGGGAAAGGTAGCGCTCGCAACACCTTGAAATTCATTCCCTTTTGCGTCAACGGCAGTATTATGAGTAATTTGATGTCGCCCATCCGCCGGATCACTCTCACGCTAGCAATGTCGTACACGTACGCGATTTTGTGGTCCAGATCGCGGGGGAGCGACCAAACGGGCAGCAGCGCTCCGGAAATACTTTTCAGGATACCCTGGAACTGGCTGGGAGGGAGTAGGGAAGGAATGAACTTCCCAGCCTCGGCGAGTCGCACTTTAGCCTTGACAAGGTCTATCTCATGTTGCAGTTCAGCGATGTGGCGAGTGAGGGCAATAAAAGCGGTATGGCTGTAGCTGAAGACTTTAAAAGCGTATTTTGTTGAAGCTATAGTCTCAGTATATGCTTTGATACTCTTTTCTATATTTTTTTGCATGAGTTCTAGGGCTTTCCCTGTCGAAGAAATCATGTCTTTTAAGTGTATTGGGTGCGTTGGACAGAAATGTATATCGCGCATTTAGTGCATGTTCGGTGCGAATGGATAACCCTTCTATTTTCTTATCTAATGTTTGTATCTGTTGGTCGGTCGCCGTGCCTGTAAAGTAATGCAGTCCGTAACCGACCACGTCAAACAATCCTCTGCCCTTACGAGTTGCTTCGGTGGCTCCAATTAACATTTCTAATTGCCTTTCCAAATTGTTTAAGTTGAACCGTACACTTTGTTAGATATAGCAAATCATATTAGAAAAGAGATATTAGCAAAGTGAAAAAACATGCTCGCGTTTGGTTGTGCTGTTAATTTTAAATTAATCTCATGGAATTGGGTGTTCTGTCGTTTAACTATGTCCACTGCAGCTTTCAGCTGAGGTATTATAAGGTCTATGTTCACTATCCATTCACTCACTATGAAGTACAATGGTCCTTTCGGGACGAAAAGCAGACCAGAAGTGTTTGCTCAACTCAACAGGGGCACTTTGAGTGAGTACGGCGTCCGTCGGATGGGACGTTAAGCTGCGGACCCCTTGCCGCCTTTCGTAAAGAGTAGGCTTATGCCGACGTCGGGTTTCTCTCCACCCTTCATCCTTTCCTGTCCATCCCCTATGGCGCAAATGACCTTAGCTGTCGGTCGCCTCCCCTAAAAACTACTACTACTCCACTCAACAGTCCTATTGTCACTAGACACACAGTCTGTACGGTAAGGAGGTCCATGGTTTCTATAAGGAGGAAATTAAAGGTTAGATTAGAATATATAGTTAATGCGGTCGCAGAGCTCACATGGCGAACTCGCGATCTCCTTTATTTTGTTGGATTAATTGTCTTTTCCGTCTTTTATTGAGAATACGTCGCCTACGCTTATGCTCTTTCCGCGACGGGGGGTATTCCCTCCTTTTTTCAATTCCGGCTGGGGGACGAGGCGCTGAATCTTCCAATGTTAAATTTGAACCTGCAGTTTTGAACACAATGGGGAGGGGGGGCAAGTTGGAGTTTGTGAAGTATTCACCGGCTTCAACGACAGCGGTTGGTGGACTGCTTTGTCCGTCGAAGGGTGAGGAGGCAGGAGAGGAATCCCCTCCTCTCTCTTCGTTGGGCGGGATCTCCGGTGTTGAGAGACTGCGACCCGGCGTGGGTGGCGGTCCATCCGCCTGGGCTGGAGGCGAAAACGGTGGGGTTTCATCCCACCAGGAGTAGTTTCTTCCCTTGGTTGGTGACGCTGGAGCTAGACCCTCTCTATCTCCTGCGGAATACATTGGCTGGCTGCGTTGCCCTTCCCCATGCTGTAGATACCGGAAGGCACTCCAATACTCATCACCGCCACCCAGGTGTTGTCGCACGGGAGAAGGGAAGCGACCCGGTGTGGGCGGTGGTCCATCCTCCTGGGCTGGAGGCGAACGAGGTGGGCTTTCATCCCACCAGGAGTGGCCATCGGCCGCCGGAAGGCGGTCGTAGATTGGAGGTATCTCGCCAAACAATTCTTTGATCTTCCTTGCTACCTTCTTTCTCCGTAGCAATTGTCTTACTGCTATTACTCGGGCCATACCTAATAGGCTGATACAAGGGAGGGAAGTAGGGTGAATTAAGAGCGTATCCTCCCGGGCAGGGGCCGCAAGTCATAAAATTATTCTGACAATGGAGGATGATTTAGGAGATTTTGCCCTTGAGGAGGGTCGGTCGGTGATTCATTGGTGATTTTATCTGGCTGCGGAACGTGGACTTGATTATGGTTGCTCTGGGCGCCTTGCTCAGTCTCGAACTCGTCAATCACGCGTCCTGCTTGTGCGTAATTAGGTGGCGGTTCGGGCTCTGGTGGTTGTGGAAGCAAATTCCTGTGGTGCGCTGTCAGAATCCTCCCGTCCCGGATATTCTCAATGTCACAGGTCACCTTACTTCTAACTTTGACTACCTTGTAGGGGCCAACCCACTTCGAAGTAAACTTATTTGACTGCCCGGTCGCTAGTACCAAGTTGCGTAGCAACACGAGTTGCCCGTTAAGAATAGGCGGCAACCGTAAGTTCCTATTGTATTTATAATGCTCATTTTGTATGTTACGCTGGTTCATTCTGCTGCCTACTCTCGTTGAGAGAACATCGTTCCGTGCTGGAGGTCTACAGCCAGTCCACGAGGCCGCTGCCATTGACGCTGCAAAACCTTCTGGTGTTGGCCCGTCAACACTTCCATCGAGTCTGCACGCTTGCGTCAACTCAGCCATAGCCATAGTTACACTTACACACACTTACACATAGGCGACTTGAGTCCTGCTCAGCCGTAGCTCCGGTGGGGGGAGGCTAACTTGTCCCTCCTTCTCACCCTCCGGAGGCGCTCGTGCTGTGTCCCCTTTAGGTCATCTCGTCCGGTTACCTCTGGAAGGGAGTTTACTCCCATTGCACTCCATTGGGACCCGGGCGGGTCCACTTCTTAGTGCTAGGGCGGGAAGGCGCCTTGGCACGGACCTGCTGTGCCCGCTTTGCGGATCGGCAGGGGTGTCTTGGGCGTCCCCCTACTTTCCCCTCCCCTCCATTAGGTCGGCTCAAGTCGCCTCACACACCACTACCAACACAAACCCAATCTTACTCTCCCCCAACCTTGATACATAGTGCTACATAGTGCTTACTCATATTATTTTTCCTTTATCTAAACCCCCACCCACCCCCTTCAAATTGGTCTCTTTGGGTGGAAAGTTTTGTTAGTCCCCCCTTCCCCCCATTTTGAACTCAAATCTTTTGTCCGTTTTGCTCTAAGTCCAACGGTTAAGGAGATAGAGGCCATATTTCGTTTAAGACGTTGTCGGTGGCGCCATCTGTTGAGCCAAGCCACGTACAACGCAGTTAAACCAGTTTTTCCATTTTCCTAAGACGTTTCTGAAACGCAACCTACCCCCTCCATTAGGGTCCCAATCGGTAGCGGGGGAGTTTGATCTTCCCTATCCCCCAATTCGGACTCAAATCTTTTCTCAGATTTGAGCTATCTCTTACCGTTCTCGAGTTACGGCCCTTTCCTTAAAAGACGTTCGGGTGGCGACACGAGTGTCGGCCACCCGAACTACTCTCAAAGCCCGCCCGTTGAAATCTCCAGAGCGATCAACAGGTGGGAGCGCCCGTTGAAATATCCGGTCTATATAGCGTATTATATGCTACAAAATCGCCCTTTAAACAACTTTTAAATTTTACCTTGAGCCCTCCCGGGCCGGGATCCACCAAAATGGATCCCAAAGCTACTACTCCGACTCCCGCTGACCAAGATACTCAGCTAAAGCTACGCCCTGACACTCCTTCGTCGTCTAACCAAAACTCTGCGCTCCAAACCATTCTTAATCTGTTTCCTGCCACCTCATCAACCGCTCAGACGGTATCCATCCCCATCCCCTCCAAAGCTTTGGCCGACCCCCGTTTACAATCCATCCTTTCCACTTATGGAGTGAAATTCCCAGCCTCCATACCTGCCGCCTCAACCACTCAAAGCTCTTCAAAGCGCACTGCCCCCGCCGATTCAGAATACACCACTGTGGTGTCCAAGCGGAAGGCAAAACCCTCCTTAAATGACGAAGTACGCCTCACCCCAACCGCTAACCGTTTCACTTCCCTATCCACGCCCGAAAGCGAGACGGAAGCCGACCAAACCCCAGCCGTGATGGAGGATGAACCCTCCGAACCTCAGTCGCGGCTGAAACTTCCCCCTATATACCTTAAAGATATCCGAAACTGGCAAGAGAAATACAACTCCCTTCGTTCGGCATGTGTCCTCCCTCCAGTGGCCACCCTAGTCCGTAATGAAATACGATTAAACTGCTAAACTGTTTCTGATTTCCGTGATGCCACCTCCCTCCTTAGATCAAAAGGTTGGGAGCATTACACTTATCAACTCAAGTGTGATAAGAAACGCCACTTCGTTCTTCGGGGCCTCCCATCAAACACCCCAGTGGCGAGCATCGAAGAAGCTTTAGCGGATATCGGCTTTCCTACTGACCAAGTCGTCCAGCTAAAGACTACACGTCCTTCCCCCATTGAACACGCAGAGAGAAATGTGATCCGCTCAGAAAATCCCACTGCTGAACTTCCTCCTATCCCCCCAAAGGAACTGCCATTGTTTCAAGTTCGCCTACAAGATCCTTCGAGGCACGAAGATTTTATGCAAACGACCTCTCTTCTACATCTGCGTACGAGCGTCGAACCCTACCGGCAACCTGTAGGCCCCCCCAGTGCATGTCATGCCAGCGCTACGGCCACACGCATGAAACATGTGGCCTAAATCCCCGCTGCGTAAAGTGTGCTGGCAACCACCACTATCGCGAATGCACAAAATCAAGAAACGAGCCTGCAAAATGTGTAAACTGCGGTGGCGCACATACTGCAAATTACAGGGGCTGTATCGTCCATAGAGAACTCATGCTAAAAATACGCGCCAAAAGAGAGGGCTTAGTCTCTGGCAACAGGGTGACTGCACCCACAGCTCCAACCATCTCCGAGGCTGCTTTCCCCCCATAGAAAACGCTTGGCAATCCCGGTCCAACCCCCTTACTGGTATCTCCCGTGCTCAGGCCGTCGCCAACCCTCCCCCTGCCTCCAATCCCCTCCCCACCCAACCAAACGCTAACCTTGACTCTAACCTTTCTCCAGAATCTTCATCCCAATCTACCCTGAAGTCCTCCCTACTCTCTATCGTTGCTAAAATCCTTACGGTAGATGACAATGCCTCCCTAATGTCAATCCTAAAAACGGACCTAACCCCGTGCCTCCTTAAAGTCCTGAATGGCCTGTAAAACCGTCTACTCTCCTCACCACCTAAGCTTCCTCCAGTAAAACTGTAACAGCATCAGGTCAAAATCACTCGAACTACAGCACCTCATGGCCGTCTACTCCCCGGATATTATACTTCTTCAAGAAAAAAGGCTGACTGTCAACCAAACCTTCTATATCCCCAACTACAGAGTCTTCCGCAGAGACAGGCCTGATTCCAAGGCTGGAGGCGGAGTAGCAATCCTCATCAAGAAAACCATTCCTTGCTGCCAACTATCACCACCTGCTACTAACAAGCTTGAACTTGTCGGTATTACAATAAAGACCAGGGAAGGGAATTTAAACATATGGTCAGTTTACTTCCCGCCCAGCACCAGGAAATATCCCCAGGAGGACCTGGATGCAATCAAATGTATCCTCATCCCAAGGGCTCTGCTAGGTGGTTACTTCAATGCCAAGCATATGGCCTGGGGTTGAAAATGCAACTCTACTCGCGGCAACTCTTTGCGCCATCTCCAAATCTCGGAAAATTTTGCCATACTGGCTCCTCCATCCCCAACGCATTTCACCCCTAACCCCGTAGACTCTGACATCCTTGACCTCGTCCTTACCTCCCTTCCTCCGAATTTTCACCTTAAAAATGTAAACAATGCTGCCTCCGATCACTGTCCACTAACCTACAATGTTTCCCTGAATCCGACGATCCCCAACTCACAAACCATAAAAGTCAACTGGAAACGGTTTCATTCGACCTGCTGCGTTACGCCTCTGGAACGCCCGATCCTCAACAAAAAAGAAGACATTGACTCAGCCATCAAACAGTTTACCTTGATCCTCACGTCGATAGCAAATTCTTCCCAACTCTGCCAAGATCCGGCAACTCTAGCTCGTCAAACTCTGCCGGCTGAGATTTTGAACCTCATGCGGAAGAGAAACAGCGCAAGACAGCTATGGCTGCGTACCCACCGGCCCATTGATGGCCGCAGATACAGGGCTCTTCGCAACCTTGTCACCTCCTCCCTCAGAAAGGAAAAACAATCCCTCTGGGACAAAAAGATCAGTTCCCTGTCTTATGAGGATAACTCAGTATGGCCACTCGCCCGATCACTCCGAAAAAGATCTACACCCCCAGCTCCTCTCCTTCATAACGGGTCATTATCATACTCCGACCAGGAAAAGTGTGAAATCTTCGCCGACATCTTGGAATCGGTCTTTTGCAACCCAAATCCATCCCATCTTGACTCCCCCGCTAACCAAACTTTCGACTCTATCGCATTTACTCCCCCTCCTGCTATCCCAGCGGCTACAATGACCGACTTAAAGGCCATCATTAATAACTGCAAAGCCAAATCCGCTCCCGGCCCTGACCGCATCTCATACAACCACCCCAAAAACCTCCTCATACACTTCCTTAAACACCTTCTGTCCATCCTGAACTCATGCCTCTCACTCTGCTATTTGCCTGCCGCCTGGAAGTGTGCAAAAGTCATACTCATACCCAAACCCGGAAGAGATCCTAAGGACCCTGGTAATTACAGACCCATCAGCCTTCTCCCCTGCATGGGTAAGGTCCTGGAGCGCGTCATTCACTACCGCCTTGATGAGGAATTCACTGCACTAAATATCGTACGGCCGGAACAAACGGGCTTCAGAAGAAAAACAGCAACCACCCACCAAAACCTCCGACTTGTCGAGCATATTACTTTTGGATTCAACATTATAAAACACACCCAGGTCGCCTTTCTAGACATCAAACGGGCCTTTCACCGTGTCTGGAAAGAAGGACTCGTCTACAAACTCTCCCAGACTGATATCTCTTTCTCTCTTGTTAAAATTATAGCATCATTCCTCTCAAACAGAACTTTCTTTGTCTCCATAAACTCTCACAACTAAAACCCGAGAAAAATCCTTGCTGGCGTCCCTCAGGGTGCTGTTTTATCCCCAACCCTTTTCAATCTTTATATAAATGATCTCCCCTCCCATCCTAAAACACAAGTGTACCTGTACGCCGACGACACCACCATTGCATCTCAGTCTTTCTGTCCCGACACTGCAGCAGACAACGTCCAGAAACACCTGGACTTAGTTGAAGAATGGATGGACTCTTGGAAACTCCGTGTCCATCCAGACAAATGCGAACATGTCAACTTTATAAGAAAGTGGAAGAAACCCTGCTCTACGGCCCTTTTTTATGGTAACTCCCGCATCCCCCTTAAAAACTCAGAAAAATTCCTGGGAGTCATACTGGACAGGAAACTTACCTGGCAGGAGCATACTAAGTACGTGCTCAACAAGGCAAACGCGGCGCGTGCTTCCCTGTTCCCCCTTCTAAATCACAGAAGTCCCCTTAAACTAAGTACCAAATTGATCCTCTACAAATCCATGATTCGCCCCATCCTGACATATGGCTACCCAGCCTGGGGAGCCATATCCGACACAAACATAAAGAAAATTTGCACTTTTCAAAATAAAGCTATCCGTCATATAGCTATAGCCCCCTGGTTCTTTCACAATGATTCCCTCCACAAAGATCTGCAGCTACCACCCATCAGTACCTACCTCCAATCCATTGCTTCGTCCTTTTCCAAATCACTGCCCATCACCCAAAACCCCTTATTAGAATAACTATGGTCCTACGATAACAATCCACACTTCAAGCATAAACGTCCTAAACTTACCGCAATGCCCAACATAAATTAAGCATCCTTTCTCCGTAACCACGCCCTAAAATACCCATATCATACCACCGTTTATCAGCATCAGCTGGAAATCGGGACAAGATGCGCAAGGCGCAGTACTATATCGGTTCGGTTACGCTGGTTATTCTCGGCCGCTTGTGCGCGAGCGATTTGGAGCCGGCGTTGCAAAACGTGATCGTACGGGGGTACCTCCGTGTAACACGGTAGGAGGGGTCGTAAGACATCATCCCAAGGCATATCCAATTCCCTCCCATATAAAAGGTAAGGAGGAGTTTGCTCTGTGATTCGATGTTTGCTATTTCTGTACACAAATAATGCAAAATTTAGTTGATCGTTCCAATCCGAGTGGTCTTGGTTGACATAGTGAGAAATAACGGCGGCAAAAGATTGGTGCGCCCTCTCCAGCCTACCATTGGAAGCGGGATTGTAAGGGGAGGTAAAAATTGTCTTTACTTTCAATAGATCACAAATTCGCCTCTTAAGCTGTAATGTGTAATTGGCACCTCTGTCAGTGAGAAGGGTGGCTGGCACCCCATGACGGCAAATGATCTGCTCTACGAAGGCTCGAGCTACAGTTTCTGCGGATTGATCAATGATAGGTATGGCCTCCGGATATCTCGTAAGATAATCTTGACATGATAGTATGTAGCGATTGCCTCTATTGGATACTTTTAATGGACCAATTATATCCAAAGCAATTTTCTCGAACGGATATGACGCTTCGGTGACAGGTTGAATAGGTATTCTTTCCTTTCTTCCCTTTCGTTTCTTGCAGCTTACGCAATTACTGACGTAATTTTGAGTGTCGGCGTACAGCCCGGGCCAATTAAAATGTCTTTGCACGATATTTAATGTTTTGTCTATTCCTAGATGTCCTGCTAGGGGGCTGTCATGGCATCTTTGTAATATGTAATCTCTCATGCTTACGGGTGCACAGATGGTGTATAGTGGATCGGGGGTCTTAAAGTGGATTTTATAGAGTACTCCATGCTCGTCTAAGAGATAGTTGGGGTTTCGTTCTTCCGCTAGCGTACGCAGTGGTCGAAGTTCCGGACAAATTGACTGTTCTTGCGCAATCTTGGTTTTATCCCAAACTGGCTCGTATTCCGTGTCTTGATGGAGGGCATTTACTATTGGGTTCACTGCGCGGGAGAGAGCGTCTACGTGCGGAATATCTTTTCCTGCTTTGTACTGTATTGTAAACGAGTATTCGGTGAGCTCCATTATCCACCTAGCCAGTCTGGGTTTCGGCTCGGAAAGGGCAAGTAGCCATCGGAGCGGGCTATGATCAGTGATTAAAGTGAACGGACGGCCTAAAAATATACTCTGAACCTTCTAATCATATGTACGACCGCCAAACACTCAAGTTTAGTGGCGGAGTATGTTTTTGCTGCTGTGTCAACTGCTTGCTGGCGCATGCTATCATATGCTCGCCATCTTCAAAATTCTGCGACAGCACTCCTCCAATCGCCACGGAAGAAGCGTCAGTGGTCAAAATGAATTCTTTCGAAAAGTCAGGGAATCGCAATACGGGTTGACTCGTGAGACAAGCCCTTAATTTTTCAAAAGATTCTTGTTGCTCTCTTTCCCAAATAAAGTCCGTATCCTTACTTGTTAGCGAGGTAAGAGGACTCCAAAATTGAGCAAAATGCAAAATAAATTTCCTGTAATATCCCACTAACCCAAGGAACGATTGCAGTTGCTTAACGTTACGTGGTGCTGGAAAACTGCTTATTGCATGTATTTTTTCTTCATCGGGTTCCAACCCTTTAGCGGAAACGACGTGACGGAGGAATTTCACTCGTGTTTGGAAGAATTCACATTTTTGTGGTTTCAGTTTCAAATTCGCTTTCCTCAGTCTTGAAAAAATATCTCTCAAGCCTAGTATGTGTTTTTCCATGCTCTCATCATGCCGTAATATGTCATCGAGATGGAACAAAACTCCTCGATTGATCATTCCATCTAGTACGGTTGTCATAAGACGCATGAATGTGGAAGGCGCGTTCGAAAGGCCGAATGTCATCCTGTTGCACTCGTAGTGCCCGTCTGGAGTGCTAAAAGCGGTTTGTGCCCTGTGTTTTTCGTCTACTTCAACTTTCCAGTAACCTTGAGATAAATCTAGGCAACTGAAATATTTTGTCCCTCCTAACTGATCGAATATTTCGTCCATATTTGGCAGTGGAAATACTTCCTTTCTAGTGACGGCGTTCAGAGCGCGAGAGTCAATGCAAGGCCTATACTTGGCAGGTTCGCCTGGAACATGCTTTTTCTTTACTAGAATCAGAGGAGCAGACCATGGACTGGTAGATGGAGATATGACTCCCTGCTCAAGCATATCCCCGATGGCCTCCTTCAGAGCTTCTCTTTGAGGATGAGGGACGCGATATGGAGACTTTTTAATGGGTTTGGAATCTCCCACATCTATGGTATGCTGTACCAGGTTGGTGCATCCCAATTTAATATCCCCGTGGATAAAAATATCTGCATACTCTAGTAAAAGTTGCTTTAAAGAGTCAGTCGCTTCATTTGGAGTATCAGAAAACGAGAATAGTGACAGTAACTCAGCGGTGGAGTGGTGCTCGGGCCACATTTCTGGGGTTTCTGTTTCAATCGAATTTACAGCTAGTAATTCATGACTTTCTGAAAAAATGTTGAAACTGTATAAGGACCCTTTTCTTAACATCTTTGGTTCGGGCCGTGTATTACACAACAATAAAGGTATTACACCATCGGGGGAGACGGTTGCTAGAACTGGAAGTATTAATACATCTCCCTCCCTTCCCTGAATAATGATATCCTCGCCATAATAGTCCTGAATCTTTGTACTCGTCAACATAACCGAGCGTGGAGGAATTTTAATTGTATCAACAAATGTAGCTTCATGCGACGCTTTCTCTGTCGTACAGGTTACTCGTCCTTCTGTCCCGCAATTACTTTCTGCATGGACTACTGATGGATCGCTTTCAACAACTGACGTTTTACATTCGCCTTTCTGCCCAACAGTTTGATTTGCTCAATTAAAAATTTCTCGCGTACAGGTTACTCGTCCTTCTGTCCCGCTAGAGTGAGTGGCCTCAACCAAGACATCTTCAGTATCCCCAAAAATGTCCCCAAGCAAACCGGTGCTTGTGACTTCGATTCCTGACGGCACTAATATATCATCACTCAACTCTTCCCAATTAATATTAAGCGAATCATCAACAGCCACGAGTCCATCATTCACTGTATCCTTTGAGCTCCTGCTGGCGTTATCCTCTTTGAAAGATTCATTACTCGGTGTTTTAGGCACTGCTTGGATATCATCACATGAAATTATGTCCTCTAAAAATACAGCGGAAATTTTCTGTTTTGAGTAACCTGATTTTAACATGGTTTCGTGCCCTTCTGTTATTTTCATTTTACCTTCTCCGCTCGAAATGCTACTTCCGTATTTTACCATGAAATCTAGTCCGAGGATACCGTCATACGGTACTTTCCCTAAATTTGCAATCAATGTATCGTGAGGGTAAACTTCTCCATCGATAATGAAAGGTATGTTGCATTGCCCTAATGTGGCGAGCGCATGGTCGGAAGCACTTCTCACAGGGGAGGAATAGTCGTCAATTTTTAGGTTTCCAAAAGGGAAACTTGTACTCTACATAATACTCACAGCGGCACCGGTATCCACTAAAAAGGAATACACTCTACCTAGTACTGTAACCGAGACCGTCAAGCCGACTTCTGGTGCTACGACGAGCACTAATTCGTCCCCGACCTGCCGGCCGGGGTGGCCGCGTTTCCCTGATCTCGGTTTTGGGTGGGGGTGGGACAATCTATCGGGCGATGGCCCGCTTGCTTGCACACGCCGCAAATCATCAGAGGGCAATCTTTACTGACATGGCTCCCTTCCCCACAGTTATAACATGCGCGGGGTTTTGTATGGCAATAGCGCGCGATGTGTCCCACCTTTTTACAGTAATTACAAGTCCGAGGCGCATTAGTTACGTTCCCTCCACCCACCGGCAGTGTAGACTGTGGGGGCTTCGTGTGTACATTTGTCTGGATTGCGTGCACTTGATCCGAAAGACTAGGGCTCACAGTGGGGTTTAAGATTGGCTCGAGATGGGGTTGAACATGACTCGTTGTGAAATATCGTGTCGGGTCACTGTACGGAAAGGTTGTCGGTGTCTTCACGTTAGGACTGCGCACGGGCATACCAAAGTCATGGTTCTGCAAGAAGTTTACTTCCCTAACACCTGCGTAATTACGAGCATTGAATTCCTCTAGGTTAGCAAATTCCTCAGCCTCTTGCATGGTTCTTGGATTGCGCACTAGCACGAATCGCCCAATTTTTCCCTAAGTCCGACCAAGAACTGTGAGAGGAGGCGGTTCTCGAGGATAATTCCTGTCGCTTGTGAGTCTGGGTCTAGAAAAGCATCTCTTAGTTTTCGTTCCAATTCCCTGAGACGGGAAGAATACTCGTTCACGCTTTCCAAGGGGCGTTGCAGCAAGCTTGTGAACATTTTTTCAACAGAGACCAGTGAAATTTTGGGAATGAAGCGCTTTTTCATTAGTTTAGAAAAATATGTTCATAAGACTCAATAACGTGAGGATTTGACTTAATGAATTCGGCAGCGGTACCGCTCAGACGCAGCCGTGCTACAATCAAGGTTTGCTTCTCACTCCACCCGCTAAGATGACTCACTAACTTAAAATTGTTCAAAAAATCCTCGATGCTAACGTCCCCATCACCGCTAAAACTCGGAATTAAATGAATGTGATGTCCTGAAAATGTTTGTTGCATAGTTGGAGGGGAAACAGGGGCGCTTTCTATCATATTAACAGCGGATGTAAAATCAATTAAGTTCGTATTGTTTGGTGATAAATCACGCTCCCAAGACAGGTGCCCTTGCCACCGAAATCCATTATGATTTAAAGACAATACGGCTAGGACAAAATTCATTCGCCATATGTTAGCAATATAACCGATTCTCGTTACTAAAAAAATGGGGTTAGTTTCCTTTTGGCATTACGCGTAACTACTTCTTAAATTGAAATTCAATCAAACGAATGAAGCATGATGGACGGAAGGCAAGTTGCATTTTAATAAGCCGCTCCAAGACTCCGCCACCCAACACCTGACACCAACATGTCGCGTGGACATAGTAGGGTTGGGTTCGTGGAATCAAAGAGGGGCTTTCCTTGCTATACATTTATTGGACTTACTACACAAGGAGTCCGGCCCGGAAGGAAAGAGGAAGCGTAGAGACAACAGCGGAGAAAGCAAGGTTGACTTCTAAGGGGCTCACAGTTTCATTTCAAAGCCGGGGTGATGTCGCGGGGACATGATGCTAGTTCTGATGTTTCGGAAAAGCCAAGTAGATGGCAGTCTCAATACATAATGTCGCGGGGACATGATGCTCGGACATCTAGAAGGACTCATGCGAGCTAGTGTCCTTTTCGCCGAATCCGCGATAGCAAATTCGGAGTGCTGATGAACCGGAAACTCCTTTGGAACGCCCAAGCGCTTCGTGTACGTAGAAAGGCATTCGCGGCGCTTAATCGGCTCCGGCCGATTATCCGCCCGCCGGTCCTGAGTATGGACACAAAGCGTAGACTTTACCAAGCGTGCGTGCTGCCTGTCATCACGTACGCTGCTCCGGAATGGTCAGGAGTGTCGCGAACGAGTCTCGCTCAAATTCAGGTGGTGCAGAATTCTGCTCTTCGTGACATCATGGCACGCGGTCGTTACGCCCGCGTTTCCGAGATGCACGAAGACGAATAGCTGGAAACCCTGGACGTCCTTCTGCCTAGAATATCTAGAAAATTCTTCATAAAAGCGGCAGAAGCAGGGGTAAAAGTAATTCTCCCGGTTGGCGACATTAGGGTCTGGCCATGGGACCGCTACAAGCGCCCCATAGCATCCCAAGACGAGCAAGACCCCCTTCCGGCAAAGAAGAAGCCAAGGCTGCTCTGAGCGGGAATAAATCAAACGACTGAAAACGCAGAAGAATTCTTCCCGCCTTAGTAGCCTTGGAGGCTGGAAAGGCGCAGTGTAAGGGCTACGCAAGAGCCCTTGCAAGAAACTGCTCTATAAGCAAAGCAGAGCAGTGACTGAAGACACTAAAGGTTGAGGAAATCTCTTACGGAGGCCGAACCTGCTGTTGTCTCTACGCTTCCTCACTCCTTTTGGGCCGGACTCCTTGTGTAGTAAGTCCAATAAATGTATTGCAATGAAAGACCCTCTTTGATTCCACGAACCCAACCCTACTATGTCCACGCGACAAATGGAGTAAAGATCTTGAGGAGTAATTTCCGAGAATATGTGGAATGGGCAAAGTGACAGGCAAGAGACGCTGTTCAATGCTTCTGAATCCAACGATGATGTATTATGGTTTTTTAAAATGCAATCGAGGGAGTCGGCAGAGGTATTTGCTTTGTCGCAGTAATCGTATAGTGCTCTCCCGTTATGTGGTATTGGCGGGGTGGGTACCTTTTTCCTTCGTAGACAGCGGGCTAGGGTCCATGCCGAATTATCCTTATGTGAGAGTGAACTTATTTTCTCTCGCCAAGTTTTTTCCCAATGTGTTCTAGTTTTGGATGTTACAAGGTTTTGAAGTGCACAGAAGCGGATTTTATCTGGCCTTGTTTCTAATGGAAGTTATGCGCAAAATATCCGGAGGTAGTGTGGCACCAGCGATGGAGGCCGGAGAAGGAGGGTAGCAAGAGCGATGAATGATTTTGGTTAAGGTGCTTGTGAAATCTTGAGCCGCTTTCTCTATGCTGTCTGGAGTGCTAGCAGGACATGGGACAAGGTAAATGGCCAAGCAGTTTTCTTTAAATAGTTTCCAGTTAACTCTTCTAGTTGGTTCTGGTTGTATGGAGGAGTGTAGGAACGCAGTAAAATATGGGGCAGTGGTCCGAGGCTGAGTTATCTAGGTTAAGGATTTGGAATGCGATATCTGCGGATAATAGAACTACATCCAGGATATCTGAGGAGTAGGGGTGATGATGGAAGTGGGTAGGGAAAGGCGGTGAGTGAATTGCAATATTTTTGGTAAATAGGAGCTTATGAAGGGCTCGCCCTCGTGTGGTAGTGGTTTTGCAACCCCAGACAGAATGTTTGGCGTTTAACTCACCACCTTTTATGAGCTTTGGGTGCAGTAGGGATGAGAGCGCTGATAAGCCAGGGGCGTCTGACTTTGAGGATGAAGGTGGAAAGTAGGCTCACCAAATGTTAAGGGTCCCAGTAACTCCTTTTATTGCTATTCCAGCGAGTTCCAGTTTTTGGGTGGGTGGGGGTTGAAGTTATGTGAAGAGTAGGTTAGTTTTGGATAGGATCATGACCCCGCAACCAGGATCATTAGCTCTATCTCTTCTGATTATAGAGTAATTTGGACAATTAAATGTTTGGCTATTATTATTTTTGGTTTCTTAAAGAAGGATGGTGTATGGATAATGATTGGTTATTAGGAGGTTTAGCTCTTGTTTTTTGTTTTTTATGCCATTTATGTTCCATTGTAAAACTTTAAGGAAGTGGTTGTATATTTGTGAAATGGGCACCATTTACAAGTTGAAGAAGGGCTGGTATAAGGTCATTGGTGATGATGCTAATAAGGGTTTTACTGTCAGTAGGAGACTGAGGTACTAGAGCAGTTCTTATATTTGCGGTTGATGATTGGTCATTGATTGAGGGAGAGTGTTGCCCAGAGGGTGGCGGGGGGTGTTGATCGGAGGTTGGGGGAGAGTTAAGAGATGATTAAGGTGTTCACAGCCGAACTGTCAGCTATCAAAAGGGCCCTAAAAGATATAAAAGAATGTAATGGCTCTTCTCCTCTCATCTGTTCGCACTCATTTATTTCCCTATAATCCATGTCAATCTTGTCATCAATGCACCTGATGGTTCAGGAGATCTATTATACCCTGTGGTCCCTTCAGATAAAGGGGAAGTAAGTATCCTCTATATGGACTGCTGGTCATGTGGGAATACCAGTTATTGAAAAAGCTGGCAAAGCAGCAAAGGAAGCCCTGGTCAATCTCAAAACAGACTCAGCATTGCTTCATTTGGTGGACGTCGGGGCTGCCTTGCGGAATTTTGTTCTGAACCAGTGGAAGGAAGCTTGGTGATTCTTGCAAAACAAGGAACTTAAGGCCATAAATTTGGTTGTTTTGACAGTGCCCTCTTCCATCTGGAACAATCAGAGGAAGAGGTCAGGATCACGCGCATAAGAATAGGGCACTTAGCCCTCACACACTCTTCATGGAGACAAAAGTACAACCTCCTTTTTAATTATGTTGATTGTGACGTGAATTCATTTCTTCTTCAACATTCTGTTCGATTGGCATTGCTTTTATTCTTGAAAATGCCATTATTTAAGGATACAAGTGTGACCTTTATATTTCAAATGCATTTAATGTATTCACTTTCACAGCAAACCGATAATGGTTGATTATATGCAGTTTAATTAAGTACACTATGCATTTAGACGGGCTTTATTTATATACAAATTCAGAATCAATGGAAACAAAATTTACTTAAATATTGGAGCAATGTAAGACAATAAGAAGTCTCCTTGAATTTGAGTGTTTGTGTACAATAATTAAAAAATGTTTAACAACACCAATATAATGGCATGCTCATTTAAACTGTTAAATTCTCATTAAGTATGATGAACGATCATGCATCAATTGTCCTTTGATTATGGAGAATTTAGTAGACCAAAATGTTCAAACATAATAAAATGGCAGCCATCATAATTTCTGTCAAATTTCCTTGAAGATTTAGCAGTTTTAATGTAGCGTTCTTGGATTTATTTTGATGAATGCACCAAACTCATAGGATTTCATTTCCACCTTACTCATTTCTCAATAAACAATCAGTGTTACAAAAACAGCGTAAAAAATAGATAGTTTTACATTTGAATTTCCACAATATGAAATGTGCTGTAAGTTGATGAAATTCCACAAAAAATAGTATTATTTAGATTTGCTCTACCCCTCATGGTGTACAATCATGACTCCACAGCTAATTAAAAATGGTCTGCCGAAATCACGTTGCGGTGTATTAGCAAGGGAGCAAAAATCTCTCTTGTGTAGTAGCAAGATTCGTATGATATGTTTAGGGAAATGACCCCATAACTCATCACTGTAATTCAAATGACATGGAAAGAAGACATGGTCAAGTATTAAACGATACTCATTTGAAATGGGAAAGTTGAGCTTTAATCAGTTCTTTACAGATCTGACTGATGTGAGTCTCCCTGTTAAGTTTCCTATCTATATTAATTCGTAGTATTTTAGAATTTTCAACATCAGTACATTTTTATATACTATAACTGCATACAATATGCTGAGTTTTGTTAGTATTTACACATAAATGATTAATATAAAACCTGCCTGCTTAGCCTGTCTTTGAGTGGCTATGAATCGTACCTTTGCAACTTCTAGATTTTGACATTATTGCACACAAAAAGCATGATAAGGATATAAAACATATGTAGGTTTAATATTACAGGGCAAATCATTAATCATGATGATACCCAAAATAGCTTAAAGATTAGAAATTCTTCATGAAAATATGTGCATTGAAATTATTATTGGAAGCCAAATGAGGCAATGTTTTTATGAACAAAATAACCCTAGAACTACTAAAAATTTAAGAGAAATTAGGTAAATCAGACTGTTGTGCTAAGATACAATTTTCAAGGAAATAATGAAATTAACTCCTAATAATAATAATCTAGGAGGAACTTGAATCCTTAAAATAAACATCCTTATCCTCTTCCTTCCCTTTTCTTGCTTGCCTCACATTCTCCCCTCTATTACCATCTTGAACAGTCCCCTGTCGGTCAATATGCCCTTCATCCATTTTCCAGTCCACGACTATTATCCTGCTTCAATGACCACATTTCCGCAGCTTATATAACTCTGCACCATATCAAAAGTTTCCCCAGTCTTTTTTTATATCCTTACTCAATGTCCCATTCATCAACTCTCTCCTCCTTATGAAAGCCTCTGTGCCTAGCGTAATTCTTCTCCATACGTCCCTACTACTTTGACCGTGGTGGTCCAAATGCTTCAGAGATACGTGAACTCTTCTACCTGCATTAGTTTTTGCCCTCCTATTTTAATGTTTAGCTTAGCTTTTTTCTTTCTAGAAAATTGCATATCCTTTGTTTTATTAATATTGATTCTCATCCCATACCTGTCGCCCTGAATTTCTAATTCACTCAGCAATGCTTACAACCCCTGGCTGACTGACAAACTAAAGCTTGGTCATCCGGAAACATAATTAATTTTACGAATTCCCTGCCCACTTTGATTCCTACCTCCAGTTCTTCCCATGCCTCTTTCATCATTTCCTCTGCATTGTTGTTCAAGATGGCGTCAACTTTGGCCATACAATGATGTGGCTCTTGTAAAACACGACTCAAAGTACGTGATATGGTCGTTAGTTGCGATATTTGCTCAGGTGTATATCACCATAAATGCTCCGGCTTAAGTGATATAACATTAAAAGCTCTCTCGGACTACCAAGACATTTACTGGAAGTGTTTTTTATGCCGTGTAAATAAGCCAAATATTTACCTACAATATGTCGGCCAATATTGAAAATTTGAAAATGGAGTTACAAACTCTCCAATCTACCGGATCCACGGAAAGTACTACCTTGCAGCCAATTGCAAAGGAAGCTGTAACGTTGTCTACGGAATTGAAACCTGAAGTCAACGAACAATTAGGCCTCAATAGTGACAACTCCGATTTGTGCCCCAAAAATGTAAAAGCAAAATTTATCACCATGAGTTTCGAATCCATCGTTACTGACGAGGAAGGTTTTCAAAAGGTGAATTACCAGAAAAACAAATGCAAACGAAATAAGGTTTTTGGGAGTTGTAAGCAGCCTGCTGTTACGTGCAATTTTTTGGGAGTTCCTCGCAAGACTCTCTTCTACATTCGTCGTGTCCAGTCCAATGCAACGCCTGATGACATTGTGAAGCATCTGTCCGGAATATTTCCTGGGAATGACTTCAAATGTGAAAGTTTGAGAGTTGGTGAAGTTTATAATTCTTTTAAACTCTTTGCGCCAATTAGCCTTAAGGATCAACTTCTTAAAGAAGTTATTTGGCCAGTAGAAGTGAAAGTTGGGAAATTTTTCCCCCAAAAACCGCAGAAACTGACCCCTACTCATGAAGAGACAGAGAATATTGCTGAAGGGTCAGCTGCGGTGGTGAATCCGAACTCCGAGTTGAAAACTAGTGATGCGCCGGTATCCACCTCAGCAACAAGGGGCCACACCGATAACACTACGGAAAAGTGTTCCTTAGAGAAACGTGTTACCCGCCTCCAAACGGGAATATCAAAACCAAAGTCCTTTTGACTAGATAGTATTAATTTATTTTGCCAAAATGTGAGATGTCTACGTAATAAGATAACGGAGATAGAGGCAATAGTCAAACATGGTGGCTACAATGTGCTATGTCTCAATGAGCACTGGATTGCAAAAAATGAATTTGATGTGTATAACATTAGTGATTTTGGCTGGTCATCATTCTACTGCCGATCTGTAGCAAAAAAATGGTGGGACCTGTATTTATTTCCTGAAAGGTATGCCCTTCAAGGTAATTGACTTGGAAAAATTCTGTCTGGAATTGATTGCACTTTGAAATATCTGCGATCATATTGAAGGACCTGAATTTGATCATTGCTTCTGTGTATCGCTCCCCTAATGGTGTTTTTTAACACTTCTTCAATCAACTGGAACTAGTACTATCCCTATTCTTGACTCTGAAAGCCAATATCATAATTTGTGGAGATCTCAACATTGACATAACACTAAAAACTAGTAATTGTCAGGTTCTTGAAAATCTTTTGCTTTCTTATAATTTATACTGGGCAAACAAACAGCCTACTCGACTTTCTGCCTGCCTAGATAATGTAATTACCAATTATGGTCCTGAATTGTACAGTGTAAGTGTTATTGACTATCTCTTATCTGACCATCAAGGTATAAGCTTCACTTTTATTACTCAAATAACTCAAAAGATATATCCAAATAGAGGTAAAACCATAATCGTGAGGCCCATAACAATAGAAGGTTTAAAGAGTTACTAACTGCTTCTATCTTGTATTGATTGGCATGGTTTTTGCACAGACTCTGTAGAACAAACATGTTTTTCAAGTTTTTTAGGTAATTTCCTAGGCATTTTTGAGCAATGCTTTCCTAAAAAAATTCCTAACTCTATCCCCACTAAAAATAAAAAAAATCTCTGGTATGCTGGGGAGTTATTAGCTCTTAGAAATGATTTACTTAGTTACTACCACTCTTACAAAACCAGTGGAAGCCAGCATGACAAAGAGGCTTACTTGAAATACAAAAGAGATTATTATAATTTAGTTAGGTGTGCAAAAAATAATGCTTACAAGGATTTTATATTGAATGCAAAAAATAAACAAAAGGCAGCATGGAGTATAATCAATCAAGAAGTTGGTCATGGTAATGGAAAAGAAAATCTTCCTTTCACCCCAGATGCTGTAAATAATTTTTTCTTAAAAGCTGTTAAAGACAATTTGTTCTCTCAAAAAGTTGATGCTGCCAATATTGGTAATATGCTGTAAAATCTTCCTCCGAATAATTTAAATTTTAAATGGAATTTTGTTACTACACTTGATATTATATCGACTGTTAAAAAATTTAAAAAATCCAACAGTAAGGATATTTATGGTCTTTCTAACTCCCTAATAAAGGACATTATTGTGCTCATTGCGGAACCATTAGCAATGTTAGTCAATTTATGTTTTGAGACAGGAGATTTTTCAACAGCTCTAAAATATTCCAAAACAGTACCTGTTATAAGAAAGGTGATAAAGATGATTTAGCTAACTACCGCCCCATTTCCAAGGTCCCCGTTTTTGGTAAAATTTTTGAAGCTATTATGAAAGATGAAATATGTAATTTTTTTGAGTTAAATAATCTGTTTTCCAAATCCCAGTATGGCTTTCGATCTGGGAAATCTACAATTTTGGCAGTAGAGTCCATAGTTAATTATGTCATTAATGCATTTGAAGAAAAGGAATCAGTCTCAGTGACACTATGTGATCTTAGTAAGGCCTTCGACTGTGTTAATCATTCAATATTACTAACAAAGCTAGAATATTATGGTATTAACGGAGTTGCACTGAAACTAATGAAGTCATATTTGGATGATCGCCACCAATTGGTTGAACTTGATGGCTGTCAGTCTGCAGTTCTTAAAGTAAAATGTGGTGTACCACAGGGCTCTGTGCTTGGCCCAGTACTTTTCATTACCATGATTAATGATTTGCCCTGTAATATGAAACCTAGATCTGTTTTATTTGCTGATGACACTACTTTTGTGCAAAAGTGTCAACCTCTAGAAGATGCAAAGTTACGATCTAGCGCTACCCAAAAACAGGCTAAGGAATGGTTTGATGTTAATCATTTACAATTAAATACTAACAAAACTCAGCATATTGTGTGCAGTCTTAAATCAAAAAAACTGATATTGAAACTGCTAAAATACTAGGAATTTATATTGATACAAAACTTATTTGGGAGACTCACATCAGTCAGACCTGTAATAAACTTAGTAAAGCTGTTTATATGTTAAGAAAGCTCAACTTTATCATTTCAAATGAGTATCGTTTAACACTTTACCATGCCTTCTTTCAATGTCATTTGAATTATGGTGTTGAGTTATGGGGTCATTCCCCTCATGTTAAAAAAATTTTGCTACTGCAAAAGAGAGCTATTCGCTCTCTTGCTAATATACCACCATGTGGTTACAGCAAACCTTTATTTATTAGGTATAGAATCATGACTGTATTTTGTTTGTATATCTTTAAGGCTCCGACTCATGTGAAATTTAATCTAGAAACTTACCAATTAAGATCCAACCTCCATAAGTATTCCACAAGAGGAAAATCGAATCTAAATACTACTTATTGTAGATTGTCATTAACTTACAACACATTTCACAATATACCACTGTATAACCATCTGCCTACTCAGTTGAAATCAGATGCTATCCAGAGTTTCAAGAATAGGGTATATACCTGGTTACTTACTCACCCACTATACTCATTGGATGAATTCTTTTGTGGCAATTTTCATCAGTGGGCAACCCTGCCATACACCTCTTCCTAACGCTACCCATCAGGACTCTTCATTTCCCACTCACACCTGAGCAGTCTGAGACATATACAGGTTGCGGATTAGCCTCCTTTCCCGCCAATCTATTCCTATTTCCTGCAATATACTCATTAGTTTTTCACAATTCACTCCATCAAATGCTTTTTCGAAAGCTACAAAACAGGCAAATACATCCTGGTTGTGTTCTATATTCCTCTCGATTAATAATCTCATTTCTGCAATGGCATCACACGTACCTCTCCCCTTCCTAAACCCTGAAAATGTCTCGCAAGTTTGATGGGCATTTAAACAAAACAGAGGGACAAGGTTAGAATAAAATTGATGTTGACTGATTGTCATTAATAATTATGAAGAGTTCATGGATTAAATGTTTAATTTTGTGTGTTCCGGGGAAGAAAGTGGTGATAATATTAGGGCTTTTTGGAAAGTTTGGTTTGATGAGGGGAGTGTATTTGGTTGAGGGTTAGGATTTAACTGCTCAGTAGCATTCATGGTACCTACATTTTCTCAGACAGTCATGTAGCTGATACAAGTACTTCTGTTGGGAGCGGATGTTGTTGCAGAGACGGAAGCCACGGACTGAGAGAGAAAGGAATGGAGCGCTTTGTAAGAGGTGGATGGCAGCTGTCGAAATCAAGCTATTGTTCTTACTAGTTGGATTAACGTGGACTGAGGTATAAAAGGTATTGTTTTGGAGGTGAATGTTAATATACAGGGAAGTGTCATTCAAGTCGGGTATGGAAGAAGTGAATGATACTGATGAGGATTTGAGAGAGGAAATAAAAGGAGATAAATTTTTGCGTCTGAGGAACCAAAGGAGGAAAATATCATTGATATAGTGGGCCCAGAAGAGTGGTTTGAGGGTTTATTATTGCAGAAAGTCATGTTCTAGTTTACCCATAAAAAGATTGGCGTATGTAAGAGCCATACGTGTTCCCATTGCAGTGCCTTTTATTTGTAAATATATTTTCTCATTGAATTGAAAAGCATTTTTGGTGAGAACAATTTTACTCTGTTTGATGAGCAAATCTGTGGATGGGGTGTGTTGTGTGGATCGTAGGGAGAGTTAATATTGCAGGGCTTCTCAGCCTTCTTTGTTGGGAATGGAGGTGTACAGATATGTATTGTCTATTGTGGCCATGAGAATGGTCGTGTTGTTGGGCTGAACCAAGCACTCTTCATGTATCACATGCCTCCCTCCCCCCCCTTGTTCATTTCCCATTGGTCCCTTACCCCTCCCTCCCTCGTCCCTCCCCCGCACATGTCCCCTCCGCTATTCCACGAGAAGGCCAGTCTGAAGACAACAGCAGAGCCATTGAAACATCAAAACAATATATAGTGAGTGTCCTTTCTTTGTGTCCCTATGGTTTAAAAATCTACATCTGTATTTTTATGTGTTTATATATATTTATGTATATATATATATATATAAATATATACATATAGTATTATTATGTAATCTACCCGTTAAGGTAGGTTTTTGGATGGACAAAGCTACTAAATAAAACCTTATGTGTCTCGTAAAAAACACAAAATCCAGCATCCTACTCCATCAAGTCCCTCTTCATCTCTGAGTGCTCTCTGCCTCCCTTCATCCCGTCCAACTTCCCTATCCTACTCCTTCCCTTTCCTCGTTGGTCTAACATTCTCCCCTCTATCACAGTCCTCAATATCCCACTGCCGGTAAATACCCCCTTCACTCTTTTTTCGTGCCTCTGTAGGATTGCTCCAAACAAGCCCCTCTCCACGCCCACCATACCAAGTACTTCCTTGTTTGTTTTCTTCTGTGTGCATTTCACCTTCTCCATTCTTCTCCACACCCACATTTCAAAAGCCTCCAGTGTACGTCTATTCTCCTGCTTCAATGACCACATTTCCGCACCGTACATAGCTACGCTCCATATCAGTATTTTTACGAGTCTTTTTTTAACATCCTTTCTCAACATCCCTGTCATCAACTCCCCCCTCCTTGTGAAAGCCTCTTTGCCTAGCACAATTCTTCTTCTTACCTCCCTACTACTTTGAACGTGTTGGTCCAAAAAACTACCGAGGTATGTAAACTTTCTATCTGCTCTGGTTTTTGCCCTCCTATTTTAATGTTTAGCTTAGCATTTTTCTTTCTGGACAATCGCTTAACCTTTGTTTTATTAATATTGATTCTCATCCCATTCTGTCGCACTGAATTTCCAATTCACTAAGCAATGCTTGCAAGCCCTTGGCTAACTGACAAACTAAAGCTTGGTCATCGGCAAACCTAACTGATTTTAAAAATTCCCCACCCACTTTCATTCATTCCTCCAGTTCTTCCCATGCCACTTTCATCATTTCCTCGGCATATAGGTTGAACAGTAACGGTGATAATGAGCAACCCTGTCTTACACCTGTTCCTAACCCTGCCCAACCGAACTCCCAATTCCTCACTCGCATCTGAGCAGTCTGAGACATATACAGGTTGCGGATTAGCCTCCTGTCCCGCCAATCTATTCCTATTTCCTGCAATATACTCATTAGTTTTTCCCAATTCACTCTATCAAATGCTTTTTCGAAAGCTACAAAACAGGCAAATACATCCTGGTTGTGTTCTTTATTCCTCACGATTAATAATTTCATTACTGCAATGGCATCACGCGTATCTTTCCCCTTCCTAAACCCAAACTGATCCTCCCCGAAGTAATCATTTGCCCTATTCTCTGTCCTTTTGTTTATAATCCTGAGAACAACTTTAGCTGCATGGGATATCAAACCTATCATCCTGTAGTCCTCTCATGATTTTCCCCTAACCTTTTTGGAATTGAAATTAAAAATGATCTCACAAAGTCTTCCGGCCAGATTCCCTCCTCATAAATACTACGGATCAGCCCATATAGCCTCTTCCTCCCACATTTTCCTAAGCCTTTTAAAAGTTCGGCGGGAATGTTATCCACCCCCACGGCCTCATTTAGTTTCATTTCCCTTAATGCCCTTTCTATCTCATTGTCTAGTATGCCTGGACCTAAGCTATCTTCCTCTACGTCATGTTCCTCTCCTATGTCTAACTTTGTTGGTCTAAGTTCTTTATTATTACAGTTCTTCCTTATATTCCTTCCATCTCTCTTGGATCTTCCCTGCATCCAATATTACCTTACCCACCTTATCTCTAACTGCGATCGTTGATCTCCCTTTCTTACTTCCCGATAAAGAGTTAACTTTGCTGTACAGCGCACCTATTTCACCCTTCCTCTGCAGACTTTCCATATCCTCGCACTGTCTTCCACCATGCTTCTTTTTATTTTATTTGTTGATCGCCTCAATTTATTGTTTAATTCTTTGTACTTCATTTTGCCTAATTCTGTATTTACATTCTTCTATTTTCGCCGGTCATCCATCTTTGTAATCATCTCATCCGTGATCCATGGCTTCGTGGTCCTTTTAGCGTTAACGATTCCAATAGAGTCTTTTGCAACTTTAGACAACCATTTCTTGATACATTCCCATTTTTCCTTGATAGTACGTAGCTTTTCACCATCCGCCATGATTTCCTCTACCACCTGTTTGAATTCCTTCATTTTCAAACCATTTAATGCTTCTACATTCCATTTTCCAACTCGCCGCCCCTGCTGTATCTTTTCGAAACGGACGCTATAGTTCATAATAATTAATTGTGGTCTCAGTCCGCATCCGCTCCCGGGAAGCTGTGCGAATTTATCACACTGTTGCTAAACCTGTGCCTAACCAGGATATAATCTAGCTGATACCTCTCTGAGTCACCTGGCATTTTCCATGTATACCTGCATCTTTTGTGGTGTCTAAACCAAGTGTTGGTGGTGACTAGCCCGTCTCCAGCAGAACTTAACTGCTTTCTCCCCGCGGTCATTCCTTGTGCCTAAACCGTAGTCCCTGACCTCATCACCATCTCTTTCTTCGTCTACCGTCGCATTCTAATCCCCCATCACCATCAAATGTTTCCCTGCAGGAACACACGCGATTATGTCTCCTAACTGATCATATATCCAATCGACCTCCTCTGCCTTCTGGTTGCTCGATTTCAAGTATACCTGAATAATGACCAAGTTCGTCGGCTCTATTTTTATCTCAACTAGTAGTATTCTATCTGGTACCTGCTCTATATTGACTACGCTTCTCCCTACTTCTTCATTTAATACTATAGCAACCCCTCGTTGGCTCTTGTCCCCGCCGCTGTATATTATTCTATACTTATCACTCCAATAATTTCCGCTATCTTTCCATCTCACCTCGCATAGACCTAAAATATCGATATTTCCCCTTTCCATCTGTCGCGTATCATTCTCCAGTTTCCCTGTCCTCATCATTGTCCTAACATTCCACGTTCCTATTCTAATTAATTTGGTCTTCTTCTGATGCGTTTTCTGTCCTGCTGCTGCCGGTTTTCTCTTGCAAGGGTTTCGTGAGATGACGACCGCGGAAGCCTTGCCTCTCCCGCTGCCGGCTACGACACACGGCCGATTGGGCCGAGCCCCATAGTTGCCAGGACTCAAAATCTTTGTCATGTTAATCTTTGGAATGGTAATTGAGGTAGTTTCCCGTTGCCTTCCTCAATAGTTTTTTTAACGTGACACCATGACTTCTTGGCCGCCACACTTGGGTCCGACGCCATCGCAGCCGCCTCACTGAGGAAAAGACGCTGCGTGGACTACCTTTCGTCTGGCTCCTAACCTTCGACCTATCTGGCATTGGTCACCCTTCCAGGAGCAATTATTATTACTCCCGCCAGCACAGCTCTAGGGGTCATCGGAACGCGCGAGCCATTCCACCACGTCAAGATTGTAGTCTGGGGAGGGTTATATATATATATATATATATATATATATATATATATATATATATATATATATATATATATATATATATATATATATATATATATATATATTTCCAACAGGAATATTTTATTAGTTGAATAATATATGGGTCCTTTCTATTTTATAATTGCCATTTCATCTGTACTTATCGTCATTTTAGAGATAGCTTCACATACCTGTGATTATAAATATGAAAAAATAGCAGTCTTAAGTTATGTGAATATTTATTTATAAAATGAAAATGTTAAGGGGTTAAGAACCAATTTCAATTATATTTTGCAAAAAAATTAGTCTCCATTCATGCGGTAAATAATTGATAGTTACGACCAATGAATGCATTGAATCATAAATGCTTTTGACTATATCTACCGTAAGTATGCAGAAGATTAGAGCCAGGCGATTGAAATCAATTCCAAAGATGAGAAAGATCAAAATATCAAAAAAAACTATGAACGCGACGACAAAATATGTCGCCTCACTGCTTTTACGCTATGATTTGAAAGTCGAAACGAGACAAAGAAACTGCGGGAGATGCCGCAAAAGTAACTTTTCACGGACACATCCGGCATCTCCCTCAGTTTATTTGACTTTTGTCAAGGTTTAAACAGATAAGTGTTTAAAAGTTGGCTCTTTAACCATGTGGCGCATCCCGCACACGACTACGAATACCTGTGGCATTGTATGTACGGTATTTCGTCACAACACCTTGTTCCTTTAAAACCCTCAAAATTTCTGAGTTTAAGAGGAGGCCTCGATAGCAGAGCACAGGCATGTCCTGCCTGTGTTCACCGAGTGTCTCAATTTCGCCGGCGTCCGAGGCTTCGGCCGCCGGGATTCGGAGAGCGGCGCTGCCGGACTCTCTCGGAAGTCGAGGTTCCGATCGTGTTTTGTGTCGAGCGGCGGTGGACCGCCTAGTTCATCAAGAAGCGTGCGGTTTGACTCTCGACTTCTGCTGCCGGGAAGGCCGTGCTTTCGTTCTGTTTACTGGATCAAGACTGGCCTTGACTCTTGGTGTAGAGTTTGGGCTCATTTTTATTTGCCACCAACGGTTGCGTGTAGCGGGGAGGGAGTGCGCACGAGTGTTTATTTCTTTCTTGGAGTGCTTTCGGTGCGCTCTCCCTTTTTTCGCGCTGGCGTGCTCAATTTGATTTTTTCAAAATGGTCGTACATCACGTGAACACGCTCGCCTTGCAAATTGACGATAAGGCGAAGGCCCCTGCTCCGTTGGAGGTCCACCTCCTTACACTAGAGTCACTGGGCCTCACACCGGAAGAGATTGTGGCGATCTAATTAGGATATAACCGCCATTTGGTATTCCTGAAGTTGGCAACTGAAGCTACTATGAAGAGGATTCTATATTTTATCCCACGAAAGCTGCCGTTTCCATCCCTAACGATCCGAGGACGACGATTGCCATTGACGATACCTTCGGTAGCCTTTGTAATGTCAGGGCTCTTCGTCTTCCCGTGGAGACCCCATTGGAAGGTATAACAAGTGAGCTTCAACGTTTTGGAAAAATCCATCGCTCGTGGGAGAACAGGTGGGAGGGCGACAAAATGGCGCGCGTGCTGACAGGTACGACAATGGTGCGTATGACGGTGGAAAGAAATATCCCGTCGTACCTCCACATTGGCGGCAACCGGGCCATCATTCAATCTACGAGGGTCAGCGCCGCACCTGCGCCCGTTGCAACCAAGAAGGCCATGGTGGAGGAAAGCCAAGGTGTCCGCAATATTCCCAGGGCTCCTCTAGAGGTGGACCAATTCGATCGATCTCCTCCGATTTCTCCCGACGGAGCCCCTTCGGCAGATGACCTCCAGTCCGCTCCCGGCCCCCCCGAGGCCACCTCCTGGGTTGGCCCGGTCACCAGCTGTGCTGCCTAAAAGAAGGCCTCCCGTTGAACGCTGCCGAGTTACCCGCTCTTCGTAGAGACCACGGCTGGGTCTTCTCCTTCGGACGAGGTCGAGGGGGAGGTATGCAGTGACAACTCGAGGCCTCGATCGTCGGCCCGTCGTACGAAGCGTCCCGGGAAGCGGCGAAGCTCTTGTCGCTTGGGCTAGAGCGGGGACCGAAGCAACGTAAGCCAAGACCAGGACTCTGGTAAGTGATGTCCGGTGCCCATAGCTGTCCTCTCATTCCACCAATTAATATTATTTCGCTTAATATTGCTGGTGTTTATAGCGCTTTAGAAAGTGCAGTACAACGTTTTCTCCGCGATCTCAGGGCTGATGGAATCCTCCTTCAAGAGGTAAGAGAGGACATACTCTGGGATAAAAACATATTTCAGGCTTTCGGCAATTTCGCCGAAAGTCATTCTGGCACCACCACCATAGTCCGAAATGGCATTCCGTTCTCTCATGTTCGCCGCCACGCTTCAGGCCGAAAAACGTCCGCTATCGTGAATGGTATCCATATCACGAACCTTTACGCTCCCTCCGGTTAGCGCGCGAGGGCTGAGCGCGAAAAATATTTTAATGAACTCCCTCTCCCCTACCAGTATTCTTTCTTGGGGAGGGCCATATTGGGCGGAGATTTCAACTCCATCTACCGCCGAGAGGGTAGTGCCTCGAAAAGGGATGGGGTGACATACTATCCAAGCCGGGCACTCTCACTGATTCGAGCGATTGACGCAGTGCGTTCTTATTGCGCCGGTCCCACCCCCTTCACGCGATCAGGGCCTAACTCTCGGACGCGGATTAACTGCCTCTTCGTCTCGGCATCCCTAAAGAATGATGTTTAGAGAGTGGACACGTGCCCCTACGCGCGGAAGAATCTGGCCAGAAGTTTTCGTCCTCAGCGTCTACCCAGTTAGTGAGGGGTGCCTAAACTTCCTCCCGGAATGGCGCCACCTCAACTACATAGCCCCTTTTTACCTTTTGTTCGCTGCTACGAATGTTACAAAGTAATATGGGGACATTGCCTTCAGGTGACACCGAAGCAATGCTCGGCAAAATAAATAAATATCTCTCGCTTCCAATGACTTGCACTTCTTTGCCTTCAACCATCTCACTCTTTATCTTCGACAACACAACGGATAACGGCGCTACTCTAATAGATTCCTCTGATAAAATTTTGCTCGATCGGCCAATCCCATTACTTACGCCGGTCTGAGTTTCGCGAACTTTGCCATCGCACAAGGGGACAACAAATCTATCCTCTCTTACTGGCGAAAAAACACAATCATCACCCGATTTCTTTATCCCAAACCGGGAGTCGGTGGAAACCTCGAAGACATCGCCACTAACTTCGTCCCCAGCGGTGCAGCTTGCTTGCGACGCGGGTGGCAACCTCTCTATGACTCTTTCGGCCTTCGCCACCTCTGCTTATTTCTGTGTATCCTTATTTAGAGATCCGTTATCCTTATTCCCTTCTGTCGATTCCTCCGTCGTTACTTGAAAACAAATTCCCTCCATACTGCCGTTCATTCGCGAGTTACATTTCATTATCTCTGCCGGAAAAGCACTTTGGTTTTTAGTGTCGCTTATCGTTTTTTCCTCAAGGGATGCTAAATTATACGTGGCCATTTGCGAATCATTGCCATTAATTATACCATAAATGAAAGAATCAAACGCCTTGACCTCTTCGGAAACTCCAATTTCATGGGCGCCTATGGGCTCGTTCATCTGCGATGTTACGCCATTAGATTTAAGGTCTGTCTCGTGTCCCTCACCCATTCTTATTTTCCGTTTATTGAACGATATACTTTTCCCGTAACGAACCATAAAATCAAGGCAACAATTTCAGAGTGTTAAAATCATTCGCCTTGACTGGGATTCAAACCCAGATCCCGCCATATCCGGTTGAGTGCTTTAGCCACTTAAGCTACCGAGGCGTCCTCTTAAACTCTGAAATTTTGGGGCTTTTAAGGGAACAACAGCACTCGACCGGATATTGAGGGATCTGGGTTCGAATCCCAGTCAAGGCGAATGATTTTTACACTCTGAAATTGTTGCATTGAAATGCACATTAGCGGATGACTCCGTTAAATGTTACTGTGGCGGCATCTCCCGCAGTTTCTTTGGAATTCGTAAAATCAAGGCCTAGAGGACCGTCATAGTTCGTTTCCCCAAAATCCACTACTAAGATGTCATGGGGATATAATTTATGATCAATCAAAAATTGCACGAACTCTCTCCGATGATTGGCAAGGGATGACCTGACGCGCTTCGCACCCGAGAATTGTAATCAGAATTCCTTAATTGGTCAAAAGGAAATTTTTTACTATCAATGATGGTAACGGCTGCTCTCGTTTCCACTAGAAAATTGTTATCTTTCCTAAAATTATTAACTACTATTGTCCATCCTGCTTCTTGAGTTACCACTAGAATTAAATCGGTCCCGACCTCCCAGTCGGGAGATCGGCGTTTCCCGCCACGAAGGGATTTTCGCGCCTCGGGCAGCGTCTGGGAAGATGGCCAATTCTTTTGACAAATGCCTCATTTCACGAGCGGCAATCTTTAGCCATATGATTTTCATTTCCACAATTTAAACACAAAGACGGCCTCGTTCCCCTCTCCCTCTATCTAAACGCTCGACCAATGTGACCGGTTTTACCGCAGCGAAAGCAAACGCGTGCGCCGTGATTATCTATCCTTCGGTGTCCCTACTTGCACCGGGGGAAGCAGTCTTACTTTGGAACCCCTTCCGACAGCCTGTGCGGCGTTAATTTGTTCCACGGGAAACTGCCAACCTGCAACATTTGGCGGATTCGCGTTCATACCCTACCAAGGCGTTATATTTGGAGATGGCGGCCACCTAGGGGGTTACTGACACAACCACGCATGAGACTGTTGTGGTGAATTTACGTCTCTGTTGACGGCGAAATTTCTGACACTAGCTTCTTCAACGCTTGTGAAACCCTTCTGTCTTAATCAAGTTTGTTGGATTACGAACCAACACAAACCTACCAATCTCTTCCTTCAGCCCAATTAAAAATTGCACAAGAAGTCTACCTTGAATTCTTCGCTGTTTCTGAATCAATCTCGCCCCATGACTCGCGTAGCCTACGGGCGACATGGCGCAATCTGGTTGGAAATTCTGCGACGTTCTCCAGCGGTTTTTCTACGCAAGTGTTAAATGTTTTTTCTAACATGATTGGAGATGCCTTTAGGGAAAATCTCCTTTTGAGATTAATGGAAAAGTCCGCGTATGAACCTAATATGTGATGATTTGCAGAGACCAAATCCGCGGCGGTTCCTCCAAGCCGAAGTTGAGCGACTCCTAAGGTCTGTGCTTCATTCCAACTACTAAGATGACTTACAATACGAACGCTTTCCAAAAATTTGCCAACCCCAAACTCATCTTCCCCGCTAAACGTTGGAATTAAATGAATCTGGCTGCCAATAGCGGCGGTTTGCGCTGCTTCTCCGCAACCATTTTGCGGACTCGCGCTACTTCCCGGCTGTTCTAAGACATTAACCAAAGGTGTGAAGTTAAGTGCACTGCCGAATTTCAATCCATTTGCGGTTTCTTGATAATCGAGAAAAGGGTTAGGGTTCCCCAGTCTATGAGGGTTAAGGCCATCCATCGCGAAATTCAACCCAATGCTAATTACATTAAAATTTCACTGCGCTTAATTAATTTATTTTTTCTTACTCCGAGTGTATCCGATACCCATGGTGGGCGCTGAATGGGCTAATTGATGGTTCCTGATGAAGTGACGCTTAGTTTAATTGCGCGCAGAGAATCGCGATGAGGTTTTAGCACGTGTCTTAAAATAATAATTCGTTAGGTCACCACAGATTAGAATATCCCACCTGTCAGAGAAAATACGGAACTTCCGATTTAAAGACGTACACGGGCACATGATAATCTATGAGACACTGCCGCATACACTGAATAAATCACTAGTCCAACCGTGCAACCCCTCACCTGACACCAATATGTCGCAAGAGGGGTTTCTATGGTGCGACACAAAGGGTATCGGGGAAGGTACACCGAGTATTACCAAAGCAGCCGTATATTACCCAACATCAGTCATAATGCACCATTTACATAAGTATAAGGAAATTATGGATGGCTAGACCCTCGGTAAACGAACGCGAGTGCGGACAGAATTAAAATGGCAGAAAATTACCTGGGACAGGATAAATGCAGGGTGGACGCGGTCACGAAACACATAACCTAGGCAGAGCCCTCGTCCGTCGGAAAAGAAGGGAGTATGGCAGGGTGGACGCGGTCACGACACGCATAACCTAGGCGGAGCCCTCGTCCGTCGGAAAGGAAGGGAGTATTGCAGGGTGGACGAGGTCAAACGAACGTAACCTTGGCAGAGCCCTCGTCCGAAGTTTAGTCAGGAATAGGACACACTGACGCGACAAGCGCAACATAGCCGAAGCATCGTGCCCTACCGGTCACCGCCAGATAACCAACTGACTGCTTTTTGCCCGGCGACCAGGGCTTTTATACCCAATTTAGGAGTCAGGGAAGAAATACTTTTGAATCATTGTCTTTGGTCACGTGGGACATTCGGAGGAGCCAGGGAAGGAGTACCATGTCGCATACTTGCGACAATAGATATAAATTTTTGCAAAGTTACCAATTAGAATTTCGTTCAAATATAATAAGCTCTGTTGTTTGAAATATTAATTAATCTTACTTCTAATGATTTAAACCGAATAGAAATAATTTTAAAATCAAATATTTTCTCAAACAACATTGTTTTACTATTTTTACATTATAAACGAATGTATTAAGAGCAAATAACTTTAAAGAGCATACTGTATTTCATTAATGAAATAAGACTGGATCCGAACTCCAATTTGAAACCTTTTCTTCTTCACTTCTTTGTTACTATTGCCATGGTGACGTCGTCACCAAATGTTCAAACCAAACAAACTTAATTCTCAAGTAATGTATTAGATTGTTCTGTCACATTTTAAATTTCACATATCGCTAATGCCTTTGAGCATACTGTGCTTACCTTTAGAAATACACAATACACGTTCATTAAGGCTATATAGTATTCATTCTCAAATTCAGAACGCACAAATTATTTGATTGCATTGTGAATAATGGGTGACATTAAAGGATCAAGGGTAGCCAAAAGTTGTATTGCACTGTTTGGAAGAATACATCTCCTCTTTGAGGTGAACTGTCTCATTGTCTATTTTAAGGTTATTTATGTGTATTTGAACTTCTTCCTATTTACGCCACACATGGAAAGAATGGACTGGTGATATCTTTTATGAAACATATAACTTTCAAATTCTGGAGAACGCCTAATTACATTCACGACAAGATTACCAGCTGCTGAGATAGTTGTCTTTTAATTATTTCTGATGATAAACTCTGCTTGAATTGACTGGAGTATTAATCTAAGCGTAGAAAATATACATGTTAATGCTCCTTTTTGAAGTAATTATGGTCTATGTTTTGGATGGAATTGAACAGGAATCAAGTCCCAACCTACAGCTGTAAACAGTGTCAATATAAATTGAAAATAATACTTAACAATGTATTCCATGATCTACCAATACAATGAGACCAAATTATTCAAAGTGGATTTTTAAAATACAATTTATTGAAAGATTCAATATTGAAAAATTAAACATAAAATAAACTGTATTTAATACACGCTCAGTAGAAGATAGGGCTTCTTAAGTTATTTCCACAGCCATTTTGCAATTACCCAATTGGGTGCCACAAATCCCATATTAAGAAGCACTCCTTTTTAATTACAGTGTTTGTAAAATGAATTCATTTCTTCATCTTCATTATATTTGATTGGCATCTATTGGCTTAGAAATGCCATTTATTTTAGAATATACTACCTTAATCAAAAATTTCCCGGAATTTATTCAGAAAATTAAAAATACAAGTTTATTCATCTAAATCTATATTGTCCCCTTCAAAGTAATCCCCATCGACTGCAACACACTTATGCCAGCGCTTGATCCAATCCTCGAAACATTTTTTATATTCGGTTTTCGGTATGTCCATCAGTGCTTCCTGCGATTTTTCCATTACTTCCTCTCGGCTGCTAAAACGCGTTCCCCGTAATGGTTTTTTAACTCGATTGAACAGAAAGAAGTCACAGGGAGCCAAATCAGGTGAAGTCGGTGGCTGTTGGATGGTATTTGTTGCATTTTTCGTCAAAAAATTACGAATAATGATAGGACTGTGCGACGGTGCGTTATCATGGTGCAAAATCCACGAGTTTTCTGCCCACATTTCTGGTCTCTTTCGGCGAATTGCTTCACGCAAACGTCTCATAACGCCCAAATAATACTCTTTGTTTACTGTCTGGCCTTCTGGCAAAAATTCATGATGCACTACACCGTTGTAATCCATGAAAACCGTCAGCATTGCCTTCTTTTTTGACTGAAAACGACGTGGTTTTTTTGGTCTCGGCTCATTTGGTGAACGCCATTCACTTGCCTGATGTCTGGATTGCGTGTCGTACTCATAAACCCACGTCTCGTCTCCAGTAATGATCCTTTTGATGAATGTGGGATCGGTTTCAGCCTCGCAAATCATGTCTTTTGCGACGTCAACACGGTCTCTTTTTTGCATGAAATTGAGGTCTTTTGGCACCAACTTTGCTGCTACACGACGGAAACCCAAATCATTAACCACAATGTCTTGGGCGGATCCATAGGCAATGTTCAAGTCCTCCGCTATTTCTCTGATGGTTAATTTGCGGTTATTGACCAACATTTCTTTTACTTTATCAATTTTTTCACCGACTTTCGATGTCGATGGTCTGCCCTCTGCGTTCATCATCTTCGATTGACTCACGACCACTTCTGAACCGCTCGTGCCACTGGTAAACGACCGTTTTTTTTAGAGAATCGTTGCCGAAACACTTTTCCAACATTTCCAACGTCCGTGCGCCACTAAATCCGTTTTTTACGCAAAATTTAATACAAGTTCGTTGTTGCAAATTTAAATCCATTTCTGCAATTGTAAAAAATCGCCAACACACACACAGAGATAGATGTACTACTCTTGGCTACGTAACTTTTGCAAATGTCAAGTTATGACACTAAGATTTAAAGGGAATATCAACAACAGATGTACCAATTTAACAAAAAAACAGAACTCAAATCGGAACGATGGGAGCGCCACACGGTGGTTATTCCGGGAACCTTTTGATTAAGGTAGTATGTATGACATATAAAAGTCAATTGTTTTAAATGCAAACGATGTCAAAGCCAATTAATAATGACTGATTCCATACAGGTCCATTGAGTATAATATATTTATTTTTATAGGCTTTATTTTCATAAAAAATTCAGAATCAATCAAAACAGATCTCGATGAAATATTGGAACAGTTTAAGACGATGAGAAGTCTCCTTGAATTATAAAGTTTGTGTTCAAAATTTATAAAATATCAAACCAATTTAATGGCAGACTCATTTAAACAGTTATTAATTCATTTATGCATTCATTGTCATTTAATTTTGGACAATTTATCAACCCAAATTAACATAAACATATTAAATATTAATCTTCATTACCTCAGAATAAAACATCCAGAAACGGACATATTTTCCCAGATTTATGAAGAAGGTTTGATTGCCCAATTACTTGATGCGTGAGTGTTTTGGTGTCCGATGGCTTCCCAGCAACATCACTAGTCAACACTTCCAAGATTTCCTTTGACTGCTTCTCATCCTGTTCATTTAGAGATTGATGAAACTGCTGGAATTCTTCAATGCTTTCGGGCATTAAATGATGATTACTCAATTGAACTAATAACTGTGGAAATCAAGTTATTAGCTGACCACTATACTGATCCTTTTGTTTAAAAAAAATCAAGTTTTATAGATTGGTAGTGTATAAATACTATTGAAATTAGTATGTTATTTTGCATTGATCATTCTTCATAAAACTATGAGCAAACCAGTTCAAGAATGATATTTGTCAAAGTGGCAGAACATTCTCACTCCATTCTCTTCAAATGTTATGCCATAGCATAGATATGTGCTCGTCAAACACTATCTGCATTTTGCAGACAATGATACCTTTATGAGGGATAGACATCCTTGTGTCAAGCTGAATGAAATTAGCCCTCTGCTTGTATTTCTCAACAAAAAGTTCTCAAGTTTGTTGACACCTGAGAGGAAGATTTCTATTGTCAAAAATGTTATTCTGTACAAGGATGAGCTCTCACTGAGGCAGTATGTTTCCCTGAAAGGAGCCAGATTTGGGGTGGAAACGTTTAGATTTGCTAAGCCTATGTCTGGATATATATGGTCATATAATATTATTTCTACAGGAAAAAGGTGGGTCATGATAGTCTATGGGGGTAAAGCATTGGACTATTGACTGGAGGGTCCTGAGTTCAAACCCCAGGCAGACACTCAGGGCACCTGATGCTCCACTCAAGCTATGTGATTTTTTCTGGTAAAAATCTTCCTGGTAAACCTTATTTGCCACAGTGAAAGTAACTGGCTCCCCTTAATACCCTGATGTGTGAATTTCACAGACTGTATAGAGCTAAGTACTGGGTGAACTCTACCATCACCCATAAACCGACCTTCCAGCATTGATTACTGTGTTTATGGTACACAGGAAATGGTCAGTATTGAACGTGGAATATACCAATCTTCCTAATACATCCTTAGATTGTGCTAGCAGTAATGAAACCTCTGCTAGGTCAAAGATTATTGCCTGACTGCAGACAACTATTACACCTCCTCAGAGCTGGCTGATTTATTGGTTTCAAAAGGAACCGATAGACATGGGACATTGAGAATTAGAAGGAAGGAAGTACTAGATGACGTATAGACTAAAGAAGTTGAAAAAGGAGGAATTGACTGCCCTCCAGCAAGGCAAAGTGATTGCTATGAATTGGGAAGATAAGATGGCCGTCAAGTCTCTGTACCCTTTACAGTACATAATACGGAATTTGTGGAATATAAATGAAAAGGATATGGTGCTATAAAAGCCAAAAGTTGTTGTTGTGTACAATAATACAATAGGTGGAGTAGAAAGGGAAGATCAGCACCTGACAAATTTCCCCATTATGAAAAAAGGGGTGCAATAAATATTTTAAACATTTTTCACTTGTTGGACCAGGGCGCATGGAATGGATTTCTGTTACAGAGAAAGGGTGGTGGACCAAAGGGTAAGTTCAGAATTTAGAATCAAACTAGTGGAAGATGTAACTGAGGGGTACATTGCATATGATATTACATGTGAGGGTTGAAGGCCTTCAGTAGAACAAAATCCTTGATCCTCTATGTAAGTTACAATTTCCTAAGTATATGCCACCTACAGAGAAGAAGGAAAAGCTTTGTAGGATGTGTGCAATTTGTTGTGCCAAAAGGGATGGAACAAGCAATAAGATTGGAAAAGAAGCGAGGTGCCACTTCCAAGCATGCCACAGCCGCTAAGAACAGACATGTGATTTTATGAACAGGAGGAGATTTTCGTGTGTTTTAAAAATATGGTTAAAAGAATTCGTAAATCATGCCTTAAGTTTCTACGTCATATCATTTTAATCGCCATGTTGTTTCGTCATCCTGTTTTTCAACAGGAATTAATAATTCTAAATCGTTGATGACTTCATTTGCGTGTGACTGATCCTGAGCAACTTTCATTTGCCGCTGTGTTTGTAATTAAAAATTCGAGAATTATGAAGAAATGTTGCTGTTTCTCTCGCTTTTAATACACAAGACATTCTATATAAAATAAATTTAATTAGAATGATTCAATTGCGACATGCCATACATCTTCTATCGTTTTCTCGCTGAATAAATTGATTACGCTGATTAAATCGTAAACAATTTCTTTCACTTTTTCCACGTTTTTTCTTTGGTCGTTGTTGATGTGAAAGAAGAATGGGGGTCCTGCTACCGACCGACCAATCGATGATTATGGACTGTGCCGTTAGCTGCATCTTATACCAATATCCAGCTATGCTGATCAATGGTCGTAGGATATAAGTGGTTTATGGGCGAAGTTAAGCTAGTGAGTATATTTTATTGCAGTTTGTGACAGTATTATATTTGGAGATTATGACAGCCCATTTATGCTTGCTTTAGCACAATTGTATCTGATATGGGGATTATCAGGGTAATCTCATAAAGGTTCTAATAATGGGTTGCCAGTATTTCCTATTGCTTGTTAAAATGACGTGGCTAGGTCGCTTAGATATGTTGGAAGGTCCGGTATTTTTAGATCCGTGTGAATATCTGAGTTTCTTACCAACCAGGCGTCGTAGGCAAGGGTTCGTAGAGTATTATTTTGGAAGCGTGTCATTTTCTTCAATTTGGTTGCGGCTATTGAACCCCATGCTGGGTAGCCTTCAGATAGGTGGTATCAGAGATTTAAATAACAGTACCTTGGTGAGAAGACAAAGGGAACTGGTGCGTTTAATGAGGGGATAGAATAAGAAAGCGGCTGAATTGGCCTTGTTAATTGCATATTGAGTGTGTGTTTGACAAGTGAGTTTACTGTCATTTTGTACACCAAGAAATTTAGCTGATGATGCCTGGAGGATTATTTCCCTGCCATAGTGGATAGGAGTGATTTGAGGATTCTTCCATTTTCTGGCGTAGTTTACGTTTACGCATTCTGTGGTGTTAATGGTTAGTTTCAAATCGGTCATCCACTCTGCTATGCTCTTAAGGCATTCTTGGACATTTGTTGTGGCATGATTTGGGTCAAAGGAAGTTGACGCTCTAGCTGAGTCATCCGCATGGAGGTAGCTTTAGGGTCGGAGGGGAGGTCGTTAATGTAGTGGTTGAATAGGACGGGTGACAAAATTGATCCTTGGAGAAAGCCTGCGGATATGGACTGGGTAGTTGATTTGGCATTGTTAAGGGCTAGAAAGAATGTGCGGTTTGAAAGAAAGGAGGGGATGGTCTTATTTAGGTATACTGATATGTCGGTTTTAAGCAGTTTATGTATTAAACCAGTTTGCCAGAACTTGTCAAAAGCTCTTTGGAAATCAAGGAAGACTACTTGGGTGTGCTTGTGGATGTGGAAGCCGAAAGTGATCAGTTCAACCAATCTTGTTATTTGCTAAGTGATGGAATGGCGACGGCGGAAGCCAGTTTGCTCAGGTGTGATCAAGTCTATGGCCGAGATTTCTTCTTGTAGCCTGTTTAAGATGCATTTTTCTAGAAGTTTGCCCATGCAGCGGAGCAGGCCACTGGGTCTATAGTTCAGGATATAAGAAGGATTTTTATCGGGTTTTGGAAGGAGTATTATCTTAGCCATTTTCAATGCCTTTGGGAAGTACGATTGGGAAAGACAGGCGTTGAGGATAGAGAGTAGGTGTTTGATAAAAGATTTAGGAAGGTTTTTCAGGTGAAGGTATGAGATTTGACCGGGTCGCGGTGATTACTTTGTTTTGGAGTGGGACATAATGGAGTAAAGTCCTTGAGGAGTAATTTCCAGGAATATGTTGAATGGGCAAAGTGACAGGCCATAGACACTGATCAACGCTTCTGAATCCAACAAGGATGTAATATTGTTTTAAAAATGCATTCGAAGGAGTCGGCAGATGTATTTGCTTTGTTGCTGTCATCGTATAGTGCGCTCCCATTATGTGGTATTGGCGGGGTGGGTACCTTTTTCCTTTGCGGACAGTGGGCTTGGGTCCATACCGAATTGTCGTTATGTGAGAGTGAACTTATCTTTTCTTGCCAAGTTTTTTCCCAATGTGTTCTAGTTTTGGATGTTACAAGGTTTCAAAGTGCACAGAAGCCGATTTTATCTTGGCGGAGATTAGTGCATTGCCAGAGGGCTCTGGCCTTGTTTCTAAGTTAAATTAGGCGCAAAATATCCTGAGGTAGTGTGGCACCAGCGATGGATGCCGGAGAAGGAGGGTAGCAAGAGCGATGAATGATTTTGGTTAAGGTGCTTGTAAAATCTTGAGCTGCTTTCTCTATGCTGTTTGGAGTACTAGCAGGAGATGGGACAAGGTAAATGGCCAAGCAGTTTTCTTTAAATAGTTTCCAGTTAACTCTTCTAGTTGTATGAAGGAGGGTAGGAACGCAGTAAAATATGGGGCAGTGGTCCGAGGCTGAGTTATCTAGGTTAAGAATTTTGAATGCGATATCTGCGAATAATAGAAATACATCCAGGATATCGGAGGAGTGGGAGTGATGATGGGAGTGGGTAGGGAATGGCGGTGAGTGAATTACTATATTTTTGGTAAATAGGAGCTTATGAAGGGCTTGCCTTTGTGTAGTAGTGGTTTTTCCAGCTTTATTTTTTGTATTTTATGCCATTTATGTTCCATTGTAAAACTTTAAGGAAGTGGTTGTTTATTTGTGAATTAGGCACCATTTACAAGTTGAAGAAGGGCTGGTATAAGGTCATTAGTGAAGATGCTAATAGGGGTTTTACTGTTAGTAGGAGAAAGAAGTTTCGTAATTATGCTCAATAGAGAAGTTCTTATATTTGCGGTTGATGATTTGTCATTGATTGAGGGAGAGTGTTCTCCAGAGGGTGGCGGAGGGTGTTGATTGGAGGTTAGGGGAGAGTTAAGAGATGATTGAGGAGTTCACAGCCAAGCTGTCAGCTATCAAGAGGGCCCTAAAAGACATAAGAGAATGTAATGGCTCTTTTCTCATCTGTTCGCACTCATTGATTTCCCTATAATCCATATCAGTCTTGTCATCAATGCACCTGATGGTTCAGGAGATCTATTATACCCTGTGGTCCCTTCAGATAAAGGGGAAGTAGGTATCCTCTACATTGACTGCTGGTCATGTGGGAATACCAGGCATTGAAAAAGCTGGCAAAGCAGCAAATGAAGCCCTGGTCAATCTCAAAACAGACTCAGCTTTGCTTCCTGTGCTGGATGTCGGGGCTGCCTTGCTGAATTTGGTTCTGAACCAGTGGAAGGAAGCTTGGTGATTCTTGCAAAGCGAGGAAGTTAAGGCCATAAATTTGGTTGTTTTGACAGGGCCCTCTTCCATCTGGAACATTCAGAGGGAAGAGGTCAGGATCACGCGCCTGAGAATAGGGCACTTAGCCCTCACGCACTCTTCATGGAGACAAAAGTGCAACCTTGCTGCAATGTTTGTAACTTGCACCTGATTGTGACTCAGAAATAAATTATAAAAGGCCAGATACCTTTTTTAAAATATGAGATAATTTAAGCAATAGTTTAGGAGAGGACCCCAACTTTTTAGGTAAGGTTTCCGAGTTTTTAAAGGACACTGACCTGAACGGACAACTTGAGTTTCCGTTTTTTTTTTTAAATAATTTTGTTTTTAACTATTTATATGTTTTTTATCCATTGACGTATTTATCAAAATTGGATTGAGGTTTTAAATGTTTTAAAAAGTGTTGCAAAAACAACCACAGTGGTTGATGCATCCAAAATCCCAACTATAAATACGGGTTGGTTTCTTTGGGTAAGACCATTTCCTTCAGCTGAGAGATCTCAATGTGCTTATCATTTTAAAGGAAGTATGAGTTCCTGAGGCAGAATTTGCGAGGTCCAGGTTAATCCTTAGCTAATCCCTGTGAGGTGAGGTTTTTGATGAGTAGCATGGAGTCATCAATGGGCGTATTTGTGAACAAGGAGATGACATCAAAGTTCACCAGCATGTTGACTTCTTGGACTTCAGCATTCCAAATAATGTGAATGAAATCAATGGAAGTTTTAGCAAAAAAGTCAGTTTTTCTGGCGAATAGTTGAAGAGCATGCGCAACAAATTGCGGTAGCTTGTGGGTTGGTGCATCGATGTTGCTGACGATGGGTCGTCAGCAACATCGATGCGTCATCACCTTAAGTGCCATCAAAGCACGCCGAAATATGGAAACTAAGAAGAAAAAGAACCACAATGAAACTACAGGATATTAACTTGCATTACTGGAAAGATAGACCAGGCGTGTACACTAATAGGCAATGGTTCGCATTCTTATATATAATTACATATTTTATGTATTTTATACACTCCTTCCCATGTATGGTAAATTTATTCATTCATTTATTTATTATATTACCAACACGAAGCCCGGATACATCATGAAATGACTTTCTTGCTTGCAAGAAAGAAAAACATCTTCAATTGCCATTATATATTTGTGGAGAAAGGAAAGTCAAACGTTTGTATGTCTCCGCACATGTCCAATAATTTGATTTTCCTTTTCAGTATTTGATCTTTATACCTAATAAACGAAAATATAGTATCCATAGAGCATACTTTATTTCTCTTTAAAATTAAATCTTATTCTCAATCTAATTCGAAACTTTTCATTCTTCACTTGTTTGTTACTGTTGCCACGGCTACAGCGTCACCATATGATCGAATCAAAACAAACATTATTGCGTACTTCAGAAACAATATTCTTTACACACTCACAGACCATAGGCTTTCCTTTCCAACTGAATTACATGGAGCAGATTCTTAACGGTATGGCTTCTCATTTGCGTAAACAAGGATATACTGCTTCAGGTTGCTAATCTTAGTGAATGTATTTTGGAAAGAATGGACGGGTGAGATCATTTGTGAGATATATGCCTTTTAAATTTGGAGAACACCTAATTACATACACAACAATAATACTTGCTGCTGAGATAGTCATGTTTTAATTGCTTTGGGCTCTGCTTGAATTGACTGCAGTATCAATCTCTGTAGAAAATAAATTTGTAAATGTTCCTTTTTGAAGTAGTTAAGATCGTATGTTTTTGGTAGAGTTGAACGGGAGTCAAGTGTCAAACGACAGCTATAAACATCGTCAATAATGTTTAGAAAATAGTATTATTTCACATGCGCAATGATCAAACGATACATTGAGTCCAAATCATTCAAAATGGATAGTTAAAATACAACGGTTATAAATAGGAAGATTCGATATTTAAGTAGTTAACGTAAAATTAGATTTTTATTGTTTTCTGTAGTGAGGTATTATTTTATTTAATATGCTGAATCAATTCCCAAATACACCTATTAACGCAACAAATCCCTTGCTGTTGTGAAATACTCCTTTTTAATTATGGTGATTGTGATCGAATTCATTTCTTCTTCTACATTCTTTTCGATTGGCATTGCTTTTATTCTTGAAAATGCCATTATTTAAGGATACAAGTGTGACCTTTATATTTCAAATGCATTTAATGTACTCACTTTCACAGCAAACCGATAATGGTTGATTATATGCAGTTTAATTGAGTACACTATGCATTTAGACGGGCTTTATTTTTATACAAATTCAGAATCAATGGAAACAAAATTTAATTAAATATTGAGGCAATGTAAGACAATGAGAAGTCTCCTTGAGATTGAGTGTTTGTGTACAATAATATAAAAATGTTTAACATCACCAATATAATGGCACGCTCATTTAAACTGTTAAATTCGCATTAAGTATGATGAACGATCATGCATCAATTGTCCTTTGATAATGGAGAATTTAGTAGACCAAAATGTGCAAACATAATAAAATGGCACCCATCATGATTTCTGTCAAATTTCCTTGAAGAATTAGCAGTTTTAATGTGGCGTTCTTGGATTTATTTTGAAGAATGCACCAAACTCATAGGATTTCATTTCCACCTTACTCATCTCTAAATAAACAATCAGTGTTACAAAAACAGTGTAAAAAAATATACAGTTTTACATTTGAATGTCGACAATATGAAATGCGCTGTAAGTTGATCAAATTCCACAATAAATAGTATTATTTAGATTTGCTCTACCCCTCATGGTGTACAATCATGACTCCACAGCTAATTAAAAATGGTCTGCAGAAATCACGTTGTGGTGTATTAGCAAGGGAGGAAAAATCTCTCTTGGGTAGTAGCAAGATTCGTATGACATGTTTTGGGAAATGACCCCATAACTCATCACTGCAATTTAAATGACATGGAAAGAAGACGTGGTCAAGTGTTAAACGATACTCATTTGAAATGGGAAAGTTGAGCTTTAATCAGTTCATAACAGATCTGACTGATGTGAGTCTCCCTGTTAAGTTTCCCCTCTATATTAATTCGTAGTATTTTAGAATTTTCAACATCAGTACATTTTTATATACTATAACTGCATACATTATGCTGAGTTTTGTTAGTATTTAAACGTAAATGATTAATATGAAACCTTCCTGCTTATCCTGTCTTTGAGTGGCTCTGAATCGTACCTTTGCATCTTCTAGATTTTGATATTTTTGCACACACAAAGCATTATAAGGATATAAAACATATGTAGGTTTAATTTTACAGGGCAAATCAGTAATTATGATGATACCAAAAATAGCTCAAAGACTGGAAATTCTTCATGAAAACATGGGCATTGAAATTATTATTGGAAGCCGAATGAGGCAATGTTTTTATGGACAAATTAATCCTAGAACTACTAAAAATTTAAGAGAAATTAGGTAAATCAGACTGTTGTGCTAAGATACAATTTTCAAGGAATTAATGAAATTAACTCCTAATAATAATAATCTAGAAGGAATTTGAATCCTTAAATGAAACATCCTTATCCTGTTCATTCCCTTTTCTTGCTTGCCTCACAATCTCCCCTCTATTACCATCTTGAACAGTCCCCTGTCGGTCAATATGCCCTTCATCCATTTTTACTGCCTCAATAGGATTTCTCCCAACCAACCCCTCTCTTCACCCACCATACCAAGTACTTTCTCATTGGTTTTCTTCTCGGTCCATTTCACCTTCTCCTTTTTCTCCACAGCCACATGTCAAAAGCCTCCAGTCCACGACTATCCTCCTGCTTCAATGACCACATTTCCGTATATAACTATGCACCATATCAAAAGTTTCACGAGTCTTTTTTTAATATCCTTACTTAAAGTCCCATTCGTCAACTCTCTCCTCCTTATGAAAGCCTCTGTGCCTAGCGTAATTCTTCTCCATACGTCCCTACTACTATGACCGTATTGGTCCAAATGCTTCAGAGATACGTGAACTGTTCTATCTGCATTAGTTTTTGCCCTCCTATTTTAATGTTTAGCTTTTCTTTTTTCTTTCTAGAAAATTGCATAACCTTTGTTTTATTAATATTGATTCTCATCCCATACCTGTCGCCCTGAATTTCCAATTCACTCAGCAATCCTTACAACCCCTCGGCTGACTGACAAACTAAAGCTTGGTCATCCGCAAACCTAATTAATTTTACGAATTCCATTCTTCCATTTTCTGGCGTAGTTTACGTTTACGCATTTTGTGGTGTTAATGGTTAGTTTCCAATCGGTCATCCACTCTGCTATGCTCTCAAGGTGTTCTTGGACATTTTTGCGGCATGATTTGGGTCAAAGGAAGTTGACGCTCTAGCTGAGTCATCCGCATGGAGGTAGCTTTTGGGTCGGAGGGGAGGTCGTTAATGTAGAGGTTGAATAGGACGGGTGACAAAATTGATCCTTGGAGAAAGCCTGCGGATATGGACTGGGTAGTTGATTTGGCATTGTTAAGGGCTAAAAAGAATGTGCGGTTTGAAAGAAAGGAGGGGATGGTCTTATTAAGGTATACTGATATGTCGGTTTTAAGCAGTTTATGTATTAAACCAGTTCGCCAGAACTTGTCAAAAGCTTTCCAAGATTATTCGGGTCTCCCACTTGGTCCACGTTCGTAGGGTTGTCGACGTTTCGATGGCCGAGTCGTCCATCGTCTTCAGGGCATTTCGGTACTCAGGTTTGGCCGCCTTATATAGTTTGGTCGGGAGGTCAAGTCACGTCTGATTGGTCGGACGCTTTCCGCCTCTTGTTTTGCCTGATGTTCCTCAAAATGGGTTTCCACGCGTTACTGAGGGAGTATCCGCTGTCTCGGTTAATGGATTTGTTTTCGAGCCGGATCACTATTGCTTCCTTAGTCAATCTTTCCCAGAATTTTTCTTCTCGGCAAAGGACCCTTGTCTCCTCCCACCGAATGCTATGGTCGGAGATGATGCTGTGCTCTGCAATCGCTGACTTCTCAGGTTGGCACAGTCTGAGGTGTCTCCGGTGTTCTTTTAACCCTTAGCGATGGTCCTTCCAGGCTCTCTAACGTAGACTTGGCCGCACTCGCAGGGTATTCGGTATACTCCCGGGGTCATTAGGCCACAGGGGTCCTTTGCCCTTACTAATTCGTCCCTGAGTTTGTTACAGGGACGGAAGTAGGTGTCGATGTTGTACTTCTTCAGTATTCTCGTGACCTTCCCCGAGACCGTGGAGACAAAGGGTAGACCCGCCCTTGCCAGTGGTTTTGGTTCTTCTTCCTACGAACATGGACCCGGTGGGAGACCCGAATAATCTTGGAAAACATTATTCGCCGGGAAAGTACCAGATCATTCTTGTCAAAAGCTCTTTGGAAATCAAGGAAGACTACTTGGGTGTGCTTGTGGATGTGGAAGCCGAAAGTGATCAGTTCAACCAATCTTGTTATTTGCTGAGTCATGGAAGGGCGACGGCGGAAGCCAGTTAGCTCAGGTCTGATCAAGTCTAGGGCCGAGATTTCTTCTTTGAGCCTGTTTAAGATGCATTTTTCTAGAAGTTTGCCCATGCAGGGGAGCATGCCACTGGGTCTATAGTTCAGGATATAAGAAGGATTTTTATCGGGTTTTGGAAGGAGTATTATCTTAGCCGTTTTCAATGCCTTTGGGAAGTACGATTGGGAAAGATGGCGTTGAGGATAGAGAGTAGGTGTTTGATAAAAGATTTAGGAAGGTTTTTCAGGTGAAGGTAGGAGATTTGATCGGGTCCCAGTGATGACTTTGTTTTGGAGTGGGACATAATGGAGTAAAATCCTTGAGGAGTAATTTCCGGGAATATCTGGAATGGGCCAAGTGACAGGCCATAGACACTGATCAACGCTTCTGAATCCAACAAGGATGTATTATTTTTTTAAAAATGCATTCGAAGGAGTCGGCAGAGGTATTTGCTTTGTTGCTGACATCGTATAGTGCTCTCCCATTATGTGGTATTGGCGGGGTGGGTACCTTTTTCCTTTGCGGACAGTGGGCTAGGGTCCATACCGAATTATCCTTATGTGAGAGTGAACTTATTTTCTCATGCCAAGTTTTTTCCCAATGTTTTCTAGTTTTGGATGTTAAAAGGTTTCAAAGTGCACAGAAGCCGATTTTATCTTGACGGAGATTAGTGCATTGCCAGAGGGCTCTGGCCTTGTTTCTAAGTGAAATTAGGCGCAAAATATCCTGAGGTAGTGTGGCACCAGCGATGGAGGCCGGAGAAGGAGGGTAGCAAGAGCGATGAATGATTTTGGTTAAGGTGCTTGTAAAATCTTGAGCCGTTTTCTCTATGCTGTCTGGAGTGCTAGCAGGAGATGGGACAAGGTTAATGGCTAAGCAGTTTTCTTTAAATAGTTTCCAGTTAACTCTTCTAGTTGTATGAAGGAGGGTAAGAACGCAGTAAAATATGGGGCAGTGGTCCGAGACTGAGTTATCTAGGTTAAGGATTTGGAATGCGATATCTGCGAATAATAGAACTACATCCAGGATATCGGAAGAGTGGGAGTGATGATGGAAGTGGGTAGGGAATGGCGGTGAGTGAATAGCGATATTTTTGGTAAATAGGAGCTTATGAAGGGCTCGCCTTTGTGTAGTAGTGGTTTTTCCAGCTTTTGTTTTTTGTATTTTATGCCATTTATGTTCCATTGTAAAACTTTAAGGAAGTGGTTGTTTATTTGTAAATTAGGCACCATTTACAAGTTGAAGAAGGGCTGGTATAAGGTCATTGGTTATGATGCTAATAAGGGTTTTATTGTCAGTAGGAGAGAGAAGTTTCGTAATTATGCTCAATAGAGCAGTTCTTATATTTGCGGTTGATGATTGGTCATTGATTGAGGGAGACTGTTGTCCAGAGGTTGGCGGAGGGTGTTGATCGGAGGTTAGGGGAGAGTTAAGAGATGATTGAGGAGTTCACAGCCAAGCTGTCAGCTATCAAGAGGGCCCTAAAAGACATAAGAGAATGTAATGGCTCTTCTCTCATCTGTTCGCACTCATTGATTTCCCTATAATCCATATCAGTCTTGTCATCAATGCACCTGATGGTTCAGGAGATCTGTTATACCCTGTGGTCCCTTCAGATAAAGGGGAAGTAGGTATCCTCTACATGGACTGCTGGTCATGTGGGAATACCAGGCATTGAAAAGGCTGGCAAAGCAGCAAATGAAGCCCTGGTCAATCTCAAAACAGACTCAGCTTTGCTTCCTGTGCTGGATGTCGGGGCTGCCTTGCTGAATTTGGTTCTGAACCAGTGGAAGGAAGCTTGGTGATTCTTGCAAAATGAGGAAGTTAAGGCCATAAATTTGGTTGTTTTGACAGGGCCCTCTTCCATCTGGAACATTCAGAGGGAAGAGGTCAGGATCACGCGCCTGAGAATAGGGCACTTAGCCCTCACGCACTCTTCATGGAGACAAAAGTGCAACCTTGCTGCAATGTTTGTAACTTGCACCTGATTGTGACTCAGAAATAAATTATAAAAGGCCAGATACCTTTTTTAAAATATGAGATAATTTAAGCAATAGTTTAGGAGAGGACCCCAACTTTTTAGGTAAGGTTTCCGAGTTTTTAAAGGAAACTGACCTGAACGGACAACTTGAGTTTCCGTGTCTTTTTTTTTAAATAATTTTGTTTTTAACTATTTATATGTTTTTTATCCATTGACGTATTTATCAAAATTTGATTGAGGTTTTAAATGTTTTAAAAAGTGGTGCAAAAACAACCACAGTGGTTGATGCATCCAAAAACCCCAACTATCAATACGGGTTGGTTTCTTTGGGTAAGACCATTTCCTTCAGCTGAGAGATCTCAATGAAAATGTTGGTTAGTACGGAAGAGAGGGGTGATCCCATGGCTGCACTTTCATGATGTTCAATTTGCTTATCATTTTAAAGGAAGTATAAGTTCCTGAGGCAGAATTTTCGAGGTCCAGGTTAATCCTTAGCTAATCCCTGTGAGGTGAGGTTTTTGATGAGTAGCATGGAGTCATCAATGGGCGTATTTGTGAACAAGGAGATTACATCAAAGGCCACCAGCATGTTGACTATTTGGACTTCAGCATTCCGAATAATGTGAATGAAATCCATGGAAGTTTTAGCAAAAAAGTCAGTTTTTCTGGCGAAGAGTTGAAGAGCATGCGCAACAAATTGCGGTAGCTTGTGGGTTGGTGCATCGATGTTGCTGACGATGGGTCGTCAGCAACATCGATGCGTCATCACCTTAAGTGCCATCAAAGCACGCCGAAATTTGGAAACTAAGAAGAAAAAGAACCACAATGAAACTACAAGATATTAACTTGCATTACTGGAAAGATAGACCAGGCGTGTACACTAATAGGCAATGGTTCGCCATCTTAAATATAATTACATATTTTATGTATTTTTTACACTCCTTCCCATGTATGGTAAATTTATTCATTCATTTATTTATTATATTACCAACACGAAGCCCGGATACATCATGAAATGACTTTCTTGCTTGCAAGAAAGAAAAACATCTTCAATTGCCATTATATATTTGTGGAGAAAGGAAAGTCAAACGTTTGTATGTCTCCGCACATGTCCAATAATTTGATTTTCCTTTTCAGTATTTGATCTTTATACCTAATAAACGAAAATATAGTATCCATAGAGCATACTTTATTTCTCTTTAAAATTAAATCTTATTCTCAATCTAATTCGAAACTTTTCATTCTTCACTTGTTTGTTACTGTTGCCACGGCTACAGCGTCACCATATGATCGAATCAAAACAAACATTATTGCGTACTTCAGAAACAATATTCTTTACACACTCACAGACCATAGGCTTTCCTTTCCAACTGAATGACATGGAGCAGATTCTTAACGGTATGGCTTCTCATTTGCGTAAACAAGGATATACTGCTTCAGGTTGCTAATCTTAGTGAATGTATTTTGGAAAGAATGGACGGGTGAGATCATTTGTGAGATATATGCCTTTTAAATTTGGAGAACACCTAATTACATACACAACAATAATACTTGCTGCTGAGATAGTCATGTTTTAATTGCTTTGGGCTCTGCTTGAATTGACTGCAGTATCAATCTCTGTAGAAAATAAATTTGTAAATGTTCCTTTTTGAAGTAGTTAAGATCGTATGTTTTTGGTAGAATTGAACGGGAGTCAAGTGTCAAACGACAGCTATAAACATCGTCAATAATGTTTAGAAAATAGTATTATTTCACATGCGCAATGATCAAACGATACATTGAGTCCAAATCATTCAAAATGGATAGTTAAAATACAACGGTTATAAATAGGAAGATTCGATATTTAAGTAGTTAACGTAAAATTAGATTTTTATTGTTTTCTGTAGTGAGGTATTATTTTATTTAATATGCTGAATCAATTCCCAAATACACCTATTAACGCAACAAATCCCTTGCTGTTGTGAAATACTCCTTTTTAATTATGGTGATTGTGATCGAATTCATTTCTTCTTCTACATTCTGTTCGATTGGCATTGCTTTTATTCTTGAAAATGCCATTATTTAAGGATACAAGTGTGACCTTTATATTTCAAATGCATTTAATGTACTCACTTTCACAGCAAACCGATAATGGTTGATTATATGCAGTTTAATTGAGTACACTATCATTTAGACGGGCTTTATTTTTATACAAATTCAGAATCAATGGAAACAAAATTTATTTAAATATTGGAGCAATGTAAGACAATAAGAAGTCTCCTTGAATTTGAGTGTTTGTGTGGAATAGTATAAAAATGTTTAACATCACCAATATAATGGCACGCTCATTTAAACTGTTAAATTCTCATTATGTATGATTAAGGATCATGCATCAATTGTCCTTTGATTATGGAGAATTTAGTAAACCAAAATGTGCAAACATAATAAAATGGCACCCATCATGATTTCTGTCAAATTTCCTTGAAGAATTAGCAGTTTTAATGTAGCGTTCTTGGATTTATTTTGAAGAATGCACGAAACTCAAAGGATTTAATTTCCACCTTACTCATCTCTCAATAAACAAACTTTGTCACAAAAAAAGTGTAAAAAAACAGAAAGTTCTACATTTGAATGTCCACAATATGAAATGCGCTGTAAGTTGATGAAATTCCACAATAAATAGTATTATTTAGATTTGCTCTTCCCCTCATGGTGTACAATCATGACTCCACAGCTAATTAAAAATGGTCTGCAGAAATCACGTTGTGGTGTATTAGCAAGGGAGGAAAAATCTCTCTTGGGTAGTAGCAAGATTCGTATGACATGTTTTGGGAAATGACCCCATAACTCATCACTGCAATTCAAATGACATGGAAAGAAGACGTGGTCAAGTGTTAAACGATACTCATTTGAAATGGGAAAGTTGAGCTTTAATCAGTTCATTACAGATCTGACTGATGTGAGTCTCCCTGTTAAGTTTCCTATCTATATTAATTCGTAGTATTTTAGAATTTTCAACATCAGTACATTTTTATATACTATAACTGCATACATTATGCTGAGTTTTGTTAGTATTAAAACGTAAATGATTAATATGAAACCTGCCTGCTTAGCCTGTCTTTGAGTGGCTCTGAATCGTACCTTTGCATCTTCTAGATTTTGATATTTTTGCACACACAAAGCATGATAAGGATATAAAACATATGTAGGTTTAATTTTACAGGGCAAATCAGTAATTATGATGATACCAAAAATAGCTCAAAGACTAGAAATTCTTCATGAAAATGTGGGAATTGAAATTATTATTAGAAGCCGAATTAGGCCATGTCTTTATAAGCAAATTAACCTTAGAACTACTAAAAATTTAAGAGAAATTAGGTAAATCAGACTTTTGTGCTAAGATACAATTTTCAAGGAAATAATGAAATTAACTCCTAATAATAATAATCTAGAAGGAATTTGAATCCTTAAATGAAACATCCTTATCCTGTTCATTCCCTTTTCTTGCTTGCCTCACAATCTCCCCTCTATTACCAGCTTGAACAGTCCCCTGTCGGTCAATATGCCTTTCATCCATTTTTACTGCCTCAAAAGGATTTCTCCCAACCAACCCCTCTCTTCACCCACCATACCAAGTACTTTCTCATTGGTTTTCTTCTCGGTCCATTTCACCTTCTCCATTTTCTCAACACCCACATGTCAAAAGCCTCTAGTCCAAAACTATCCTCCTGCTTCAATGACCACATTTCTGTGTATAACTATGCACCATATCAAAAGTTTCACGAGTCTTTTTTTAATATCCTTACTCAACGTCCCATTCGTCAACTCTCTCCTCATTATGAAAGCCTCTGTGCCTAGCGTAATTCTTCTCCATACGTCCATACTACTATGACCGTATTGGTCCAAATGCTTCAGAGATACGTGAACTGTTCTATCTGCATTAGTTTTTGCCCTCCTATTTTAATGTTTAGCTTTTCTTTTTTCTTTCTAGAAAATTGCATAACCTTTGTTTTATTAATATTGATTCTCATCCCATACCTGTCGCCCTGAATTTCCAATTCACTCAGCAATCCTTACAACCCTTTGGCTGACTGACAAACTAAAGCTTGGTCATCCGCAAACCTAATTAATTTTACGAATTCCATTCTTCCATTTTCTGGCGTAGTTTACGTTTACGCATTTTGTGGTATTAATGGTTAGTTTCCAATCGGACATCCACTCTGCTATGCTCTTAAGGTGTTCTTGGACATTTTTTGCGGCATGATTTGGGTCAAAGGAAATTGACGCTCTAGCTGAGTCATCCGCATGGAGGTAGCTTTTGGGTCGGAGGGGAGGTCGTTAATGTTGTGGTTGAATAGGACGGGTGACAAAATTGATCCTTGGAGAAAGACTGTGGATATGGACTGGGTAGTTGATTTGGCATTGTTAAGGGCTAGAAAGAATGTGCGGTTTGAAAGAAAGGAGGGGATGGTCTTAATTAGGTATACTGATATGTTGGTTTTAAGCAGTTTATGTATTAAACCAGTTCGCCAGAACTTGTAAAATGCTCTTTGGAAATCAAGGAAGACTACTTGGGTGTGCTTGTGGATGTGGAAGCCGAAAGTGATCAGTTCAACCAATCTTGTTATTTGCTGAGTCATGGAATGGCGAAGGCGGAAGCCAGTTTGCTCAGGTCTGATCAAGTCTAGGGCCGAGATTTCTTCTTGTAGCCTGTTTAATATGCATATTTCTAGAAGTTTGCCCATGCAGGGGAGCATGCCACTGGGTCTATAGTTAGGGATATAAGAAGGATTTTTATTAGGTTTTGGAAGGAGTATTGTCTTAGCCGTTTTCAATGCCTTTGGGAAGTACGATTGGGAAAGACAGGCGTTGAGGATAGAGAGTAGGTGTTTGATAAAAGATTTAGGAAGGTTTTTCAGGTGAAGGTAAGAGATTTGATCGGGTCGCGGTGATGACTTTGTTTTGGAGTGGGACATAATGGAGTAAAGTCCTTGAGGAGTAATTTCCAGGAATATGTGGAATGGGCCAAGTGAAAGGCCATAGACACTGATCAACGCATCTGAATCCAAAAAGGATGTATTATTTTTTTAAAAATGCATTCGAAGGAGTCGGCAGAGGTATTTGCTTTGTTGCTGTCGTCGTATAGTTCTCTCCCATTATTTGGTATTGGCGGGGTGGGTACCTTTTTCCTTTGCAGACAGTGGGCTAGGGTCCATACCGAATTGTCCTTATGTGAGAGTGAACTTATTTTCTCATGCCAAGTTTGTTCTCAATGTTTTCTAGTTTCGGTTGTTACAAGGTTTCAAAGTGCACAGAAGCCGATTTTATCTTGGCTGAGATTAGTGCGTTGCCAGAGGGCTCTGGCCTTGTTTCTAAGTTAAATTAGGCGCAAAATATCCTGAGGTAGTGTGGCACCAGCGATGGAGGCCGGAGAAGGAGGGTAGCAAGAGCGATGAATGATTTTGGTTAAGGTGCTTGTAAAATCTTGAGCCGCTTTCTCTATGCTGTCTGGAGTGCTAGCAGGAGATGGGACAAGGTTAATGGCTAAGCAGTTTTCTTTAAATAGTTTCCAGTTAACTCTTCTAGTTGTATGAAGGAGGGTAGGAACGCAGTAAAATATGGGGCAGTGGTCCGAGGCTGAGTTATCTAGGTTAAGGATTTGGAATGCAATATCTGCGTATAATAGAACTACATCCAGGATATCGGAGGAGTGGGGGTGATGATGGAAGTGGGTAGGGAATGGCGGTGAGTGAATTGCGATATTTTTGGTAAATAGGAGCTTATGAAGGGCTCGCCTTTGTGTAGTAGTGGTTTTTCCAGCTTTTGTTTTTTGTATTTTATGCCATTTATGTTCCATTGTAAAACTTTAAGGAAGTGGTTGTTTATTTGTGAATTAGGCACCATTTACAAGTTGAAGAAGGGCTGGTATAAGGTCATTGGTTATGATGCTAATAAGGGTTTTATTGTCAGTAGGAGAGAGAAGTTTCGTAATTATGCTCAATAGAGCAGTTCTTATATTTGCGGTTGATGATTGGTCATTGATTGAGGGAGACTGTTGTCCAGAGGTTGGCGGAAGGTGGTGATCGGAGGTTAGGGGAGAGTTAAGAAATGATTGAGGAGTTCACAGCCAAGCTGTCAGCTATCAAGAGGGCCCTAAAAGACATAAGAGAATGTAATGGCTCTTTTCTCATCTGTTCGCACTCTTTGATTTCCCTATAATCCATATCAGTCTTGTCATCAATGCACCTGATGGTTCAGGAGATCTATTATACCCTGTGGTCCCTTCAGATAAAGGGGAAGTAGATATCCTCTACATGGACTGCTGGTTATGTGGGAATACCAGGCATTGAAAAGGCTGGCAAAGCAGCAAAGGAAGCCCTGGTCAATCTCAAAACAGACTCAGCTTTGCTTCCTGTGCTGGATGTCGGGGCTGCCTTGCTGAATTTGGTTCTGAAGCAGTGGAAGGAAGCTTGGTGATTCTTGCAAAACGAGGAAGTTAAGGCCATAAATTTGGTTGTTTTGACAGGGCTTCTTCCATCTGGAACATTCAGAGGGAAGAGGTCAGGATCACGTGCCTGAGAATAGGGCACTTAGCCCTCACGCACTCTTCATGGAGACAAAAGTGCAACCTTGCTGCAATGTTTGTAACTTGCACCTGATTGTGACTCAGATATAAATTATAAAAGGCCAGATACCTTTTTTAAAATATGAGATAATTTAAGCAATAGTTCAGGAGAGGACCCCAACTTTTTAGGTAAGGTTTCCGAGTTTTTAAAGGAAACTGACCTGAATGGACAACTTGAGTTTCCGTGTCTTTTTTTTAAATAATTTTGTTTTTAACTATTTATATGTTTTTTATCCATTGACGTATTTATCAAAATTGGATTGAGGTTTTAAATGTTTTAAAAAGTGGTGCAAAAACAACCACAGTGGTTGATGCATCCAAAAACCCCAACTATTACCAAGGGATGAATTATTTGGGTAAGACCATTTCCTTCCGCTGAGAGATCTCAATGAAAATGTTGGTTAGTACGGAAGAGACGGGTGATCCCATGGCTGCACTTTCATCATGTTCAATGTGCTTATCATTTTAAAGGAAGTATGAGTTCCTGAGGCAGAATTTGCGAGGTCTAGGTTAATCCTTAGCTAATCCCTGTGAGGTGAGGTTTTTGATGAGTAGCATGGAGCCATCAATGGGCGTATTTGTGAACAAGGAGATTACATTAAAGGTCACCAGCATGTTGACTATTTGGACTTCAGCATTCCGAATAATGTGAATGAAATCCATGGAAGTTTTAGCAAAAAAGTCAGTTTTTCTAGCGAAGAGTTGAAGAGCATGCGCAACAAATTGCGGTAGCTTGTGGGTTGGTGCATCGATGTTGCTGACGATGGGTCGTCAGCAACATCGATTCGTCATCACCTTAAGTGCCATCAAAGCACGCCGAAATTTGGAAACTAAGAAGAAAAAGAACCACAATGAAACTACAAGATATTAACTTGCATTACTGGAAAGATAGCCCAGGCGTGTACACTAATAGGCAATGGTTCGCATTCTTAAAATAATTACATATTTTATGTATTTTTTACACTCCTTCCCATGTATGGTAAATTTATTCATTCATTTATTTATTATATTACCAACACGAAGCCCGGATACATCATGAAATGACTTTCTTGCTTGCAAGAAAGAAAAACATCTTCAATTGCCATTATATATTTGTGGAGAAAGGAAAGTCAAACGTTTGTATGTCTCCGCACATGTCCAATAATTTGATTTTCCTTTCCAGTATTTGGTCTTTATACCTAATAAACAAAATATAGTATCCATAGAGCATACTTTATTCTATTCTATCTGCTCTGGTTTTTGCCCTCCTATTTTAATGTTAAGCTTAGCTTTTTTCTTTCTAGACAATCGCTTAACCTTCTTTTTATTAATATTGATTCTCATCTCATACCTGTCGCCCTGAATTTCCAATTCACTCAGCAATCCTTACAACACCTTGGCTGACTGACAAACTAAAGCTTGGTCATCCGCAAACCTAATTAATTTTACAAATTCCCCGCCCAGTTTCAATCCTACCTCCAGTTCTTCCCATGCCTCTTTCATCATTTCCTCTGCATTGTTGTTCAAGATGGCGTAAACTTTGGCCGTACAACGATGTGGCTCTTGTAAAACACGAGTCGAAGTACGTGATATGGTCGTTAGTTGCAATATTTTCTCAGGTGTATGTCACCATAAATGCTCCGGCTTAAGTGATATAACATTAAAAGCTCTCTCGGACTGCCATGACATTTACTGGAAGTGTTTTTTATGCCGTGTAAATAAGCCCAATATTTACAATATTGCGGCCGACATTGAAAATTCGAAAATGGAGTTACAAACTCTCCAATCTACCGGATCCACGGAAAGTACTACCTTGCAGCCAATTGCAAAGGAAGCTGTAACGTTGTCTACGGAATTGAAACCTGAAGTCAACGAACAATTAGGCCTCAATAGTGACAACTCCGATTTGTGCCCCAAAAATGTAAAAGCAAAATTTATCACCATGAGTTTCGAATCCATCGTTACTGACGAGGAAGGTTTTCAAAAGGTGAATTACCAGAGAAACAAATGCAAACGAAATAAGGTTTTTGGGAGTTGTAAGCAGCCTGCTGTTACGTGCAATTTTGTGGGAGTTCCTCGCAAGACTCTCTTCTACATTGGTCGTGTCCAGTCCAATGCAACGCCTGATGACATTGTGAAGCATCTGTCCGGAATATTTCCTGGGAATGACTTCAAATGTGAAAGTTTGAGAGTTGGTGAAGTTTATAATTCTTTTAAACTCTGTGCGCCAATTAGCCTTAAGGATCAACTTCTTAAAGAAGTTATTTGGCCAGTAGAAGTGAAAGTTGGGAAATTTTTCCCCCAAAAACCGCAGAAACTGACCCGTACTCATGAAGAGACAGAGAATATTGCTGAAGGGTCAGCTGCGGTGGTGAATCCGAACTCCGAGTTGAAAACTAGTGATGCGCCGGTATCCACCTCAGCAACAAGGGGCCACACCGATAACACTACGGAAAAGTGTTCCTTAGAGAAACGTGTTACCAGCCTCAAAACGGGAATATCAAAACCAAAGTCCTTTTGACTAGATAGTTTTAATTTATTTTGCCAAAATGTGAGATGTCTACGTAATAAGATAACGGAGATAAAGGCAACAGTCAAGCATGGTGGCTAAAATGTGCTATGTCTCAATGAGCACTGGATTGCAAAAAATGAATTTGATGTGTATAACATTAGTGATTTTGGCTGGGCATCATTCTACTGCCGATCTGTAGCAAAAAACGGTGGTACCTGTATTTATGTCCTGAAAGGTATGCCCTTCAAGGTAATTGACTTGGACAAATTCTGACTGGAATTGCACTTTGAAATATCTGCAATCATATTGAAGGACCTGAATTTTATCATTGCTTCTGTGAGAAATGATTTACTTAGTTACTACCACTCATACAAAACCAGTGGAAGCCAGCATGACAAAGAGGCTTACTTGAAATACAAAAGAGATTATTATAATTTAGTTAGGTGTGCAAAAAATAATGCTTACAAGGATTTTATATTGAATGCAAAAATAAACAAAAGGCAGCATGGAGTATAATCAATCAAGAAGTTGGTCATGGTAATGGAAAAGAAAATCTTCCTTTCACCCCAGATGCTGTAAATAATTTTTTCTTAAAAGCTGTTGAAGACAATTTGTTCTCTCAAAAAGTTGATGCTGCCAATATTGGTAATATGCTGTAAAATCTTCCTCCGAATAATTTAAATTTTAAATGGAATTTTGTTACTACACTTGATATTATATCGACTGTTAAAAAATTTAAAAAATCCAACAGTAAGGATATTTATGGTCTTTCAAACTCCCTAATAAAGGACATTATTGTGCTCATTGCGGAACCATTAGCAATGTTAGTCAATTTATGTTTTGAGACAGGAGATTTTTCAACAGCTCTAAAATATTCCAAAACAGTAACTGTTATAAGAAAGGTGATAAAGATGATTTAGCTAACTACCGCCCCATTTCCAAGGTCCCCGTTATTTGGTAAAATTTTTGAAGCTATTATGAAAGATCAAATATGTAATTTTTTTGAGTTAAATAATCTGTTTTCCAAATCCCAGTATGGCTTTCGATCTGGGAAATCTACAATTTTGGCAGTAGAGTCCATAGTTAATTGTGTCATTAATGCATTCGAAGAAAAGGAATGAGTCTCAGTGACACTATGTGATCTTAGTAAGGCCTTCGACTGTGTTAATCATTTAATATTACTAACAAAGCTAGAATATTATGGTATTAAGGGAGTTGCACTGAAACTAATGAAGTCATATTTGGATGATTGCCACCAATTGGTTGAACTTGATGGCTGTCAGTCTGCAGCTCTTAAAGTAAAATGTGGTGTACCACAGGACTCTGTGCTTGGCCCAGTACTTTTCATTATCATGATTAATGATTTGCCCTGTAATATGAAACCTAGATCTGTTTTATTTGCTGATGACACTACTTTTGTGCAAAAGTGTCAACCTCTAGAAGATGCAAAGTTACGATCTAGCGCTACCCAAAAACAGGCTAAGGAATGGTTTGATGTTAATCATTTACAATTAAATACTAACAAAACTCAGCATATTGTGTGCAGTCTTAAATCAAAAAAACTGATATTGAAACTGCTAAAATACTAGGAATTTATATTGATACAAAACTTATTTGGGAGACTCACATCAGTCAGACCTGTAATAAACTTAGTAAAGCTGTTTATATGTTAAGAAAGCTCAACTTTATCATTTCAAATGAGTATCGTTTAACACTTTACCATGCCTTCTTTCAATGTCATTTGAATTATGGTGTTGAGTTATGGGGTCATTCCCCTCATGTTAAACAAATTTTGCTATTGCAAAAGAGAGCTATTCGCTCTCTTGCTAATATACCACCATGTGATTCCTGCAAACCTTTTTTTATTAGGTATAGAATCATGACTGTATTTTGTTTGTATATCTTTAAGGCTCTGACTCATGTGAAAGTTAATCTAGAAACTTACCAATTAAGATCCAACCTCCATAACTATTCCACAAGAGGTAAATTGAATCTAAATACTACTTATTGTAGATTGTCATTAACATACAACACATTTCATAATATGAACATACCACTGTATAACTATCTGCCTACTCAGTTGAAATCAGATGCTATCCAGAGTTTCAAGAATAGGGTATATACCTGGTTACTTGCTCACCAACTATACTCATTGGATGAATTCTTTTGTGACAATTTTCATCACATTTAAGAAAGTATGTTTATATGTTAAATTATACTTATATTGACGACATTTAATATGGTTGTACCATTTTTAAAATGAATAAAGTATTATTATTATTATTATTATTATTATTATTATAGGTTGAACAGCAATGGTGATAGTGGGCAACCCTGCCTTACACCTCTTCCTAACACTACCCATCAGGACTCTTCATTTCCCACTCGCAACTGAGCAGTCTGAGACATATACAGGTTGCGGATTAGTCTCCTTTCCCGCCAATCTATTCCTATTTCCTGCAATATACTCATTAGTTTTTCACAATTCACTCTATCAAATGCTTTTTCGAAAGCTAAAAAACAGGCAAATACATCCTGGTTGTGTTCTATATTCCTCTCGATTAATAATCTCATTACTGCAATGGCATCACGCAAACCTCTCCCCTTCTTAAACCCTGAAAATGTCTCGCAAGTTTGATGGGCATTTAAACAAAACAGAGGGACAAGGTTAGAATAAAATTGATGTTGACTGATTGTCATTAATAATTGTGAAGAGTTCACGGATTAAATGTTTAATTTTGTGTGTTCCGGGGAAGAAAGTGGTGATAATATTAGGGCTTTTTGGCAGTTTGGTTTGATGAAGGGAGTGTGTTTGGTTGAGGGTTAGGATTTTACTGCTCAGTAGCATTCATGGTACCTACATTTTCTCAGAGAGTCATGTAGCTGATACAAGTACTTCTGATGGGAGGGGATGTTGTTGCAGAGACAGAAGGCACCGACTGAGAGAGAATGGGATGGAGCACTTTGTATGAGGTAGATGGCAGCTGTCGAAATCAAGCTATTGTTCTTACTAGTTGGTTTAACGTGGACTGAGGTATAAAAGGTATTGTTTTGGAGGTGAATGTTGATATAGAGGAAAGTGATATTCAAGTCGGGTATGGAAGAAGTGAATGATACTGATGAGAATTTGAGAGATGAAATAAAAGGAGATAAATTTTTGCGTCTGAGGAACCAAAGGAGGAAAATATCATTGATATAGTGGGCCCAGAAGAGTGGTTTGAAGGTTTGTTATTGCAGAAAGTCATGTACTAGTTTACCCATAAAAAGATTGGCGTATGTAAGAGCTATACGTGTTCCCATTGCAGTGCCTTTTATTTGTAAATATATTTTATCGTTGAATTGAAATTATATAGTGAGTGTCCTTTCTTTGTGTCCCTATGGTTTAAAAATCTACATCTGTGTTATTTTGTGATTATATATTTATGTATATATATATATATATATATATATATATATATATATATATATATATATATATATATATACATATATATATATATATATATATATATATATATATACATATATATATATATATATATATATATATATATATATATATATATATATATATATATATATATATACATATATATATATACATATATATACACATATATATATATATATCTATACATATGTTATTATTATTAGGTAATATACCCGTTAAGTTAGGTTTTTGGATGGACAAAGCTACTAAATAAAACATTTTGTGTGTCGTAAAAAAACACAAAATCCAGCATCCTACTCCATCAAGTCCCTCTTCATCTCTGACTGCTCTAGGCCTCCCTTCATCCCGTCCAACTTCCCTATCCTGCTCCTTCACTTTCCTCGTTTGTCTTAAATTCTCCCCTCTATCACAGTCTTCAACATCCCACTGCCGGTCAATACCCCCTTCACCCTTTTTTCCTGCCTCTGTAGGATTGCTCCAAACAAGCCCCTTCACGCCCACCATACCAAGTACTTCCTTGTTTGTTTTCTTCTCTGTCCATTTCACCTTCCCCATTCTTCTCCACACCCACATTTCAAAAGCCTCCAGTCTACGTCTATCCTCCTGCTTCAATGACCACATTTTCGCACCGAACATAGCTATGCTCCATATCAGTGTTTTTACGAGTCTTTTTTTAACATCCTTACTCAACGTCCCTGTCATCAACTCCCCCACCTTGTGAAAGCCTCTTTGCCTAGTGCAATTCTTCTTCTTACGTCCCTACTACTTTGAACGTGTTGGTCCAAAACACTACCGAGGTATGTAAACTTTCTATCTGCTCTGGTTTTTGCCCTCCTATTTTAATGTTTAGCTTAGCATTTTTCTTTCTAGACAATCGCTTAACCTTTGTTTTATTAATATTGATTCTCATCCCATTCTGTCGCAATGAATTTCCAATTCACTAAGCAATGCTTGCAAGCCCTTGGCTAACTGACAAACTAAAGCTTGGTCATCAGCAAACCTAACTGATTTTACTAATTCCCCACCCACCTTCATTCATACCTCCAGTTCTTCCCATGCCTCTTTCATCATTTCCTCGGCATATAGGTTGAACAGTAATGGTAATAATGGGCAGCCCTGCCTTACACCTCTTCCTAACCCTGCCCAGCCGGACTCCCCATTCCCCGCTCGCACCAGAGCAGTCTGAGACATATGCAGGTTGCGGATTAGCCTCCTGTCCCGCCAATTTCTTCCTATTTCCTGCAATATACTCATTAGTTTTTCCCAATTCAGTCTATCAAATGCTTTTTCGAAAGCTACAAAACAGGCAAATACATCCTGGTTGTGTTCTATATTCCTCAGAAATAATAATTTCATTACTGCAATGACATCACGCGTATCTTTCCCCTTCCTAAACCCAAACTGATCCTCCCCTAAGTAATCATATGCCCCATTCTCCATCCTTTTGTTTATGATCCTGAGAACAACTTTAGCTGCATGGGATATCAAACCTATCATCCTGTAGTCCTCACATGATGTTCCCCTAACCTCTTTCGAATTGGAATTAAAAATGATCTCACAATGTCTTCCGGCCAGATTCCCTCCTCATAAATACTACGGATCCGCCCATATAGCCTCTTCCTCCCACATTTTCCTAAGCCTTTTAAAAGTTCGGCGGAAATGTTATCCATCCCCACAGCCTTATTTAGTTTCATCTCCCTTAATGCCCTTTCTATCTCATTGTCTAGTATGCCTGGACCTAAGCCATCTTCCTCTACGTCATGTTCCTCCTCTATGTCTAACCTTGTTGGTCTAAGTTCTTTATTATTCCTTCCATCTCTCTTGGATCTTCCCTGCATCCAATATTACCTTACCCACCTTATCTCTAACTGCGATCGTTGATCTCCCTTTCTTACTTCCCGATAAAGAGTTAACTTTGCTGTACAGCGCACCGATTTCACCCTTCCTCTACAGACTTTCCATATCCTCGCACTGTCTTCCACCATGCTTCTTTTGCTTTATTTGTTGCCCGCCTCAATTTATTGTTTAATTCTTTGTACTTCATTTTGCCTAATTCTGTATTTACATTCTTCTATTTTCGCCGGTCATCCATCTTTGTAATCATCTCATCCGTGATCCATGGTTTCGTGGTCCTTTTAGCGTTAACGATTCCAATAGTGTCTTTTGCATCTTTAGACAACCCTTTCTTGATACATTCCCATTTTTCCTTGATAGTACGTAGCTCTTCACCATCCGCCATGATTTCCTCAACCACCTGTTTGAATTCCTTCATTTTCAAGCCATTTAATGCTTCCACATTCCATTTTCCAACTTGCCGCAGCTGCCGTATCTTTTCGAAACGGACGCTACAGTTCATAATAACTAAATTGTGGTCTAAGTCCGCATCCGCTCCCGGGAAGCTGTGAGAATTTATCACACTGTTGCTAAACCTGTGTCTAACCAGGATATAATCTAGCTGATACCTCTCTGAGTCACCTGGCATTTTCCATGTATACCTGCATCTTTCGTGGTGTCTAAACCAAGTGTTGGTGATGACTAGCCCGTCTCCAGCAGAATTTAACTGCTTTCTCCCCGCGGTCATTCCTTGTGCCTAAACCGTAGTCCCTGACCTCATCACCATCTCTTCCTTAGCCTACCGTCGCATTCCAATCCGCCATCACTATCAAATGTTTCCCTGCAGGTTCAAACGCGATTATGTCCTCTAACTGATCGTATATCCTATCGAACTCCTCTGCCTTCTGGTTGCTCGGTTGCATGTATACCTGAATAATGACCAAGTTCGTCGGCTCTATTTTTATCTCAACTAGTAGTATTCTATCCGGTACCTGCTCTATATTGACTACGCTTCTCCCTACCTCTTCATTTAATACTATAGCAACCCCTCGTTGGCTCTCGTCCCCGCCGCTGTATATTATTCTATACTTATCACTCCAATTATTCCCGCTATCTTTCCATCTCACCTCGCATAGACCTAAAATATCGATATTTCCCCTTTCCATCTGTCGCTTATCATTCACCAGTTTCCCTGTTCTCATCATTGTCCTAACATTCCACGTTCCTATTCTAATTAATTTGGTCTCCTTCTGTTGCGTTTTCTGTCCTGCTGCTGCCGGTTTTCTCTTGCAAGGGTTTCGTGGGATGACGACCGCGGAAGCCTTGCCTCCCCCGCTGCCGGCTACGACACACGGCCGATTGGGCCGAGCCCCATAGTTGCCAGGACTCAAAATCTTTGTATAGTCCATAATGTAAATCTTTGGAATGGTAATTGAGGTAGTTTCCCGTTGCGTTCCTCAATCGTTTTTTTAACGTGACACCATGATTTCTTGGCCGCCCCACTTGGGTCCGACGCCATTGCAGCCGCCTCACTGAGGAACAGACGCTGCGTGGACTACCTTTCGTCTGGCTCCAAACCTTTGACCTATCTGGCATTGGTTACCCTACCAGGAGCAATTATTATAACTCCCGCCAGCACAGCTCTAGGGGTCATCGGAACGCACGAGCCATTCCACCACGTGAAGATTGTAGTCCGGGGAGGGTTATATAAATATATATATATATATATATATATATATATATATATATATATATATATATATATATATATATATATATTTCCAACAGGAATATTTTATTAGTTGAATAATATATCGGTCCTTTCTATTTTATAATTTCCATTTCATCTGTACTTATCGTCATTTTAGAGATAGCTTCACATACCTTTGATTATAAATATGAAAAAATAGCAGTCTTAAGTTATGTGAATATTTATTAATAAAATTAAAATGTTAAGGGGTTAAGAACCCATTTCAATTATATTTTGCAAAAAAAATTAGTCTCCATTCATGCGGTAAATAATTGATAGTTACGACCAATGAATGCATTGAATCATAAATGCTTTTGACTATATCTACCGTAAGTATGCAGAAGATTAGAGCCAGGCGATTGAAATCAATTCCAAAGATGAGAAAGATCAAAATATAAAAAAAACTATCAACGCGACGACAAAATATGTCGCCTCACTGCTTTTACGCTATGATTTGAAAGTCGAAACGAGACAAAGAAACTGCGGGAGATGCCGCAACAGTAACTTTTAACGGACACATCCGGCATCTCCCGCAGTTTATTTGGAATTTGTCAAGATGTAAACAGATAAGTGTTTAAAAGTTGGCTCTTTAACCGTGTGGTGCATCCCGCACACGACTACGAATACCTGTGGCATTGTATATACGGTATTTCGTCACAACATCTTGTTCCTTTAAAACCCTCAAAATTTCTGAGTTTAAGAGGAGGCCTCGATAGCAGAGCACAGGCATGTCCTGCCTGTGTTCACCGAGTGTCTCAATTTCGCCGGCGTCCGAGGCTTCGGCCGCCGGGATTCGGAGAGCGGCGCTGCCGGACTCTCTCGGAAGTCGAGGTTCCGATCGTGTTTTGTGTCGAGCGGCGGTTGACCGCCTAGTTCATCAAGAAGCGTGCGGTTTGACTCTCGACTTCTGCTGCCGGGAAGGCCGTGCTTTCGTTCTGTTTACTGGATCAAGACTGGCCTTGACTTTTGGTGTAGAGCTTAGGCTCATTTTTATTTGCTACCAACGGTCGCGTGTGGCGGGGAGGGAGTGCGCAAGAGTGTTTATTTCTTTCTTGGAGTGCTTTCGGTGCGCTCTCCATGTTTTCGCGCTGGCGTGCTCAATTTGATTTGTTTCAAAATGGTCGTACATCATGTGGACACGCTCGCCTTGCAAATTGACGATAAGGCGAAGGCCCCTGCTCCGTTGGAGGTCCACCTCCTTACACTAGAACCACTGGGCCTCACACCGGAAGAGATAATGGCGATCTAATTTGGATATAACCGCCATTTGGTATTCCTGAAGTTGGCAACTGAAGCTACTATGAAGAGGATTCTATATTTTATCCCACGAAAGCTACCGTTTCAATCCCTAAAGATCCAAGGACGACGATTACCATTGACGAGACTTTCGGTAGCCTTTGTAATGTCTGGGTTCTTCGTCTTCCCGTGGAGACCCCATTGGAAGATATAACAAGTGAGCTTCAACGTTTTGGAAAAATCCATCGCTCGTGGGAGAACAGGTGGGAGGGCGACAAAATGGCGCGCGTGCTGACAGGTATGACAGTGGTGCGAATGACGGTGGAAAGAAATATCTCGTCGTACCTCCACATTGGCGGCAACCGGGCCATCATTCAATCTACGAGGGTCAGCGCCGCACCTGCGCCCGTTGCAACCAAGAAGGCCATGGTGGAGGAAAGCCAAGGTGTCCGCAATATTACCAGGGGTCCTCTTAGAGGTGGACCAATTCGATCGATCTCCTCCGGTTTCTCTCAACGGAGCCCCTTCGGCAGATGACCTCCAGTCCACTCCCGGCCCCCCACGAGGCCACCTCCTGGGTTGGGCCGGTTACCAGCTGTGCTGCCTAAAAAAAGGCCCCCCGTTGAACGCTGCCGAGTTACCCGCTCTTCGTAGAGACCACGGCTGGGTCTTCTTCTTCGGACGAGGTAGAGGGGGAGGTATGCAGTGACAACTCGAGGCCTCGATCGGCGGCCCGTCGGACGAAGCGTCCCGGGAAGCGGCGAAGCTCTTGTCGCTTGGGCTCGAGCGGCGACCGAAGCGACGTAAGCCAAGACCATGACTCTGGTACGTGATGTCCGGTGCCCATAGCTGTCCTCTCATTCCACCAATTAATATTATTTCGCTTAATATTGCTGGTGTTTATAGCGCTTTAAAAAGTGCAGTCCAACGTTTTCTCCGCGATCTCAGGGCTGATGTAATCCTCCTTCAAAAGGTAAGAGAGGACATACTCTGGGATACAAACATCTTTCAGGCTTTCGGCAATTTCGCCGAAAGTCATTCTGGCACCACCACCCTAGTCCGAAATGGCATTCCGTTCTCTCGTGTTCGCCGCCACGCTTCAGGCCGAAAAACGTTCGCTATCGTGAATGGTATCCATATCACGAACCTTTACGCTCCATCCGGTGAGCGCGCGAGGGCTGAGCGCGAAAAATATTTTAATGAACTCCTTCTCCCCTACCAGTATTCTTTCTTGGGGAGGGCCATATTGGGCGGAGATTTCAACTCCATCTACCGCCGAGAGGGTAGTGCCTCGAAAAGGGATGGGGTGACATTCTATCCAAGCCGGGCACTCTCACTGATTCGAGCGATTGACGCAGTGCGTTCTTATTGCGCCGGTCCAACCCTCTTCACGCGATCAGGGCCTAACTCTCGGACGCGGATTAACTGCCTCTTCGTCTCGGCATTCCTAAAGAATGATGTTTAGAGAGTGGACACGTGCCCCTACGCGCGGAAGGATCTGGCCAGAAGTTTTCGCCCTCAGCGTCTACCCAGTTAGTGAGGGGTGCCTGAACTTCCTCCCGGAATGGCGCCACCTCAACTACATAGCCCCTTTTTACCTTTTGTTCGCTGCTACGAATGTTACAAAGTAATATGGGGACATTGCCTTCAGGTGACACCGAAGCAATGCTCGGCAGAATAAATAAATCTCTCTCGCTGCCAATGACTCGCACTTCTTTGCTTCAACCATCTCACTCTTTATCTTCGACAACACAACGGATAACGGCGCTACTCTAATAGATTCCTCTGATACAATTTTGCTCGATCGGCCAATCCCATTACTAGCGCTGGTCTGAGTTTCGCGAACTTTGCCATCGCACAAGGGGACAACAAATCTATCCTCTCTTACTGGCGAAAAAACACAATCATCACCCGACTTCTTTATTCCAAACCGGGAGTCGGTGGAATCCTCGAAGACATCGCCATTAACTTCGTCCCTAGCGGTGCAGCTTGCTTGCGACGCGGGTGGCAATCTCTCTATGACTCTTTCGGCCTTCGCCACCTCTGCTAATTTCTGTGAATCCTTATTTAGAGATCCGTTATCCTTATTCTCTTCTGTCGATTCCTCTGTCGTTACTTGAAAACAAATTCCCTCCATACTACCGTTTATTCGCGAGTTACATTTCATTATCTCTGCCGGAAAAGCACTTTGGTTTTTAGTGTCGCTTATCGTTTTTTCCTCAAGGGATGCTAAATTATACATGGCCATTTGCGAATCATTGCCATTAATTATACCATAAATGAAAGAATCAAACGCCTTGACCTCTTCGGAAACTCCAATTTCATGGGCGCCTATGGGCTCGTCCATCTGCGATGTTACGCCATTAGATTTAAGGCCTGTCTCGTGTCCCTCACCCATTCTTATTTTCCGTTTATTGAACGATATACCTTTCCCGTAACAAACCATAAAATCAAGGCAACAATTTCAGAGTGTTAAAATCATTCGCCTTGACTGGGATTCAAACCCAGATCCCGCAATATCCGGTTGAGTGCTTTAGCCACTTAAGCTACCGAGGCGTCCTCTTAAACTCTGAAATTTTGGGGCTTTTAAGGGAACAACAGCACTCGACCGGATATTGAGGGATCTGGGTTCGAATCCCAGTCAAGGCGAATGATTTTTAAACTCTGAAATTGTTGCATTGAAATGCACATTAGCGGATGACTCCGTTAAAAGTTACTGTTGCGGCATCTCCCGCAGTTTCTTTGGAATTCATAAAATCAAGGCCTAGAAGACCGTCATAGTTCGTTTCCCCCAAATCCACTACTAAGATGTCATGGGGATATAATTTATGATCAATCAAAAACTGCACGAACTCTGTCCGATGATTGGCAAGGGATGACCTGACGCGCTTCGCACCCGAGAATTGTAATCAGAATTCCTTAATATGCCAAAAGGAAATTTTTTACTATCAATGATGGTAACTGCTGCTCTCGTTTCCACTAGAAAATTGTTATCTTTCCTAAAATTATTAACTACTATTGTCCATCCTGTTTCTTGCGAACCCTTCTGTCTCAATCAAGTTTGTTGGATTACGAACCAACACAAACCTACCAATCTCTTCCTTCACCCAATTAAAATTGCACAAGAAGTCTACCTTGAATTCTTCGCTGTTTCTGAATCAATCTCGCCCCATGACTCGCGTAGCCTACGGGCGACATGGCGCAATCTGGTTGGAAATTCTGCGACGCTCTCCAGCGGTTTTTGTACGCAAGTGTTAAATATTTTTTCTAACATGATTGGAGATGCCTTTAGTGAAAACCTCCTTTTGAGATTAATGAAAAAGTCCGCGTATGAACCTAATATGTGATGACTTGCAGAGACCAAATCCGCGGCGGTTCCTCCAAGCCGAAGTTGAGCGACTCCTAAGGTCTGTGCTTCATTCCAACTACTAAGATGACTTAAAATACAACGCTTTCCAAAAATTTGCCAACCCCAATCTCGACTTCCCCGCTAAACGTTGGAATTAAATGAATCTGGCTGCCAATAGCGGCGGTTTGCGCTGCTTCTCCGCAACCATTTTGCGGACTCGCGCTACTTCCCGGCTGTTCTAACACATTAACCAAAGGTGTCAAGTTGAGTGCACTGCCGAATTTCAATCCATTTGCGGTTTCTTGATAATCGAGAAAAGGGTTAGGGTTCCCCAGTCTATGAGGGTTAAGGCCATCCATTGCGAAATTCAAACCAATGCTAATTACATTAAAATTTCACTGCGCTTAATTAATTTATTTTTTCATACTCCGAGTGTATCCGATACCCATGGTGGGCGCTGAATGGGCTAATTGATGGTTCCTAATGAAGTGACGCTTAGTTTAATTGCGCGCAGAGAATCGCGATGAGGTTATAGCACGTGTCTTAAAATAATAATTCGTTAGGTCAGCACAGATTAGCATATCCCACCTGTCCGAGAAAATACGGAACTTCCGATTTAAAGAGGTACACGGGCACATGATAATCTATGAGACACTGTCGCATACACTGAATAAATCACTAGTCCAACCGTGCAACCCCTCACCTGACACCAATATATCGCAAGAGGGGTTTCTATAAGCGACACAAAGGGTATCGGGGAAGGTTAGAGTAACTACACCGAGTATTACCAAAGCAGCCGTATATTACCCAACATCAGTCATAATGCACCATTTACATAAGTATAAGCAAATTATGGATGGCTAGACCCTCGGTAAACCAACGCGAGTACGGACAGAATTAAAATGGCAGAAAATTACCTGGGACGGGGTAAATGCAGGGTGGACGCGGTCACGAAACACATAACCTAGGCAGAGCCCTCTTCCGTCGGAAAAGAAGGGAATATGGCAGGGTGGACGCGGTCACGACACGCATAACCTAGGCGGAGCCCTCGTCCGTCGGAAAGGAAGGGAGTATTGCAGGGTGGACGAGGTCAAACGAACTTAACCTAGGTTGAGCCCTCGTCCGAAGTTGAGTCAGGAATATGACACACTGTCGACACAAGCGCAACATAGCCGAAGCATCGTGCCCTACCGGTCACCGCCAGATAACCAACTGACTGCTTTTTGCCCGGCGACCAGGGCTTTTATACCCAATTTAGGATTCAGGGGAGGAATACTTTTGAAACGTTGTCTTTGGTCACGTGGGACATTCGGAGGAGCCAGGGAAGGAGTACCATGTCGCATACTTGCGACAATAGATATTAATTTTTTCAAAGTTACCATCTAGAATTTCGTTCAAGTATAATGAGCTCTGTTGTTTGAAATATTAATTAATCTGACTTCTAATGATTTGAACCGAATAGAAATAATTTTAAAATCAAATATTTTCTCAAACAACATTGTTTTACTATTTTTACATTATAAACGAATATATTAAGAGCAAATAACTCTAAAGAGCATACTGTATTTCATTAATGAAATAAGACTGGATTCGAACTCCAATTTGAAACCTTTCGTTCTTCACTTCTTTGTTACTATTGCCATGGTGACGTCGTCACCAAATGTTCAAACCAAACAAACTTAATTCTCAAGTAATGTATTAGATTGTTCTGTCACATTTTAAATTTCACATATCGCTAATGCCTTTGAGCATACTGTGCTTACCTTTAGAAATACACAATACACGTTCATTAAGGCTATATAGTATTCATTCTCAGATTCAGAACGCACAAATTATTTGATTGCATTGTGAATTAATGGGTGACATTAAAGGATCAACCGTAGCCAAAAGTTGTATTGCACTGTTTGGAAGAATACATCTCCTCTTTGAGGTGAACTGTCTCATTGTCTTTTTTAAGGTTATTTATGTGTATTTGAACTTCTTCCTATTTACGCCACACATGGAAAGAATGGACTGGTGATATCTTTTATGAAACATATCCCTTTTAAATTCTGGAAAACACCTAATTACATTCACGACAAGATTACCAGCTGCTGCGATAGTTGTCTTTTAATTTGTTCTGATGATAAATTCTGCTTGAATTGACTGGAGTATCAATCTAAGCGTAGAAAATATATCAAAGTAGTTGAAGATGTAACTGAGGGGTACATTGCATATGATATAACATGTGAGGGTGGAAGGCCTTCAGTAGAACCAAATCCTTGATCCTCTATGTAAGTTACAATTTCCCAAGTATATTCCACCTACAGAGAAGAAGGAAAAGCTTTGTAGGATGTGTGCAGTTTGTTGTGCCAAAAGGGATGGAACAAGCAAAAAGATTGGAAAAGAAGCGAGGTGCCATTTCCAAGCATGTCACAGCCGCTAAACACAGACATGTGATTTTATGAACGGGAGGAGATTTTCGTGTGTTTTAAAAATATGGTTAAAAGAATTCATAAATCATGCCTTCTGTTTCCACGTCATATCATTTTAATCGCCAGGTTGTTTCGTCATCCTGTTTTTCAACAGGAATTAATAATTCTAAATCGTCGATGACTTCATTTGCGTGTGACTGATCCTGAGCAACTTTCATTTGCCACTGTGTTTGTAATTCAAATTTCGAAAATTATGAAGAAATGTTGCTGTTTCTCTCGCTATTAATACCAAAACATTCTATCTAGAGATAATTTAATTAGAATGAGCCAATTGCGACATGCCATACATCTTCAATCGTTTTCTCTCTGAATATTTTGATTATGTTGATTAAATCGTAAACAATTTCTTTCACTTTTTCCACGTTTTTTCATTGGTCGTTGTTGATGCGAAAGAAGAATGGGGGTCCTGCTACCGACCGACCAATCGATGCTTATGGACTGTGCCGTTAGCTGCATCTTATACCAATATCCAGCTATGCTGATCAATGGTCGTAGGATATAAGTGGTTTATGGGCGAAGTTAAGCTAGTGAGTATATTTTATTGCAGTTTGTGACAGTATTATATTTGAAGATTATGACAGCCCATTTATGCTTGCTTTAGCACAATTGTATCTGATATGGGGATTATCAGGGTAATCTCATAAAGGTTTTAATAATGGGTTACCAGTATTTCCTATTTCTTGTTGAAATGACGTGGCTATGTCGCTTAGATATGTTGGAAGGTCCGGTATTTTTAGATCCGTGTGAATATCTGAGTTTCTTACAAACCAGGCGTCGTTGGCAAGGGTTCGTAGAGTATTATTTTGGAAGCATGTCATTTTCTTCAATTTGGTTGCGGTCATATAACCCCAGGCTGGGTAGCCTTCAGATAGGTCGTATCATAGATTTAAATAACAGTACCTTGGTGAGGAGACGGAGGGGAATGGTGCGTTTTCTGAGGGGATAGAATAAGAAAGCGGCTGAATTGGCCTTGTTGAGTACATATTGAGTGTGTGCTTGCCAAGTGAGTTTACTCTCCATTTGTACACCAAGAAATTTAGCTGATGATGCCTGGAGGATTATTTCCCTGCCATAGTGGATAGCAGTGATGATAGGATTCTTCCATTTTCTTGCGTAGTTTACGTTTACGCATTTTGTGGTGTTAATGGTTAGTTTCCAATCAGTCATCCACTCTGCTATGCTCTTAAGGTGTTCTTGGACATTTGTTGCGGCATGATTTGGGTCAAAGGAAGTTGACGCTCTAGCTGAGTCATCCGCATGGAGGTAGCTTTTGGGTCGGAGGGGAGGTCGTTAATGTAGAGGTTAAATAGGACGGGTGACAAAATTGATCCTTGAAGAAAGCCTGCGGATATGGACTGGGTAGTTGATTTGGCATTGTTAAGGGCTAGAAAGAATGTGCGGTTTGAAAGAAAGGAGGGGATGGTCTTATTTAGGTATACTGATATGTCGGTTTTAAGCAGTTTATGTATTAAACCAGTTCGCCAGAACTTGTCAAAAGCTCTTTGGAAATCAAGGAAGACTACTTGGGTGTGCTTGTGGATGTGGAAGCCGAAAGTGATCAGTTCAACCAATCTTGTTATTTGCTGAGTCATGGAATGGCGACGGCGGAAGCCAGTTTGCTCAGGTCTGATCAAGTCTAGGGCCGAGATCTCTTCTTGTAGCCTGTTTAAGATGCATATTTCTAGAAATTTGCCCATGCAGGGGAGCAGGCCACTGGGTCTATAGTTCAGGATATAAGAAGGATTTTTATCGGGTTTTGGAAGGAGTATTATCTTAGCCGTTTTCAATGCCTTTGGGAAGTACGATTGGGAAAGACAGGCGTTGAGGATAGAGAGTAGGTGTTTGATAAAAGATTTAGGAAGGTTTATCAGGTGAAGGTAGGAGATTTGATCGGGTCCCGGTGATGACTTTGTTTTGGAGTGGGACATAATGAAGTAAAGTCCTTGAGGAGTAATTTCCAGGAATATGTGGAATGGGCCAAGTGACAGGCCATAGACACTGATCAACGCTTCTGAATCCAACAAGTATGTATTATTGTTTTTAAAAATGCATTCGAAGGAGTCGGCAGAGGTATTTGCTTTGTCGCTGTCATCGTATAGTGCTCTCCCATTATGTGGTATTGGCGGGGTTGGTACCTTTTTCCTTTGCGGACAGTGGGCTAGGGTCCATACCGAATTATCCTTATGTGAGAGTGAACTTATTTTCTCATGCCAAGTTTTTTCCCAATGTTTTCTAGTTTTGGATGTTACAAGGTTTCAAAGTGCACAGAAGCCGATTTTATCTTGGCGGAGATTAGTGCGTTGCCAGAGGGCTCTGGCCTTGTTTCTAAGTTAAATTAGGCGCAAAATATCCTGAGGTAGTGTGGCACCAGCGATGGAGGCCGGAGAAGGAGGGAAGAGAGAGCGATGAATGATTTTGGTTAAGGTGCTTGTTAAATCTTGAGCAGCTTTCTCTATGCTGTCTGGAGTGCTAGCAGGAGATGGGACAAGGTAAATGGCCAAGCAGTTTTCTTTAAATAGTTTCCAGTTAACTCTTCTAGTTGGTTCTGGTTGTATGAAGGAGGGTAGGAACGCAGTAAAATATGGGGCAGTGGTCCGAGGCTGAGTTATCTAGGTTAAGGATTTGGAATGCGATATCTGCGGATAATAGAACTACATCCAGGATATCGGAGGAGTTGGGGTGATGATGGAAGTGGGTAGGGAAAGGCGGTGAGTGAATTGCGATATTTTTTATAAATAGGAGCTTATGAAGGGCTCGCCTTTTTGTTGTAGTGGTTTTTCCAGCTTTTGTTTTTTGTTTTTTATATAATTTATTCACTAATAGAATTTTAAGGAAGTTGTTGTTTATTTTTGAATTAGCACCATTTACAAGTTGAAGAAGGGCTGGTATAAGGTCATTGGTTATGATAATAATAGGGGTTTTATTGTCAGTAGGAGAGAGAAGTTTCGTAATTATGCATGCCCTAGACGACCATTTGAGGCGGGGATATATGGAGAGAAGTGAAGATAGATTTTATTTTCAGTTCCCTGCAAACGTTTTTCATTAGTTCCGAAGTGAAGTTTGCATCTTTTTCTGCCAGTAAATATTTAAGCACACCGTGACGGCGAATTATGTGCTCGGAAAAAAAATTCTGCTTCTGTTTTGGCCGATTGATCTGGAATCGTAAAGGCTTCATGATATCTTGTGAAATAATCTTGGCGAGTTAAATGACATCAGTTAATTCGGAGGGATAGGGGTAGTGGTCCAACAATATCCAAAACTAATTTCTAAATTGGGTAGGCGGCTTCAACCAGTGGCTGTAATGGAATATTTTTCACGCGTAATTTGCTCTTTTGGCATTCGATGCAATGCTGAACGTACTGGAGGGTGTCCGAATAACAGCCTTTCCAGTTGAAGTGTCGCTGGACGATTTTCACCATTTTCTCGATTCCGCGATGATTCCTGATAGTGGATTATCGTGGCAACGAGTCAAAATGAATTTCCGCATATTTTTGGGTGCACATATTATAAAATTTGGTTCAATCTTCGAAGGGTCAACTTTCTATAGCACATTTTCCTCATCGTAAAAGTAGCCGGGCTAATGGGAACTCCTTGAACCCGTCCCATCGCTATTCTCCACGAGTCATTCAGTTTATGAAACAGTGTTGCACCGTGTCGGCCTCTTCGCAGGGTACTAATGGGGGATTCTCGCACGAAATGAAATCTTCTTCCTCACCTTTACTGCAAATAGATTCTAAAGACATCATGTGGTCAGGTTCAAATTTAATGGTCTTGTTCTCAAAATAAATCAAGCTACGATACTTTTTCATAAAATCCAAGCCAAATATGCCTTCATTGAGTGTGTCCCCTAGATTTATTACTAAAGCATCATGAGGGTAAACACGATTGTCTATACAGAGAGGTACGCGACTCTTACCGTTTGTCATCAATACATGACCTGAGGCGCTTCTCACTCACGCGCGGTCGTACGGGGCAATACCTAATGTATCTAAAAGGAACACTCTTTCGTGAAGTATCGTGACCGCCGCGCCTGTGTCTACAAGGAAGTGACGTAATTTTCCTATAATCTGCACGCTAATCGTCATTCCTTTCACTGGAGTGATGGATAGGATGAGGTCTTCCCCAACCCGCTGGTCGGGGTCATCCCGTTTCCCGAGGCCATTCGGTTTGAGCGCTCTGGTAAATTAATTGGAAGGTGGCCAACTTCCTTACATATTCCGATGCATAGCGGGGGACAGTCTCGGGAAATGTCTCCTTGCTCCGCAGTTAAAACAAGCTCGAGTTTTAGAGCGACAATCGCGAGCTATGTGGCCCGCGCACCCACAGGAAAAGCATTTTGCAGCGTATCCGGTAGAGCTCAAGAGCACCACAAAAGACGAGATTCCTACATAATGAGCGCGCTTTATGTCCAAACCCAGGGGGGACAGGGAATTAACGTTTCTTTCTATATCGGACAGGGATACGGTGGGTACGTCATGAGTATCTAATTTTCCGATCGACTTTATGAGGTGCTCAAGGTTGGCGTCGTTACTTGCCAGGTTCAGGTATCGGTCATCAATAACAGTTTCAATTATCATTGGCAGTGGAAATATTTGTTTGCAAGGAAGTTCTTACACTGTGGAATTCCGTTAAGGCGGGTATGTAATTTACTTTATCGCTGGCCGAACACCCAGATGCAAGAGTAAGGGTGCCTTGCTTACTGGTGGATAACTTGGAGTATTTTTGAGGGCAGTCGATAGTTAATTCGGTGACGTTACTGAGGCTAAAGCGCCACGTTCCAGGCGTTTCGCCCTCGATAAACATTGAATATGGAGACTGAGCTAATCCTATCTGGCAGTTCTGCTTTATGAGTTTTGTTTTCCGGAGAAAAATGGCAATGTTACAGGAGCGGGAGTTAGGAGTTAGTATTGGGTAAGCCTGAGGACACACGATCATGCTTTCAGTTCTACATTGCTGTGAGTAGTCGTAGGGTAAGAGTACAAAGTTGCTCTGTTCCGTTGAGACGGCCAGATAAGGCGAGTCAGGCTGTATGAGGACAGATTTATTCCCACCATCGGTGGTCGGGAAAGGTAGCGCTCGCAACACCTTGAAACTCATTCCCTTTTGCGTCAACGGCAGTATTATGAGTAATTTGATGTCGCCCATCCGCCGGATCACTCTCACGCTAGCAATGTCGTACATGATCGCGATTTTGTGGTCCAGATCGCGGGGGAGCGACCAATCGGGCAGCAGCGCTCCGGAAATACTTTTCAGGATACCCTGGAACTGGCTGGGAGGGAGTAGGGAAGGTATGGACTTCCCAGCCTCGGCGAGTCGCACTTTAGCCTTGACAAGGTCTATCTCATGTTGCAGTTCAGCGATGTGGCGAGTGAGGGCAATAAAAGCGGTATGGCTGTAGCTGAAGACTTTAAAAGCGTATTTTGTTGAAGCTATAGTCTCAGTATATGATTTGATACTCTTTTCTATATATTTTTTTTGCATGAGTTCTAGGGCTTTCCCTGTCGAAGAAATCATGTCTTTTAAGTGTATTGGATGCGTTTGACAGAAATGTATATCGCGCATTTAGGGCATGCTCGGTGCGAATGGATAACCCTTCTATTTTCTTATCTAATGTTTGTATCTGATGGTCGGTCGCCGTGCCTGTAAAGTAATGCAGTCCGTAACCGACCACGTCAAACATTCCTCTGCCCTTACGAGTTGCTTCGGTGGCTCCAATTAACATTTCTAATTGCCTTTCCAAATTGTTTAAGTTGAACCGTACACTTTGTTAGATATAGCAAATCATATTAGAAAAGAGATGTTAGCAAAGTGAAAAAATATGCTCGCGTTTGGTTGTGCTGTTAATTTTAAATCAATCTCATGGAATTGGGTGCTCTGTCATTTAACTATGTCCACTGCAGCTGTTAGCTGAGGTATGTGAAGGTCTCTGTTCACTATCCATTCACTCACTATGAAGTACAATGGTCCTTTCGGGACGAAAAGTAGACCAGAGGTGTTTGCTCCACTCAACAGTCCTATTGTCACTAGACACACATTCTGTACGGTAAGGAGGTCCATGGTTTCTATAAGGAGGAAATTAAAGGTTAGATTAGAATATATAGTTAATGCGGTCGCAGAGCTCACATGGCGATCTCGCGATCTCCTTTATTTTGTTGGATTAATTGTCTTTTCCGTCTTTTATTGAGAATATGTCGCCTACGCTTATGCTCTTTCCGCGACGGGGGGTATTCCCTCCTTTTTTCAATTTCGGCTGGGGGACGAGGCGCTGAATCTTCCAATGTTAAATTTGAAACTGCAGTTTTGAACACAATGGGGAGGGGGGGCAAGTTGGAGTTTGTGAAGTATTCACCGGCTTCCACGACAGCGGTTGGTGGACTGCTTTGTCCGTCGAAGGGTGAGGAGGCAGGAGAGGAATCCCCTCCTCTCTCTTCGTTGGGCGGGATCTCCGGTGTTGAGAGACTGCGACCCGGCGTGGGTGGCGGTCCATCCGCCTGGGCTGGAGGCGAAAACGGTGGGGTTTCATCCACCAGGAGTAGTTTCTTCCCTGGGTTGGTGACGCTGGAGCTAGACCCTCTCCATCTCCTGCGTAATACATTGGCTGGCTGCGTTGCCCTTCCCCATGCTGTAGATACCGGAAGGCACTCCAATACTCATCACCGCCACCCAGGTGTTGTCGCACGGGAGAAGGGAAGCGACCCGGTGTGGGCGGTGGTCAATCGGCCTGGGCTGGAGGCGAAACAGGTGGGCTTTCATCCCACCAGGAGTGGCCATCGGCCGCCGGAAGGTGGTCGTAGATAGGAGGTGTCTCGCCAAACAATTCTTTGATCTTCCTTGCTACCTTCTTTCTCCGTAGCAATTGTCTTACTGCTATTACTCGGGCCATACCTAATAGGCAGATACAAGGGAGGGAAGTAGGGTGAATTAAGAGCGTATCCTCCCGGGCAGGGGCCGCAAGTCATAAACTTTTCCTGACGATGGAGGATGATTTTGGAGATTTTCCCCTTGAAGAGGCTCGGTTGGTGAACCATTGGTGATTTTATCTGGCTGCGGAATGTGGACTTGATTATGGTTGGTCTGGGCGCCTTGCTCAGTCTCGAACTCGTCAATCACGCGTCCTGCTTGTGCGTAATTAGGTGGCGGTTTGGGCTATGGTGGTTGTGGAAGCAAATTCCTGTGGTGCGCTGTCAGAATCCTCCCGTCCCGGATATTCTCAATGTCACAGGTCGCCTTACTTCTAATTTTGACTACCTTATAGGGGCCAACCCACTTCGAAGTAAACTTTTTTGACTGCCTGGGCGTAAGTACCAAGTTGCGCAGCAACACAAGTTGAATGTTAAGAATAGGCGGCAAACGTAAGTTCCTATTGTATTTATAATGCTCATTTTTTATGTTACGCTGGTTCATTCTGCTGCCTAATCTCGTCGAGAGAACATCGTTCCGTGCTTGAGCTCTTCAGCCAGTCCACGAGGCCGCTGCCATCGACGCTGCAAAACCTTCTGGTGTTCGCCAGTCAAGACTTCCATCGAGTCTGCACGCTTGCGTCAACTCAGCCATAGCCATAGTTACACTTACACACACTTACACATAGGCGACTTGAGTCCTTCTCAGCCGTAGCTCCGGTGGGGGGAGGCTAACTTGTCCCTCCTTCTCACCCTCCGGAGGCGCTCGTGCTGTGTCCCCTTTAGGTCATCTCGTCCGGTTACCCCTGGAAGGGAGTTTACTCCCATTGCACTCCATTGGGACCCGGGCGGGTCCACTTCTTAGTGCTAGGGCGGGAAGGCGACTTGGCACGGACCTGCTGTGCCCGCTTTGCGGATCGGCAGGGGTGTCTTTGGCGTCCCCCTACTTTCCCCTCCCCCCCATTAGGTCGGCTGAAGTCGCCTCACACACCACTACCAACACAAACCCAATCTTACTCTCCCCCAACCTTGATACATAGTGCTACATAGTGCTTACTCATATTATTTTTCCTTTATCTAAACCCCAACCCACCCCCTTCAAATTGGTCTCTTTGGGTGGAAAGTTTTGTTAGTCCCCCCTTCCCCCCATTTTGAACTCAAATCTTTTGTCCGTTTTGCTCTAAGTCCAACGGTTAAGGAGATAGAGGCCATATTTCGTTTAAGACGTTGTCGGTGGCGCCATCTGTTGAGCCAAGCCACGTACTACGCAGTTAAACCAGTTTTTCCATTTTCCTAAGACGTTTCTGAAACGCAACCTACCCCCTCCATTAGGGTCCCAATCGGTAGCGGGGGAGTTTGATCTTCCCTATCCCCCAATTCGGACTCAAATCTTTTCTCAGATTTGAGCTATCTCTTACCGTTCTCGAGTTACGGCCCTTTCCTTAAAAGACGTTGCGGGTGGCGACACGAGTGTCGGCCACCCGAACTACTCTCATAGCCCCCCCGTTGAAATCTCCAGAGCGATCAACAGGTAGGTGCGCCCGTTGAAATCTCCGGTCTATATAGCGTATTATATGCTACAAAATCGCCCTTTAAACAACTTTTAAATTTTACTTTGGGCCCTCCCGGGCCGGGATCCACCAAAATGGATCCCAAAGCTACTACTCCGACTCCCGTTGACCAAAATACTCAGCTAAAGCTACGCCCTGACACTCCTTCGTCGTCTAACCAAAACTCTGCGCTCCAAACCATTCTTAATCTGTTTCCTGCCACCTCATCAACCGCTCAGACGGTATCCATCCCCATCCCCTCCAAAGCTTTGGCAGACTCCCGTTTACAATCCATCCTTTCCACTTATGGAGTGAAATTCCCAGCCTCCATACCTGCCGCCTCAACCACTCAAAGCTCTTCAAAGCGCACTGCCCCCGCCGATTCAGAATACACCACTGTGGTGTCCAAGCGGAAGGCAAAACCCTCCTTAAATGACGAAGTACGCCTCACCCCAACCGCTAACCGTTTCACTCCCCTGTCCACGACCGAAAGCGAGACGGAAGCTGACCAAACCCCAGCCCTGATGGAGGATGAACCCTCCGAACCTCAGTCAAGGCTGAACCTTCCCCCTATATACCTTAAAGATATCCGAAACTGGCAAGAGAAATACAACTCCCTTCGTTCGGCATGTGTCCTCCCTCCAGTGGCCACCCTAGTCCGTAATGAAATACGATTAAACTGCTAAACTGTTTCTGATTTCCGTGATGCCACCTCCCTCCTTAGATCAAAAGGTTGGGAGCATTACACTTATCAACTCAAGTGTGATAAGAAACGCCACTTCGTTCTTCGGGGCCTCCCATCAAACACCCCAGTGGCGAGCATCGAAGAATCTTTAGCGGATATCGGCTTTCCTTCTGACCAAGTCGTCCAGCTAAAGACTACACGTCCTTCCCCCATTGAACACGCAGAGAGAAATGTGATCCGCTCAGAAAATCCCACTGCTGAACTTCCTCCTATCCCCCCAAAGGAACTGCCATTGTTTCAAGTTCGCCTACAAGATCCTTCGAGGCACGAAGATTTTATGCAAACGACCTCTCTTCTACATCTGCGTACGAGCGTCGAACCCTACCGGCAACCTGTAGGCCCCCCCCCAGTGCATGTCATGCCAGCGCTACGGCCAAACGCATAAAACATGTGGCCTAAATCCCCGCTGCGTAAAGTGGGCTGGCAACCATCACTATCGCGAGTGCACAAAATCAAGAAACGAGCCTGCAAAATGTATAAACTGCGGTGGAGCACATACTGCAAATTACAGGGGCTGTATCGTCCATAGAGAACTCATGCTAAAAATACGCGCCAAAAGAGAGGGCTTAGTCTCTGGCAACAGGGTGACTGCACCCACAGCTCCAACCATCTCCGAGGCTGCTTTCCCCCCCATAGAAAACGCTTGGCAATCCCGTTCCAACCCCCTTACTGGTATCTCCCGTGCTCAGGCCGTCGCCAACCCTCCCCCTGCCTCCAATCCCCTCCCCACCCAACCAAACGCTAACCTTGACTCTAACCTTTCTCAAGAATCCTCATCCCAATCTACCCTGAAGTCCTCCCTACTCTCTATCGTTGCTAAAATCCTTACGGTAGATGACAATGCCTCCCTAATGTCAATCCTAAAAACGGACCTAATCCCGTGCCTCCTTAAACTCCTGAATGGCCTGTAAACCCGTCTACTCTCCTCACCACCTAAGCTTCCTCCAGTGGAACTGTAACAGCATCAGGTCAAAATCACTCGAGCTACAGCACCTCACGGCCGTCTACTCCTCGGATATTATACTTCTTCAAGAAACAAAGCTGACTGTCAACCAAACCTTCTATATCCCCAACTACAGAGTCTTCCGCAGAGACAGGCCTGATTCCAAGCCTGGAGGCGGTGTAGCAATCCTCATCAAGAAAACCATTCCTTGCTGCCAACTATCACCACCTGCTACTAACAAGCTTGAACTTGTCGGTATTACAATAAAGACCAGGGAAGGGAATTTAAACATATGGTCAGTTTACTTCCCGCCCAGCACCAGCAAATATCCCAAGGAGGACCTGGATGCAATCAAATGTATCCTCATCCCAAGGGCTCTGCTAGGTGGCGACTTCAATGCCAAGCATATGGCCTGGGGTTCCAAATGCAACTCTACTCGCGGCAACTCTTTGCGCCGTCTCCAAATCTCGGAAAATTTTTCCATACTGGCTCCTCCATCCCCAACGCATTTCACCCCTAACCCCGTAGACTCTGACATCCTTGACCTCGTCCTTACCTCCCTTCCTCTCAATTTTCACCTTAAAAATGTAAACAATGCTGCCTCCGATCACTGTCCACTAACCTACACTGTTTCCCTGAATCCGACGATCCCCAACTCACAAACCATAAAAGTCAACTGGAAACGGTTTCATTCGACCTGCTGCGTTACGCCTCTGGAACGCCCGATCCTCAACAAAAAAGAAGACATTGACTCAGCCATCAAACAGTTTACCTTGATCCTCACGTCGATAGCAAATTCTTCCCAACTCCGCCAAGATCCGGCAATTCTAGCTGGTCAAACTCTGCCGGCTGAGATTTTGAACCTCATTCGGAAGAGAAACAGCGCAAGACAGCTATGGCTGCGTACCCACCGGCCCATTGATGGCCGCAGATACAGGGCTCTTCGCAACCTTGTCACCTCCTCCCTCAGAAAGGAAAAACAATCCCTCTGGGACAAAAAGATCAGTTCCCTGTCTTATGAGGATAACTCAGTATGGCCACTCGCCCGATCACTCCGAAAAAGATCTACACCCCCAGCTCCTCTCCTTCATAACGGGTCATTATCATACTCCGACCAGGAAAAGTGTGAAATCTTCGCCGACATCTTGGAATCGGTCTTTTGCAACCCAAATCCATCCCATCTTGACTCCCCCGCTAACCAAACTTTCGACTCTATCGCATTTACTCCCCCTCCTGCTATCCCAGCGGCTACAATGACCGACTTAAAGGCCATCATTAATAACTGCAAAGCCAAATCCGCTCCCGGCCCTGACCGCATCTCATACAACCACCCCAAAAACCTCCTCATACACTTCCTTAAACACCTTCTGTCCATCCTGAACTCATGCCTCTCACTCTGCTATTTGCCTGCCGCCTGGAAGTGTGCAAAAGTCATACTCATACCCAAACCCGGAAAAGATCCTAAGGACCCTGGTAATCACAGACCCATCAGCCTTCTCCCCTGCATGGGTAAGGTCCTGGAGCGTGTCATTCACTACCGCCTTGATGAGGAATTCACTGCACTAAATATCCTACGGCCGGAACAAACGGGCTTCAGAAGAAAAACAGCAACCACCCACCAAAACCTCCGACTTGTCGAGCATATTACTTTTGGATTCAACATTATAAAACACACCCAGGTCGCCTTTTTAGACATCAAACGGGCCTTTGACCGTGTCTGGAAAGAAGAACTCGTCTACAAACTCTCCCAGACTGATATCTCTTTCTCTCTTGTTAAAATTATAGCATCATTCCTCTCAAACAGAACTTTCTTTGTCTCCATAAACTCTCACAACTAAAACCCGAGAAAAATCCTTGCTGGCGTCCCTCAGGGTGCTGTTTTATCCCCAACCCTTTTCAATCTTTATATAAATGATCTCCCCTCCCATCCTAAAACCCAAGTGTACCTGTACGCCGACGACACCACCATTGCATCTCAGTCTTTCTGTCCCGACACTGCAGCAGACAACGTCCAGGAACACCTGGACTTAGTTGAAGAATGGATGGACTCTTGGAAACTCCGTGTCCATCCAGACAAATGCGAACATGTCAACTTTGCAAGAAAGTGGAAGAAACCCTGCTCTACGGCCCTTTTTTATGGTAACTCCCGCATCCCCCTTAAAAACTCAGAAAAATTCCTGGGAGTCATACTGGACAGGAAACTTACCTGGCAGGAGCATACTAAGTACGTGCTCAACAAGGCAAACGCGGCGCGTGCTTCCCTGTTCCCCCTTCTAAATCACAGAAGTCCCCTTAAACTAAGTACCAAATTGATCCTCTACAAATCCATGATTCGCCCCATCCTGACATATGGCTACCCAGCCTGGGGAGCCATATCCGACACAAACATAAAGAAAATTTGCACTTTTCAAAATAAAGCTATCCGTCATATAGCTGAAGCCCCCTGGTTCTTTCGCAATGATCCTGGTTCCCTCCACAATGATCTGCAGCTACCACCCATCAGTACCTACCTCCAATCCATTGCTTCGTCCTTTTCCAAATCACTGCCCATCACCCAAAACCCCTTATTAGAATAACTATGGTCCTACGATAACAATCCACACTTCAAGCATAAACGTCCTAAACTTACCGCAATGCCCAACATAAATTAAGCATCCTTTCTCCCTAACCACGCCCTAAAATACCCATATCATACCACCGTTTATCAGCATCAGCTGGAAATCGGGACAAGATGCGCAAGGCGCAGTACTATATCGGTTCGGTTACGCTGGTTATTCTCGGCCGCTTGTGCGCGAGCGATTTGGAGCCGGCGTTGCAAAACGTGATCGTACGGGGGTACCTCCGTGTAACACGGTAGGAGGGGTCGTAAGACATCATCCCAAGGCATATCTAATTCCCTCCCATATAAAAGGTAAGGAGGAGTTTGCTCTGTGATTCGATGTTTGCTATTTCTGTACACAAATAATGCAAAATTTAGTTGATCGTTCCAATCCGAGTGGTCTTGGTTGACATAGTGAGAAATAACGGCGGCAAAAGATTGGTGCGCCCTCTCCAGCCTACCATTGGAAGCGGGATTGTAAGGGGAGGTAAAAATTGTCTTTACTTTCAATAGATCACAAATTCCCCTCATAAGCTGTGATGTAAAATTGGCACCTCTTGTCAGTGAGAAGGGTGGCTGGCACCCCATGACGGCAAATGATCTGCTCTACGAAGGCTCGAGCTACAGTTTCTGCGGATTGATCAATGATAGGTATGGCCTCCGGATATCTCGTAAGATAATCTTGACATGATAGTATGTAGCGATTGCCTCTATTGGATACTTTTAATGGACCAATTATATCCAAAGCAATTTTCTCGAACGGATATGACGCTTCGGTGACAGGTTGAATAGGTATTCTTTCCTTTCTTCCCTTTCGTTTCTTGCAGCTTACGCAATTACTTACGTAATCTCGAGTGTCGGCGTACAGCCTTTGCCAATTTAAATGTCTTTTCACAATATTTAATGTTTTGTCTATTCCTAGATGTCCTGCTAGGGGGCTGTCATGGCATCTTTGTAATATGTAATCTCACATGCTTACGGGTGCACAGATGGTGTATAGTGGATCGGGGGTCTTAACGTGGATTTTATAGAGTACTCCATGCTCGTCTAAGAGATAGTTGGGGTTTCGTTCTTCCGCTAGCGTACGCAGTGGTCGAAGTTCCGGACAAATTGACTGTTCTTGCGCAATCTTGGTGTTATCACAAACTGGCTCGTATTCCGTGTCTTGATGGAGGGCATTTACTATTGGGTTCACTGCGCGGGAGAGAGCGTCTACGTGCGGAATATCTTTTCCTGCTTTGTACTGAATTGTAAACGAGTATTCGGTGAGCTCCATTATCCACCTAGCAAGTCTGGGTTTCGGCTCGGAAAGGGCAAGTAGCCATCGGAGCGGGCTATGATCAGTGATTAAAGTGAACGGACGGCCTAAAAGATATACTCTGAACTTTCTAATCATATGTACGACCGCCAAACACTCAAGTTCAGTGGCGGAGTATGCTTTTTGCTGCTGTGTCAACTGCTTGCTGGCGCATGCTATCATATGCCCGCCATCTTCAAAATTCTGCAACAGCACTCCTCCAATCGCCACGGAAGAAGCGTCAGTGGTCAAAATGAATTCTTTCGAAAAGTCAGGGAATCGCAATACGGGTTGACTCGTGAGACAAGCCCTTAATTTATCAAAAGATTCTTGTTGCTCTCTTTCCCAAATAAAGTCCGTATCCTTCCTTGTTAGCGAGGTAAGAGGACTCCAAAATTGAGCAAAATGCAAAATAAATTTCCTGTAATATCCCACTAACCCACGGAACGATTGCAGTTGCTTAACGTTACGTGGTGCTGAAAACTGCTTATTGCATGTATTTTTTCTTCATCGGGTTCCAACCCATTAGCGGAAACGACGTGACCGAGGAATTTCACTCGTGTTTGTAAGAATTCAAATTTTTGTGGTTTCAGTTTCAAATTCGCTTTCCTCAGTCTTGAATAAATTTCTCTCAAGCCTAGTATGTGTTTTTCCATGCTCTCATCATGCCGTAATATGTCGTCGAGATGGAACAAAACTCCTCGATTGATCATTCCATCTAGTACGGTTGTCATAAGACGCATGAATGTGGAAGGCGCGTTCGAAAGGCCGAATGCCATCCTGTTGCACTCGTAGTGCCCGTCTGGAGTGCTAAAAGCGGTTTGTGCCCTGTTTTTTTCGTCTACTTCAACTTGCCAGTAACCTTGAGATAAATCTAGGCAACTGAAATATTTTGTCCCTCCTAACTGATCGAATATTTCGTCCATATTTGGCAGTGGAAATACTTCCTTTCTAGTGACGGCGTTCAGAGCGCGATAGTCAAAGCAAGGCCTATACTTGACAGGTTCGCCTGGAACATGCTTTTTCTTTACTAGAATCAGAGGAGCAGACCATGGACTGGTAGATGGAGATATTACTCCCTTCTCAAGCATATCCCCGATGGCCTCCTTAAGAGCTTACTTTGAGAATGAGGGACGCGATATGGAGCCTTTTTAATGGGATTGGAATCTCCCACATCTATGGTATGCTGTACCAGGTTGGTGCATCCCAATTTAATATCCCCGTGGATAAAAATATCTGCATACTCTAGTAAAAGTTGCTTTAAAGAGTCAGTCGCTTCATTTGGAGTATCAGAAAACGAGAATAGTGACAGTAACTCAGCGGTGGAGTGGTGCTCGGGCCACATTTCTGGGGTTTTTGTTTCAATCGAATTTACAGCTAGTAATTCATGACTTTCTGAAAAAATGTTGAAACTGTATAAGGACCCTTTTCTTAACATCTTTGGTTCGGGCCGTGTGTTACACAACAACAAAGGTTTTTTACCATCGGGGGAGACGGTTGCTAGAACTGGAAGTATTAATACATCTCAGTCCCTTCCCTGAATAATGATATCCTCGCCATAATAGTCCTGAATCTTGGTACTCGTCAACATAACCGAGCGTGGAGGAATTTTAATTGTATCAACAAATGTAGCTTCATGCGACGCTTTCTCTTGCGTACAGGTTACTCGTCCTTCTGTCCCGCAATTACTTTCTGCATGGACTACGGATGGATTGCTATCAACAACTTACGTTTTACATTCGCCTTTCTGCCCAACAGTTTGATTTGCTCAATTAAAAATTTCTCGCGTACAGGTTACTCGTCCTTCTGTCCCGCTAGAGTGAGTGGCCTCAACCAAGACATCTTCAGTATCCCCAAAAATGTCCCCAAGCAAACCGGTGCTTGTGACTTCGATTCCTGACGGCACTAATATATCATCACCCAACTCTTCCTAATTAATATTAAGCAAATCATCAACAGCCACGAGTCCATCATTCACTTTATCCTTTGAGTTTCTGCTGGCGTTATCCTCTTTGAAAGATTCATTACTCTGTGTTTTAGGCACTGCTTGGATATCATCACATGAAATTATGTCCTCTAAAAATACAGCGGAAATTTCCTGTTTTGAGTAACCTGATTTTAACATGGTTTCGTGACCTTCTGTTATTTTCATTTTACCTTCTCCGCTCGAAATGCTACTTCCGTATTTTACCATGAAGTCTAGTCCGAGGATACCGTCATACGGTACTTTCACTAGATTTGCAATCAATGTATCGTGAGGGTAAACTTCTCCATCGATAATGAAAGGTATGTTGCATTGCCCTACTGCGGCGAGCGCAAGGCCGGAGGCTCTTCTCACAGGGGAGGAATAGTCGTCAATTTTTAGGTTTCCAAAAGGGAAACTTGTACTCTGCATAATACTCACAGCGGCACCGGTATCCACTTATAAGGAATACACTCTACCTAGTACTGTAACCGAGACCATCAAGCCGACTTCTGGTGCTACGACGAGCACTAATTCGTCCCCGACCTTCCGGCCGGGGTGGCCGCGTTTCCCTAATCTCGCTTTTGGGTGGGGGTGGGACAATCTATCGGGCGATGGCCCGCTTGCTTGGACACGCCGCAAATCATCAGAGGGAAATCTTTACTGACATGGCTCCCTTCCCCACAGTTATAACATGCGCGGGGTTTTGTACGGCAATAGCGCGCGATGTGTCCCACCTTTTTACAGTAATTACAAGTCCGAGGCGCATTAGTTACGTTCCCTCCACCCACCGGCAGTGTAGACTGTGGAGGCTTCGTGTGTACATTTGTCTGGATTGCGTACACTTGATCCGAAAGACTAGGGCTCACAGTGGGTTTTAAGATTGGCTGGAGATGGGGTTGAACATGACTCGTTAAGAAATATCGTGTCGGGTCACTGTACGGAAAGGTTGTCGGTGTCTTCACGTTAGGACTACGCACGGGCATACCAAAGTCATGGTTCTGCAAGAAGTTTACTTCCCTAACGCCTGAGTAATTACGAGCATTGAGTTCCTCTAGGTTATCAAATTCCTCAGCCTCTTGCATGGTTCTTGGATTGCGCACTAGCACGAATCGCCCAATTTTTCCCTAAGTCCGACCAAGAACTGTGAGAGGAGGCGGTTCTCGAGCATAATTCCTGTCGCTTGTGAGTCTGGGTCTAGAAAAGCATCTCTTAGTTTTCGTCCCAATTCCCTGAGACGGGAAGAATACTCGTTCACGCTTTCCAAGGGGCGTTGCAAACAGCTTGTGAACATTCTTTCAACAGAGACCAGTGAAATTTTTGGAATGAAACGCTTTTTCATTAGTTAAGAAAAAAGTTCATAAGACTCAATAACGTGAGGATTTGACTTAATGAATTCGGCAGCGGTACCGCTCAGACGCAGCCGTGCTACGCTTAAGGTCTGATTCTCACTCCACCCGCTAAGATGACTCACTAAATTAAGATTATTCCTCGATGCTTACGTCCCCATCACCGTTAAAACTCGGAATTAAATAAATGTGATGTCCTGAAAATGTTTGTTGCATAGTTGGATGGGAAACAGGGTCGCTTTCTATCATATTAACAGCGGTAGGAAAATCGATTAAGTTCGTATTGTTTGGTGATAAATCAAGCTCCCGAGGCAGAGATTCGCTTAAGCGCCCATACGTGCCCTTTCCACCGAAATCCATTATGATTTAAAGACAATACGGCTAGGACAAAATTCATTCGCCATATGTTAGTAATACTACCTTGATCAAAAAGTTCCCGGAATAACTACCGTGTGGCGCACCCATCGTTCCGATTTGAGTTCTGTTTTTTTGTTAAATTGGTACATCTGTTGTTGATATTCCCTTTAAATCTTAGTGTCATAACTTGACATTTGCAAAAGTTACGTAACCAAGAGTACATCTTTCTCTGTGTGTGTTGGCGATTTTTTACAATTGCAGAAATGGATTTAAATTTGCAACAACCAACTTGTATTAAATTTTGCGTAAAAAACGGATTTAGTGGCGCACGGACGTTGGAAATGTTGGAAAAGTGTTTCGGCAACGATTCTCTAAAAAAAACGGTCGTTTACCAGTAACACGAGCGGTTCAGAAGTGGTCGTGAGTCAATCGAAGATGATGAACGCAGTGGCAGACCATCGACATCGAAAGTCGGTGAAAAAATTGATAAAGTAAAAGAAATGTTGGTCAATAACCGCAAATTAACCATCAGAGAAATAGCGGAGGACTTGAACATTGCCTATGGATCCGCCCAAGACATTGTGGTTAATGATTTGGGTTTCCGTCGTGTAGCAGCAAAGTTGGTGCCAAAAGACCTCAATTTCATGCAAAAAAGAGACCGTGTTGACGTCGCAAAAGACATGATTTGCGAGGCTGAAACCGATCCCACATTCATCAAAAGGATCATTACTGGAGACGAGACGTGGGTTTATGAGTACGACACGCAATCCAGACATCAGGCAAGTGAATGGCGTTCACCAAATGAGCCGAGACCAAAAAACCACGTCGTTTGCAGTCAAAAAAGAAGGCAATGCTGACAGTTTTCATGGATTACAACGGTGTAGTGCATCATGAATTTTTGCCAGAAGGCCAGACAGTAAACAAAGAGTATTATTTGGGCGTTATGAGACGTTTGCGTGAAGCAATTCGCCGAAAGAGACCAGAAATGTGGGCAGAAAACTCGTGGATTTTGCACCATGATAACGCACCGTCGCACAGTCCTATCATTATTCGTAATTTTTTGACGAAAAATGCAACAAATACCATCCAACAGCCACCGAATTCACCTGATTTGGCTCCCTGTGACTTCTTTCTGTTCAATCGAGTTAAAAAACCATTACGGGGAACGCGTTTTAGCAGCCGAGAGGAAGTAATGGAAAAATCGCAGGAAGCACTGATGGAAATACCGAAAACCGAATATAAAAAATGTTTCGAGGATTGGATCAAGCGCTGGCATAAGTGTGTTTGCAGTCGATGGGGATTACTTTGAAGGGGACAATATAGATTTAGATGAATAAACTTGTATTTTTAATTTTCTGAATAAATTCCGGGAAATTTTTGATCGAGGTAGTATAACTGATTCTCGTTAATAAAAAAAATGGGGTTAGTTTCCTTTGGCATTACGCGTAACTACTTCTTAAATCGAAATTCAATCATACGAATGAAGCATGATGGACCGAAGGCAAGTTGCATTTAAATAAGACCCTCCAAGACTCCGCAACCCCACACCTGACACCAATATGTCGCGTGGACATAGTAGGGTTGGGTTCGTGGAATCAAAGAAGGGCTTTCCTTGCTATACATTTATTGGACTTACTACACAAGGAGTCCGGCCCGGAAGGAAAGAGGAAGCGTAGAGACAACAGCGGAGAAAGCAAGGTTGACTTCTAAGGGGCTCACAGTTTGATTTCAAAGCCGGGGTGATGTCGCGGGGACATGATGCTAGTTCTGATGTTTCGGAAAAGCCAAGTAGATGGCAGTCTCAATACAAAATGTCGCGGGGATCTGATGCTCGGACATCTAGAGGGACTCATGCGAGCTAGTGTCCTTTTCGCCGAATCCGCGATAGCAAATTTGGTGAACAGTGCCTGGACACAGTCACCCACTACCGAGGTTAACCTGCTTTTTCCCCTTCCGCTAATGATACGGAGTTCGGCGTCCGGTCTTTGTACCCGGGAATTCATATATAAACCCCGAGCGCCCCAACTTCATTGCCAGAATCAAGGAGACATCAGACGAGGGCCTACTACTTTCTTGGGATGTCATCTAGCAACTCTGCTTTTCCGGTGGTCCAGGTGAGGAGGAAGACACACCGTCGTGCGTACTCCTTCAGAGACTTCATGTCCACGAAGGGAATTGCACAGCGTGGGAATAATCGTCCGCAAGGCAAAGAATCTCCAGCTGTTTTGCCGGGGGTATCTAAGTCTTCGGCAAATTCATCATCAGGTGTTGAAGCCTTGGCTCTCAGCCCGTCGCAGTGCTTGGAGGAGACGAAGGCCCGAAGCGGGACAGCGGAGGCAACAGCAGACCTCGGCCCTTTACAGGGCCAGGTGGTGAAGGACACCGCAGGCGGCGTGAAGCGAAAGAAGGCATCTGGAAGGAACCAGAAGCCAGAAGATTCCGCGGTTACGCGGATGCCGAATCTTCAAGGAGACGATAGGGCGGAGCGTGCGCTGAGCGCAGAGGAGGGGGAAGGCGACGACGGATTTACCTTGGTTTCTTCCAAGAGGAAGTAAAGGAAACCGCTTCTGACGAACGACGCAGCCGTCCCGGAAGCCACACCTCTACCGGCATCGGCACCTAAGACGCTGCGACCACCGCCTATCGTCGTCTATGGGGTCACCGACGTCCAGGGACTGATTGACCAGCTGTCGGGCGACATAGGTGTTGCTTTCGGCTTGGAAGTTCGAAGAGCTTTAATCCGGATCATCACCTCCAACAGAGAGGGGCATAAAAAGGCACTCTCCTTGCTGCAGAGCAAGAAAATCCAACACCACTCGCAGCCCATTGAAAGGGTGCCAGGGATGAAGCTGTTTATCAAGGGTATATCTTGATGGATAGCAGTCGAAAAGGTATCCGAGGGACTCAGATCCCTCGGATACGAAATTCGTAGCGTACGTCGCCTTACGGTCACGGAGGACGGAAAACCGGTCCCCATAGATCGCCACGTAGCGAACGTGGTAAAGATTCCATCGGCCATCGCCCCCGGGGACATCCGCCAGCTCTGCCACCGCTACGTCACTGTGGAGCGTTACCGTGGAGACAGAGGTCCACTCCAGTGCAGCAACTGCATGCGGTTTGGACACATCGGCATAGCTTGCTGGTGTGCGAAACGCTGCATGCGCTTTGCTGGAGCACACGCAGTCAAGGAATGCTCCCGAGGAAGGGGAGATGATGCCATCTGTGCGAACTGCGGAGGACCTCATACGGCCGTCTCTCGCCGGTATCCCGCCTTTCAGGAGGCTGAGCGGCAACAACACGCCAACGCACGCAAGCCAGCACCAGGGAAGCAGGCGCCCAAGAAACCGGCAGCGGAACCGGGAATAAAACCATTCCGACAAGTCGATCACGCTACAACCTACGGAGCAATCCTGAAGGGCCCTTCTCAGGACAAGGTTCAGGCTCTCTCCGGAGAAGAGGGGAACATGGAGGTGGATATCACAGATCCACCCAGGTATTCTGAGGCGGTCCGAGAACCACCACCAGCGCCAGCCGTAGGAGAGGCCAACAAGGGGAACTTGTCACCCCCCGACAGCCTCCCTCCGAAGGAAGCGACCCTTCCTTTTTCTTCTGAAGGGAAGAAGAAGAAAAAGAAGCAGAAGAAGAAATCCCCGAACACCACCGGGGAAGAAGGAATAGCCATTACGAAGCCAACCCAGAGGGCGCTTGGGAACACCCTCCGAACGGCAAGTGAAGAAGGCGAAAAACCAAGCCAGAAACAGGAAAAACGGAGAGAGGGGACATCAACTGATAAGTCTCCAGTATCCGCAGAGTTCTCGCTGACACCAGACAGAGAGGACCAGGAATTATGGCAGACCATTGCCGTTATTGCATGCACCTTGAAGAGGCTCGTCACCTCGACGCAGGGCAAACTTCTCCTCTCACTCCTGGAAGAGCTGGTGCGCAGCAGGATCGGAAATTCAACCAACCATGGCTGAACGACCCGTCCTGCTTGCGCAATGAAACGCCAACGGAATTCTTTGCCGACGCGAGGAATTACGGGTGTTCCTCCAGGAGAAGGGAGCCATAGTCGCCGCTGTCAATGAGACGCACCTTCGGCCAACGGACGCCTGGGGGTTACCTGGCTGGACCATCTTTAGGGCGGACAGGGATCCCGTGCGACAACGACTTAGCACATCAGGAGGTGCGGCCATCCTCGTCCACAGGTCCATCGAGCACCAAGCATGTAGAGAGATTTCTCACCCGCATGCGGAGTCTGTTTCGGTGGACGTACGGACAAGAGGAGGATGGCTCCGGGTCTCATCTCTGTATTTCCCACCCGGGAAACCTTGGGATCCGGATCTCATCCAGTAACTTGCGGGGGACAGCGGACCATCGGTCATCTTGAGGGACCTGAATGCCAAGCATCCTACTTGGAATTCACGGTCCTCGAACCCGAGAGGAGAATCCCTGCGTCAGCTAGCAGATGCAAAAGGCCTAACCATCTTAGGACCAGCGATACCCACGCACGAACGAGGGGACGTTTTAGACATTGCGATTGCTCACAATGTAAGGACGTCCCTGAGTTTGTACACATGCGTGGAACTGTCGTCAGACCAAAACCCGATCATCCTGGCAGTGGGGAGCCGAATCCCAGTGCTGTCTTCCACCCGGCGATTGGATCTGTCGTCGGCCGACTGGAGCAGTTTCCGCAACGTCATCGCTGAGGAGCTACCAAGAGAGCCACTGGAGGCGACTTCACCGGAGATGGCCGATCAAATGGTCAGCCACCTCACCTCTGCAATAGACGGCGCAATTAAGGCCTCGATACCGCTAAAGGAACAAAGAAACTCGTATCATCGGGTTCCACTTCCAGCGGCGGTTTGAGGCCTCATTGCGCGGCGAAACAACGTCCGGCGCCAATGGCAGAAATATCTTAAAGCGGATGTGAGAAGGCAGCTCTCAGAGCTCAACGTAGCGGTACAGGATGCCCTCCGGGAGGTCCGATCGGACCACTGGGAGGCGCACCTGCGGGAGGAGCTCCTTTTGGAAGACGGCAACGAGGACCGGCCGTCGGTGTGGAAGATATGCCGGAGGCTGCGGGCCCCTCAAACACTGGACCCGATTATTACCGACGGAGACAGGGAGGCACGATCTCCCATGGAGAAGGCCGAACTGCTCGCTGATCACTTGGTCTGCAGCTTTTCACCCAATCCTGGGAATTCCGCTTCTGCCGAGATTGAAGAAGAAATCGAGGCGTTTGAAAGAGCCGGAGACGCCGATCTGAAAGACGCCTCGGAAATTCCGAGATTCGACGAGAAGGACGTCAAAGAGGCAATACGTCGCCTCCGCACGAGGAAGGCCCCGGGAAGCGACAACATTCCCAATATGGTCATTCGGGAGCTTCCAAAGGCGGCGGTGAGGTCCCTGACAAAGCTCCTAAATGGCTGTGTCAGGATTTTCTACTTCCCGACCACTTGGAGAAGAGCGAGAATCGTCTGCCTGCCGAAGTCGCAGAAATTGGAGGTGGGTCCCGGAGAACTCAGGCCTATGTCCTTGCTCGACGGCTTCGGTAAGATATTCGAGCGACTGCTGCAACAGCTGCTGACTGATTTCGTCCGGGAGAATAACATCCTCCCGGAGGAGCAGTTTGGTTTCCGTGCGCAGCATTCCACAGTCCATCAGCTGGTGCGAGCGGCGGATTTCATCACGAACAGCTTCAACAGGAATAGGGCGGTTGCTGGGGCCTTCTTCGACGTCAGTAAGGCGTTCGATGGCGTCTGGCATCCGGCTCTCTTGTTGACGATGAGACGACTCCATTTCCGACCTTGGATTGTTCGGATGGTTCACTCCTATTTGAGAGACAGGACATTCACCGTGCAATGGCTAGGGGCGAATTAAGGGGTGCGTCGGATCTCCGCCGGCGTGCCCCAGGGATCAGTCCTCGGACCACTGCTCTTCAATATCTACTCCCACGACATTCCAACTCCACGTGGGAACCTCGAGATCCTGTCTCTCTATGCCGACGATACGGCCCTTCTGTGCTGCTCCTGGCAGAAGGTGACCGCGGTGCGAAGACTGAAGAGCGCTGTGGCGGATCTCCTAGAATGGTACCGCCGATGGCGCTTTGCTGTTAACGCACAGAAGACGAAGGCGATCATCTTCCATCCGGGAAATGGACGGCCAACAGGAGTGAACCTAACAGTGAATGGAGTCGCCCTACCGTGGAAATCTGAAGTTACCTACCTCGGAGTGCTGATGGACCGGAAACGCCTTTGGAACGCCCTAGCGCTTCGTGTACGTAGAAAGGCATTCGCGGCGCTTAATCGGCTCCTGCGGATTATCCGCCCGCCGGTCCTGAGTATGGACACGAAGCGTAGACTGTACCAAGCGTGCGTGCTGCCTTTCATCACGTACGCTGCTCCGGTATGGTCAGGAGTGTCGCGAACGAGTCTCGGTCAAATTCAGGGGGTGCAGAATTCTGCTCTTCGTGACATCATGGCACGCGGTCGTTGCGCCCGCGTTTCCGAGATGCACGAGGACGAAAAGCTGGAAACTATGGACGTCCTTCTGCCTAGAATATCTGGAAAATTCTTCATAAAAGCGGCAGAAGCGGAAGTAAAAGTAATTCTCCGGGTTGGCGACATAAGGGTCTGGCCATGGGACCGCTACAAGCGCCCCATAGCATCCCAAGACAAGCAAGACACCCTTCCGGCAAAGAAGAAGCCAAGGCTGCTCTGAGCGGGAATAAATCAAACGACTGACAATGCAGAAGAATTCTTCCCGCCTTAGTAGCCTTGGAGGCTGAAAAGGGGCAGTGTAAAGGCTACGCAAGAGCCCTTGCCAGAAACTGCTCTATAAGCAAAGCAGAGCAGTGACTGAAGACACAAAAGGTTGTGGAAATCTCTTACGGAGGCCGAACCGGCTGTTGTCTCTACGCTTCCTCTTTCCTTCCGGCCCGGACTCCTTGTGTAGTAAGTCCAATAAATGTATTGCAATGAAAGACCCTCTTTGATTCCACGAACCCAACCCTACTCTGTCCACGGGAAAAATGAGTAAAGTTCTTGAGGAGTAATTTCCAAGAATATGTGGAATGGGCAAAGTGACAGGCAAGAGATGCTGTTCAACGCTGTTCAACGCTTCTGAATACAACGAGGATGTATTATGTTTTTTTAAAATGCAATCGAGGGAGTCGGCAGAGGTATTTGCTTTGTCGCAGTCATCGTATAGTGCTCTCCCATTATGTGGTATTGGCGGGATGGGTACCTTTTTCCTTTGCAGACAGTGGGCTAGGGTCCATACCGAATTATCCTTATGTGAGAGTGAACTTATTTTCTCTTGCCAAGTTTTTTCCCAATGTTTTCTAGTTTTGGATGTTACAAGGTTTAGAAGTGCACAGAAGCCGATTTTATCTTGGCGGAGATGAGTGCGTTGCCATGAGGGCTCTGGCCTTGTTTCTAAGTGAAATTAGGCGCCAAATATCCGGAGGTAGTGTGGCACCAGCGATGGAGGCCGGAGAAGGAGGGTAGCAAGAGCGAAGAATGATTTTGGTTAAGGTGCTTGTTAAATCTTGAGCCGCTTTCTCTATGCTGCCTGGAGTGCTAGCAGGACATGGGACAAGGTTAATGGCCAAGCAGTTTTCTTTAAATAGTTTCCAGTTAACTCTTCTAGTTGGTTCTGGTTGTATGAAGGAGTGTAGGAACGCAGTAAAATATGGGGCAGTGGTCCGAGGCTGAGTTATATAGGTTAAGGATTTGGAATGCGATATCTGCGGATAATAGAACTACATCCAGGATATTGGAGGAGTGGGGGTGATGATGGAAGAGGGTAGGGAAAGGCGGTGAGTGAATTGCGATATTTTTGGTAAATAGGAGCTTATGAAGGGCTCGCCCTCGTGTTGTAGTGGTTTTTCAACCCCAGGCAGAATATTTGGCGTTTAAGTCACCACTTTTATGAGCTTTGGGTGCAGTAGGGATGACAGTGCTGATAAGCCAGGGACGTCTGACTTTGAGGATGAAGGTAGAAAGTAGGCTGACAAAATGTTAAGGGTCCCAGTAACTCCTTTTATTGCTATTCCAGCGAGTTCCAGTTTTTGGGTGGGTGGGGGTGAAGTTATGTGAAGAGTACGTTAGTTTTAAATAGGATCATGACCCCGCAACCAGGATCATTGGCTCTATCTCTTCTGATTTTAGAGTAATTTGGACAATTAAATGTTTGGGTATTATTATTTTTGGTTTCTTGAAAAAGGATGATGTCTGGATAATGATTGGTTATTAGGAGGTTGAGCTATTGTTTTTTGTTTTTTATGCCATTTAGTTCCATTGTAAAACTTTAAGGAAGTGGTTGTTTATTTCTGAATTGGGCACCATATACAAGTTGAAGAAGGGCTGGTATAAGGTCATTGGTGATGATGCTAATAAGGGTTTTATTGTCAGTAGGAGAGAGAAGTTTCGTAATTATGCTCAATAGAGCAGTTCTTATATTTGCGGTTGATGATTGGTCATTGATTGAGGGAGAGTGTTCTCCAGAGGGTGGCGGAGGGTGTTGATCGGAGGTTGGGGGAGAGTTAAGAGACGATTAAGGTGTTCACAGCCGAACTGTCAGCTATCAAAAGGGCCCTAAAAGATATAAAAGAATGTAATGGCTCTTTTCTCATCTGTTCGCACTCTTTGATTTCCCTATAATCCATATCAGTCTTGTCATCAATGCACCTGATGGTTCAGGAGATCTATTATACCCTGTGGTCCCTTCAGATAAAGGGGAAGTAGGTATCCTCTACATGGACTGCTTGTCATGTGGGAATACCAGGCATTGAAAAAGATGGCAAAGCAGCAAATGAAGCCCTGGTCAATCTCAAAACAGACTCAGCTTTGCTTCCTGTGCTGGATGTCGGGGCTGCCTTGCTGAATTTGGTTCTGAACTAGTGGAAGGAAGCTTGGTGATTCTTGCCAAACAAGGAACTAAAGGCCATAAATTTGGTTGTTTTGACAGCGCCCTCTTCCATCTGGAACATTAGGGGGAAGAGGTCAGGATCACGCGCCTGAGAATAGGGCACTTAGCCCTCATGCACTCTTCATGGAGACAAAAGTGCAACCTTGCAGCAATGTTTTAAAATAAGATGTAATTTAAGCAATAGTTTAGGGGTGGACCCCAACTTTTTAAGTAAGGTTTCCAGGTTTTTAAAGGAAACTGACCTGAACGGACAACTTGAGTTTCCGTTTCTTTTTTTTTAAATAATTATTTTTTTAACTATTTATATGTTTTTTATACATAAATGTATTTATCAAAATTGGATTGAGATTTTAAATGTTTTAAAAAGTGGTGCAAAAAGAACCACTATTACTACGGGTTGGTTTCTTTGGGTAAGACCATTGCCTTCAGCTGAGAGATCTCAATGAAAATATTGGTTAGTACGGAAGAGAGGGGTGATCCCATGGCTGACTTTCATTATGTTCAATGTGCTTATCATTCCAAAGGAAGTATGAGTTCCTGAGGCAGAATTTGCGAGGTCCAGGTTAATCCTTAGCTAATCCCTGTGAGGTGAGGTTTTTGATGAGTAGCATGGAGCCATCAATGGCCGTATTTGTGAACAAGGAAATTACATCAAAGGTCACCAGCATGTTGACTATTTGGACTTCAGCATTCCGAATAATGTGAATAAAATCCATGGAAGTTTTAGCAAAAAAGTCAGTTTTTCTGGCGAAGAGTTGAAGAGCATGTGAAACATATTGCGCTAGCTTGTGGGTTGGTGCATCGATGTTGCTGACGATGGGTCGTCAGCAACATCGATGCGTCATCACCTTAAGTGCCATCAAAGCACGCCGAAATTTGGAAACTAAGAAGAAAAAGAACCACAATGAAACTACAAGATATTAACTTGCATTACTGGAAAGATAGCTCAGGCGTGTACACTAATAGGCAATGGTTCGCATTCTTAAATATAATTACATATTTTATGTATTTTATACACTCCTTCCCATGTATGGTAAATTTATTCATTCATTTATTTATTATATTACCAACACGAAGCCCGGATACATCATGAAATGACTTTCTTGCTTGCAAGAAAGAAAAACATCTTCAATTGCCATTATATATTTGTGGAGAAAGGAAAGTCAAACGTTTGTATGTCTCCGCACATGTCCAATAATTTGATTTTCCTTTTCAGTATTTGATCTTTATACCTAATAAACGAAAATATAGTATCCATAGAGCATACTTTATTTCTCTTTAAAATTAGATCTTATTCTCAATCTAATCCGAAACTTTTCATTCTTCACTTGTTTGTTACTGTTGCCACGGCTACAGCGTCACCAAATGAACGAATCAAAACAAACATTATTGCGTACTTCAGAAACAGCATTCTTTACACACTCACAGACCATAGGCTTTCCTTTCCAACTGAATGACATGGAGCAAATTCTTAACGGTATGGCTTCTCATTTGCGTAAACAAGGATATACTGCTTCAGGTTGCTAATCTTAGTGAATGTATTTTGGGAAGAATGGACGGGTGAGATCATTTGTGAGATATATGCCTTTTAAATTTGGAGAACACCTAATTACATACACAACAATAATACTTGCTGCAGAGATAGTCATGTTTTAATTGCTTTGGGCTCTGCTTGAATTGACTGCAGCATCAATCTCTGTAGAAAATATATTTGTAAATGTTCCTATTTGAAGTAGTTAAGATCGTATGTTTTTGGTAGAATTGAACGGAAGTCAAGTGTCCAACGACAGCTATAAACATCGTCAATAATGTTTAGAAAATAGTATTATTTCACATGCGCAATGATCAAACGATACATTGAGTCCAAATCATTCAAAATGGATAGTTAAAATACAACGGTTATAAATAGGAAGATTCGATATTTAAGTAGTTAACGTAAAATTAGATTTTTATTGTTTTCTGTAGTGAGGTATTATTTTATTTAATATGCTGAATCAATTCCCAAATACACCTATTAACGCCACAAATCCCTTGCTGTTGTGAAATACTCCTTTTTCATTATGGTGATTGTGATCGAATTCATTTCTTCTTCTACATTCTGTTCGATTGGCATTGCTTTTATTCTTGAAAATGCCATTATTTAAGGATACAAGTGTGACCTTTATATTTCAAATGCATTTAATGTACTCACTTTCACAGCAAACCGATAATGGTTGATTATATGCAGTTTAATTGAGTACACTATGCATTTAGATGGGCTTTATTTTTATACAAATTCAGAATCAATGGAAACAAAATTTAATTAAATATTGGAGCAATGTAAGACAATAAGAAGTCTCCTTGAGATTGAGTGTTTGTGTACAATAATATAAAAATGTTTAACATCACCGATATAATGGCACGCTCATTGAAACTGTTAAATTCGCATTAAGTATGATGAACGATCATGCATCAATTGTCCTTTGATAATGGAGAATTTAGTAGACCAAAAGGTGCAAACATAATAAAATGGCACCCATCATGATTTCTGTCAAATTTCCTTGAAGAATTAGCAGTTTTAATGTAGCGTTCTTGGATTTATTTTGATGAATGCACCAAACTCAAAGGATTTCATTTCCACCTTACTCATCTCTCAATAAACAATCTGTGTCACAAAAACAGTGTAAAAAAACAGATAGTTCTACATTTGAATGTCCACAATATGAAATGCGCTGTAAGTTGATGAAAATCCACAAAAAATAGTATTATTTACATTTGCTCTACCCCTCATGGTGTACAATCATGACTCCACAGCTAATTAAAAATGGTCTGCAGAAATCACGTTGTGGTGTATTAGCAAGGGAGGAAAAATCTCTCTTGGGTAGTAGCAAGATTCGTATGACATGTGTTGGGAAATGACCCCATAACTCATCACTGCAATTTAAATGACATGGAAAGAAGACGTGGTCAAGTGTTAAACGATACTCATTTGAAATGGGAAAGTTGAGCTTTAATCAGTTCATAACAGATCTGACTGATGTGAGGCTCCCTGTTAAGTTTCCTATCTATATTAATTCCTAGTATTTTAGAATTTTCAACATCAGTACATTTTTATATACTATAACTGCATACATTATGCTGAGTTTTGTTAGAATTTAAATGTAAATGATTAATATGAAACCTGCCTGCTTAGCCTGTCTTTGAGTGGCTCTGAATCGTACCTTTGCATCTTCTAGATTTTGATATTTTTGCACACAAAAAGCATAATAATGATATAAAACATATGTAGGTTTAATTTTACAGGGCAAATCAGGTATCATGATGATACCCAAAATAGCTCAATACTAGAAATTTGTCATGAAAATATGGGCATTAAAATTATTATTGGAAGCAAAATGAGGCCATGTCTTTATGGAAAAATTAACCCTAGAACTGCTAAAAATTTAAGAGAAATTAGGTAAATCAGACTGTTGTGCTACAATACAATTTTCAAGGAAATAATGAAATTAACTCCTAATAATAATAATCTAGAAGGAACTTGAATCCTTAAATGAAACATCCCTATCCTGTTCATTCCCTTTTCTTGCTCATCTCACATTCTCCCCTCTATTACCATCTTGAACAGTCCCTTTGTCGGTCAATATGCCCTTCATCCATTTTTACTGCCTCAATAGGATTTCTCCCAACCAACCCCTCTCTTCACCCACCATACCAAGTACTTTCTCATTGATTTTCTTCTCGGTCCATTTCACCTTCTCCATTTTCTCCACTCCCACATGTCAAAAGCCTCCAGTCCACGACTATCCTCCTGCTTCAATGACCACATTTCCGTATATAACTATGCACCATATCAAAAGTTTCCCGAGTCTTTTTTTAATATCCTTACTCAACGTCCCATTCGTCAACTCTCTCCTCCCTATGAAAGCCTCTGTGCCTAGCATTATTCTTCTCCATACGTCCCTACTACTTTGACCGTATTGGTCCAAATGCTTCAGAGATTAGTGAACTCTTCTACCTGCATTAGTTTTTGCCCTCCTATTTTAATGTTTATCTTAGCTTTTTTCTTTCTAGAAAATTGCATATCCTTTGTTTTAATAATATTGATTCTCATCCCATACCTGTCGCCCTGAATTTCCAATTCACTCAGCAATCCTTACAACCCCTTGGCTGACTGACAAACTAAAGCTTCGTCATCCACAAACCTAATTAATTTTACAAATTCCCCGCCCACTTTCATTCCTACCTCCAGTTCTTCCAATGCCTCTTTGATCATTTCCTCTGCATTGTAGTTCAAGATGGCGTCAACTTTGGCCGTACAACGATGTGGCTCTTGTAAAACACGAGTCGAAGTACGTGATATGGTTGTTAGTTGCGATATTTGCTCAGGTGTATGCCACCATAAATGCTCCGGCTTAAGTGATATAACATTAAAAGCTCTCTCGGACTGCCATGACATTTACTGGAAGTGTTTTTATGCCGTGTAAATAAGCCCAATATTTACAATTTGGCGGCCGACATTGAAAATTTGAAAATCAAGTTACTAACTCTCCAATCTACCGGATCCACGGAAAGTACTACCTTGCAGCCAATTGCAAAGGAAGCTGTAACGTTGTCTACAGAATTGAAACCTGAAGTCAACGAACAATTAGGCCTCAATAGTGACAACTCCGATTTGTGCCCCAAAAATGTAAAAGCAAAATTTATCACCATGAGTTTCGAATCCATCGTTACTGACGAGGAAGGTTTTCAAAAGGTGAATTACCAGAGAAACAAATGCAAACGAAATAAGGTTTTTGGGAGTTGTAAGCAGCCTGCTGTTACGTGCAATTTTGTGGGAGTTCCTCGCAAGACTCTCTTCTACATTGGTCGTGTCCAGTCCAATGCAACGCCTGATGACATTGTGAAGCATCTGTCCGGAATATTTCCTGGGAATGACTTCAAATGTGAAAGTTTGAGAGTTGGTGAAGTTTATAATTCTTTTAAACTCTGTGCGCCAATTAGCCTTAAGGATCAACTTCTTAAAGAAGTTATTTGGCCAGTAGAAGTGAAAGTTGGGAAATTTTTCCCCCCAAAACCGCAGAAACTGACCCCTACTCATGAAGAGACAGAGAATATTGCTGAAGGGTCAGCTGCGGTGGTGAATCCGAACTCCGAGTTGAAAACTAGTGATGCGCCGGTATCCACCTCAGCAACAAGGGGCCACACCGATAACACTACGGAAAAGTGTTCCTTAGAGAAACGTGTTACCCGCCTCCAAACGGGAATATCAAAACCAAAGTCCTTTTGACTAGATAGTATTAATTTATTTTGCCAAAATGTGAGATGTCTACGTAATAAGATAACGGAGATAGAGGCAATAGTCAAACATGGTGGCTACAATGTGCTATGTCTCAATGAGCACTGGATTGCAAAAAATGAATTTGATGTGTATAACATTAGTGATTTTGGCTGGTCATCATTCTACTGCCGATCTGTAGCAAAAAAACGGTGGGACCTGTATTTATTTCCTGAAAGGTATGCCCTTCAAGGTAATTGACTTGGAAAAATTCTGTCTGGAATTGATTGCACTTTGAAATATCTGCGATCATATTGAAGGACCTGAATTTGATCATTGCTTCTGTGTATCGCTCCCCTAATGGTGTTTTTTAACACTTCTTCAATCAACTGGAACTAGTACTATCCCTATTCTTGACTCTGAAAGCCAATATCATAATTTGTGGAGATCTCAACATTGACATAACACTAAAAACTAGTAATTGTCAGGTTCTTGAAAATCTTTTGCTTTCTTATAATTTATACTGGGCAAACAAACAGCCTACTCGACTTTCTGCCTGCCTAGATAATGTAATTACCAATTATGGTCCTGAATTGTACAGTATAAGTGTTATTGACTATCTCTTATCTGACCATCAAGGTATAAGCTTCACTTTTATTACTCAAATAACTCAAAAGATATATCCAAATAGAGGTAAAACCATAATCGTGAGGCCCATAACAATAGAAGGTTTAGAGAGTTTCTAACTGCTTCTATCTTGTATTGATTGGCATGGTTTTTGCACAGACTCTGTAGAACAAACATGTTTTTCAAGTTTTTTAGGTAATTTCCTAGGCATTTTTGAGCAATGCTTTCCTAAAAAAATTCCTAACTCTATCCCCACTAAAAATTAAAAAAATCTCTGGTATGCTGGGGAGTTATTAGCTCTTAGAAATGATTTACTTAGTTACTACCACTCTTACAAAACCAGTGGAAGCCAGCATGACAAAGAGGCTTACTTGAAATACAAAAGAGATTATTATAATTTAGTTAGGTGTGCAAAAAATAATGCTTACAAGGATTTTATATTGAATGCAAAAAATAAACAAAAGGCAGCATGGAGTATAATCAATCAAGAAGTTGGTCATGGTAATAGAAAAGAAAATCTTCCTTTCACCCCAGATGCTGTAAAAAATTTTTTCTTAAAAGCTGTTGAAGACAATTTGTTCTCTCGAAAAGTTGATGCTGCCAACATTGGTAATATGCTGTAAAATCTTCCTCCGAATAATTTAAATTTTAAATGGAATTTTGTTACTACACTTGATATTATATCGACTGTTAAAAAATTTAAAAAATCCAACAGTAAGGATATTTATGGTCTTTCAAACTCCCTAATAAAGGACATTATTGTGCTCATTGCGGAACCATTAGCAATGTTAGTCAATTTATGTTTTGAGACAGGAGATTTTTCAACAGCTCTAAAATATTCCAAAACAGTACCTGTTATAAGAAAGGTGATAAAGATGATTTAGCTAACTACCGCCCCATTTCCAAGGTCCCCGTTTCTGGTAAAATTTTTGAAGCTATTATGAAAGATCAAATATGTAATTTTTTTGAGTTAAATAAGCTGTTTTCCAAATCCCAGTATGACTTTCGATCTGGGAAATCTACAATTTTGGCAGTAGAGTCCATAGTTAATTATGTCATTAATGCATTTGAAGAAAAGGAATCAGTCTCAGTGACACTATGTGATCTTAGTAAGGCCTTCGACTGTTTTAATCATTCAATATTACTAAGAAAGCTAGAATATTATGGTATTAAGGGAGTTGCACTGAAACTAATGAAGTCATATTTGGATGATCGCCACCAATTGGTTGAACTTGATGGCTGTCAGTCTGCAGCTCTTAAAGTAAAATGTGGTGTACCACAGGACTCTGTGCTTGGCCCAGTACTTTTCATTATCATGATTAATGATTTTCCCTGTAATATGAAACCGAGATCTGTTTTATATGCTGATGACACTACTTTTGTGAAAAAGTGTCAACATCTAGAAGATGCAAAGTTACAATCTAGCGCTACCCAAAAACAGGCTAATGAATGGTTTGATGTTAATCATTTACAATTAAATACTAACAAAACTCAGCATATTGTGTGCAGTCTTAAATCAAAAACAACTGATATTGAAACTGCTAAAATACTAGGAATTTATATTGATACAAAACTTAATTGGGAGACTCACATCAGTCAGACCTGTAATAAACTTAGTAAAGCTGTTTATATGTTAAGAAAGCTCAACTTTATCATTTCAAATGAGTATCGTTTAACACTTTACCATGCCTTCTTTCAATGTCATTTGAATTATGGTGTTGAGTTATGGGGTCATTCCCCTCATGTTAAACAAATTTTGCTACTGCAAAAGAGAGCTATTCGCTCTCTTGCTAATATACCACCATGTGATTACAGCAAACCTTTATTTATTAGGTATAGAATCATGACTGTATTTTGTTTGTATATCTTTAAGGCTCCGACTCATGTGAAAGTTAATCTAGAAACTTACCAATTAAGATCCAACCTCCATAAGTATTCCACAAGAGGTAAATCGAATCTAAATACTACTTATTGTAGATTGTCATTAACTTACAACACATTTCACAATATGAACATACCACTGTATAACCATCTGCCTACTCAGTTGAAATCAGATGCTATCCAGAGTTTCAAGAATAGGGTATATACCTGGTTACTTACTCACCCACTATACTCATTGGATGAATTCTTTTGTGGCAATTTTCATCAGTGGGCAACCCTGCCATACACCTCTTCCTAACGCTACCCATCAGGACTCTTCATTTCCCACTCGCACCTGAGCAGTCTGAGACATATACAGGTTGCGGATTAGCCTCCTTTCCCGCCAATCTATTCCTATTTCCTGCAATATACTCATTAGTTTTTCACAATTCACTCCATCAAATGCTTTTTCGAAAGCTACAAAACAGGCAAATACATCCTGGTTGTGTTCTATATTCCTCTGGATTAATAATCTCATTTCTGCAATGGCATCACACGTACCTCTCCCCTTCCTAAACCCTGAAAATGTCTCGCAAGTTTGATGGGCATTTAAACAAAACAGAGGGACAAGGTTAGAATATAATTGATGTTGACTGATTGTCATTAATAATTATGAAGAGTTCACGGATTAAATGTTTAATTTTGTGTGTTCCGGGGAAGAAAGTGGTGATAATATTAGGGCTTTTTGGAAAGTTTGGTTTAATGAGGGGAGTGTATTTGGTTGAGGGTTAGGATTTAACTGCTCAGTAGCATTCATGGTACCTACATTTTCTTAGAGAGTCATGTAGCTGATATAAGTACTTCTGTTGGGAGGGGATGTTTTTTCAGAGACGGAAGCATCACACTGAGAGAGAATGGGATGGAGCGCTTTGCATGAGGTGGATGGCAGCTGTCGAAATCAAGCTATTGTTCTTACTAGTTGGTTTAACGTGGACTGAGGTATAAAAGGTATTGTTTTGGAGGTAAATGTTGATATAGAGGAAAGTGATATTCAAGTCGGGTATGGAAGAAGTGAATGATACTGATGAGGATTTGAGAGAGGAAATAAAAGGAGATAAATTTTTGCGTCTGAGGAACCAAAGGAGGAAAATATAATTGATATAGTGGGCCCAGAAGAGTGGTTTGAGGGTTTGTTATTTCAGAAAGTCATGTTCTAGTTTACCCATAAAAAGATTGGCGTATGTAAGAGCCATAGATGTTCCCATTGCAGTGCCTTTTATTTGTAAATATATTTTCTCGTTGAATTGAAAAGCATTTTTGGTGAGAACAAATTTACTCTGTTTGATGGGCAAATCTGTGGAATGGAGTGTGTTGTGTGGATCGTAGGGAGAGTTAATATTGCAGGGCTTCTCAGCCTTCTTTGTTGGGAATGGAGGTGTACAGATATGTATTGTCTATTGTGGCCATGAGAATGGTCGTGTTGTTGGGCTGAACCAAGCACTCTTCATGTATCACATGCCTCCCTCCCTACCCCTTGTTCATTTCCCATTGGTCCCTTACCCCTCCCTCCCTCGTCCCTCCCCTGCACATGTCCCCTCCGCTATTCCACGAGAAGGCCAGTCTGAAGACAACAGCAGAGCCATTGAAACATCAAAACAATATATAGTGAGTGTCCTTTCTTTGTGTCCCTATGGTTTAAAAATCTACATCTGTATTTTTATGTGTTTATATATATTTATGTATATATATATATATAAATATATACATATAGTATTATTATGTAATCTACCCGTTTAGGTAGGTTTTTGGATGGACAAAGCTACTAAATAAAACCTTATGTGTCTCGTAAAAAACACAAAATCCAGCATCCTACTCCATCAAGTCCCTCTTCATCTCTGAGTGCTCTCTGCCTCCCTTCATCCCGTCCAACTTCCCTATCCTACTCCTTCCCTTCCCTCGTTGGTCTAACATTCTCCCCTCTATCACAGTCCTCAATATCCCACTGCCGGTAAATACCCCCTTCACTCTTTTTTCGTGCCTCTGTAGGATTGCTCCAAACAAGCCCCTCTCCACGCCCACCATACCAAGTACTTCCTTGTTTGTTTTCTTCTGTGTGCATTTCACCTTCTCCATTCTTCTCCACACCCACATTTCAAAAGCCTCCAGTGTACGTCTATTCTCCTGCTTCAATGACCACATTTCCGCACCGTACATAGCTACGCTCCATATCAGTGTTTTACGAGTCTTTTTTTAACATCCTTTCTCAACATCCCTGTCATCAACTCCCCCCTCCTTGTGAAAGCCTCTTTGCCTAGCACAATTCTTCTTCTTACGTCCCTACTACTTTGAACGTGTTGGTCCAAAAAACTACCGAGGTATGTAAACTTTCTATCTGCTCTGGTTTTTGCCCTCCTATTTTAATGTTTAGCTTAGCATTTTTCTTTCTGGACAATCGCTTAACCTTTGTTTTATTAATATTGATTCTCATCCCATTCTGTCGCCCTGAATTTCCAATTCACTAAGCAATGCTTGCAACCCCTTGGCTAACTGACAAACTAAAGCTTGGTCATCGGCAAACCTAACTGATTTTAAAAATTCCCCACCCACTTTCATTCATTCCTCCAGTTCTTCCCATGCCACTTTCATCATTTCCTCAGCATATAGGTTGAACAGTAACGGTGATAATGAGCAACCCTGTCTTACACCTGTTCCTAACCCTGCCCAACCGAACTCCCAATTCCTCACTCGCATCTGAGCTGTCTGAGACATATACAGGTTGCGGATTAGCCTCCTGTCCCGCCAATCTATTCCTATTTCCTGCAATATACTCATTAGTTTTTCCCAATTCACTCTATCAAATGCTTTTTCGAAAGCTACAAAACAGGCAAATACATCCTGGTTGTGTTCTATATTCTTCACGATTAATAATTTCATTACTGCAATGGCATCACGCGTATCTTTCCCCTTCCTAAACCCAAACTGATCCTCCCCGAAGTAATCATTTGCCCTATTCTCTGTCCTTTTGTTTATAATCCTGAGAACAACTTTAGCTGCATGGGATATCAAATCTATCATCCTGTAGTCCTCTCATGATTTTCCCCTTACCTTTTTGGAATTGAAATTAAAAATGATCTCACAAAGTCTTCCGGCCAGATTCCCTCCTCATAAATACTACGGATCAGCCCATATAGCCTCTTCCTCCCACATTTTCCTAAGCCTTTTAAAAGTTCGGCGGGAATATTATCCACCCCCACGGCCTCATTTAGTTTCATCTCCCTTAATGCCCTTTCTATCTCATTGTCTAGTATGCCTGGACCTAAGCTATCTTCCTCTACGTCATGTTCCTCTCCTATGTCTAACTTTGTTGGTCTAAGTTCTTTATTATAACAGTTCTTCCTTATATTCCTTCCATCTCTCTTTGATCTTCCCTGCATCCAATATTACCTTACCCACCTTATCTCTAACTGCGATCGTTGATCTCCCTTTCTTACTTCCCGATAAAGAGTTAACTTTGCTGTACAGCGCACCTATTTCACCCTTCCTCTGCAGACTTTCCATATCCTCGCATATCTTCCACCATGCTTCTTTTTATTTTATTTGTTGATCGCCTCAATTTATTGTTTAATTCTTTGTACTTCATTTTGCCTAATTCTGTATTTACATTCTTCTATTTTCGCCGGTCATCCATCTTTGTAATCATCTCATCCGTGATCCATGGTTTCGTGGTCCTTTTAGCGTTAACGATTCTAATAGAGTCTTTTGCAACTTTAGACAACCATTTCTTGATCCATTCCCATTTTTCCTTGATAGTACGTAGCTTTTCATCATCCGCCATGATTTCCTCTACCACCTGTTTGAATTCCTTCATTTTCAAACCATTTAATGCTTCTACATTCCATTTTCCAACTCGCCGCCCCTGCTGTATCTTTTCGAAACGGACGCTACAGTTCATAATAATTAATTGTGGTCTCAGTCCGCATCCGCTCCCGGGAAGCTGTGCGAATTTATCACACTGTTGCTAAACCTGTGCCTAACCTGGATATAATCTAGCTGATACCTCTCTGAGTCACCTGGCATTTTCCATGTATACCTGCATCTTTTGTGGTGTCTAAACCAAGTGTTGGTGATGACTAGCCCGTCTCCAGCAGAACTTAACTGCTTTCTCCCCGCGGTCATTCCTTGTGCCTAAACCGTAGTCCCTGACCTCATCACCATCTCTTCCTTAGCCTACCGTCGCATTCCAATCCGCCATCACTATCAAATGTTTCCCCGCAGGTTCAAACGCGATTATGTCCTCTAACTGATCGTATATCCTATCGACCTCCTCTGCCTTCTGGTTGCTCGGTTGCATGTATACCTGAATAATGACCAAGTTCGTCGGCTCTATTTTTATCTCAACTAGTAGTATTCTATCCGGTACCTGCTCTATATTGACTACGCTTCTCCCTACTTCTTCATTTAATACTATAGCAACCCCTCGTTGGCTCTTGTCCCCGCCGCTGTATATTATTCTATACTTATCACTCCAATAATTCCCGCTATCTTTCCATCTCACCTCGCATATACCTAAAATATCGATATTTCCCCTTTCCATCTGTCGCTTAACTTTCTCCAGTTTCCCTGTCCTCATCATTGTCCTAACATTCCACGTTCCTATTCTAATTAATTTGGTCTTCTTCTGCTGCGTTTTCTGTCCTGCAGCTGCCGGTTTTCTCTTGCAAGGGTTTCGTGGGATGACGACCGCGGAAGCCTTGCCTCCCCCGCTGCCGGCTACGACACACGGCCGATTGGGCCGAGCCCCATAGTTGCCAGGACTCAAAATCTTTGTATAGTCCATAATGTAAATCTTTGGAATGGTAATTGAGGTAGTTTCCCGTTGCGTTCCTCAATCGTTTTTTTAACGTGACACCATGATTTCTTGGCCGCCCCACTTGGGTCCGACGCCATTGCAGCCGCCTCACTGAGGAACAGACGCTGCGTGGACTACCTTTTGTCTGGCTCCAAACCTTTGACCTATCTGGCATTGGTTACCCTACCAGGAGCAATTATTATTACTCCCGCCAGCACAGCTCTAGGGGTCATCGGAACGCCTGAGCCATTCCACCACGTGAAGATTGTAGTCCGGGGAGGGTTATATAAATATATATATATATTTCCAACAGGAATATTTTATTAGTTGAATAATATATCGGTCCTTTCTATCTTATAATTTCCATTTCATCTGTACTTATCGTCATTTTAGAGATAGCTTCATATACCTGTGATTATAAATATGAAAAAATAGCAGTCTTAAGTTATGTGAATATTTATTTATAAAATTAAAATGTTAAGGGGTTAAGAACCAATTTCAATTATATTTTGCAAAAAAATTAGTCTCCATTCATGCGGTAAATAATTGATAGTTACGACCAATGAATGCTTTGAATCATAAATGCTTTTGACTATATCTACCGTAAGTATGCAGAAGATTAGAGCCTGGCGATTGAAATCAATTCCAAAGATGAGAAAGATCAAAATATCAAAAAAAACTATGAACGCGTCGACAAAATATGTCGCCTCACTGCTTTTACGCTATGATTTGAAAGTCGAAACGAGACAAAGAAACTGCGGGAGATGCCGCAAAAGTAACTTTTAACGGACACATCCGGCATCTCCCTCAGTTTATTTGAATTTTGTCAAGGTTTAAACAGATAAGTGTTTAAAAGTTGGCTCTTTAACCGTGTGGCGCATCCCGCACACGACTACGAATACCTGTGGCATTGTATGTACGGTATTTCGTCACAACATCTTGTTCCTTTAAAACCCTCAAAATTTCTGAGTTTAAGAGGAGGCCTCGATAGCAGAGCACAGGCATGTCCTGCCTGTGTTCAACCGAGTGTCTCAATTTCGCCGGCGTCCGAGGCTTCGGCCGCCGGGATTCGGAGAGCGGCGCTGCCGGACTCTCTCGGAAGTCGAGGTTCCGATCGTGTTTTGTGTCGAGCGGCGGTTGACCGCCTAGTTCATCAAGAAGCGTGCGGTTTGACTCTCGAATTCTGCTGCCGGGAAGGCCGTGCTTTCGTTCTGTTTACTGGATCAAGACTGGCCTTGACTCTTGGTGTAGAGTTTGGGCTCATTTTTATTTGCCACCAACGGTTGCGTGTAGCGGGGAGGGAGTGCGCACGAGTGTTTTCTTTCTTGGAGTGCTTTCGGTGCGCTCTCCCTTTTTTCGCGCTGGCGTGCTCAATTTAATTTTTTCAAAATGGTCGTACATCACGTGGACACGCTCGCCTTGCAAATTGACGATAAGGCGAAGGCCCCTGCTCCGTTGGAGGTCCACCTCCTTACACTAGATACACTGGGCCTCACACCGGAAGAGATTGTGGCGATCTAATTAGGATATAACCGCCATTTGGTATTCCCGAAGTTGGCAACTGAAGCTACTATGAAGAGGATTCTATATTATATCCCACGAAAGCTACCGTTTCCATCCCTAACGATCCGAGGACGACGATTGCCATTGACGATACCTTCGGTAGCCTTTGTAATGTCAGGGTTCTTCGTCTTCCCGTGGAGACCCCATTGGAAGATATAACAAGTGAGCTTCAACGTTTTGGAAAAATCCATCGCTCGTGGGAGAACAGGTGGGAGGGCGACAAAATGGCGCGCGTGCTGACAGGTATGACAATGGTGCGTATGACGGTGGAAAGAAATATCCCGTCGTACCTCCACATTGGCGGCAACCGGGCCATCATCACATCTACGAGGGTCAGCGCCGCACCTGCGCCCGTTGCAACCAAGAAGGCCAAGGTGGAGGAAAGCCAAGGTGTCCGCAATAATCCCAGGGCTACTCTAGAGGTGGACCAATTCGATCGATCTCCTCCGATTTCTCCCGACGGAGCCCCTTCGGCAGATGACCTCCAGTCCGCTCCCGGCCCCCCCGAGGCCACCTCCTGGGTTGGGCCGGTCACCAGCTGTGCTGCCTAAAAGAAGGCCTCCCGTTGAACGCTGCCGAGTTACCCGCTCTTCGTAGAGACCACGGCTGGGTCTTCTCCTTCGGACGAGGTCGAGGGGGAGGTATGCAGTGACAACTCGAGGCCTCGATCGTCGGCCCGTCGGACGAAGCGTCCCGGGAAGCGGCGAAGCTGTTGTCGCTTGGGCTCTAGCGGCGACCGAAGCAACGTAAGCCAAGACCAGGACTCTGGTAAGTGATGTCCGGTGCCCATAGCTGTCCTCTCATTCCACCAATTAATATTCTTTCGCTTAATATTGCTGGTGTTTATAGCGCTTTAGAAAGTGCAGTCCAACGTTTTCTCCGCGATCTCAGGGTTGATGTAATCCTCCTTCAAAAGGTAAGAGAGGACATACTCTGGGATAAAAACATCTTTCAGGCTTTCGGCAATTTCGCCGAAAGTCATTCTGGCACCACCACCATAGTCCGAAATGGCATTCCGTTCTCTCATGTTCGCCGCCACGCTTCAGGCCGAAAAACGTCCGCTATCGTGAATGGTATCCATATCACGAACCTTTACGCTCCCTCCGGTCAGCGCGCGAGGGCTGAGCGCGAAAAATATTTTAATGAACTCCCTCTCCCCTACCAGTATTCTTTATTGGGGAGGGCCATATTGGGCGGAGATTTCAACTCCATCTACCGCCGAGAGGGTAGTGCCTCGAAAAGGGATGGGGTGACATACTATCCAAGCCGGGCACTCTCACTGATTCGAGCGATTGACGCAGTGCGTTCTTATTGCGCCGGTCCCACCCCCTTCACGCGATCAGGGCCTAACTCTCGGACGCGGATTAACTGCCTCTTCGTCTCGGCATTCCTAAAGAATGATGTTTAGAGAGTGGACACGTGCCCCTACGCGCGGAAGGATCTGGCCAGAAGTTTTCGTCCTCAGCGTCTACCCAGTTAGTGAGGGGTGCCTAAACTTCCTCGCGGAATGGCGCCACCTCAACTACATAGCCCCTTTTTACCTTTTGTTCGCTGCTACGAATGTTACAAAGTAATATGGGGACATTGCCTTCAGGTGACACCGAAGCAATGCTCGGCAGAATAAATAAATCTCTCTCGCTTCCAATGACTCGCACTTCTTTGCCTTCAACCATCTGACTCTTTCTCTTCGACAACACAACGGATAACGGCGGTACTCTAATAGATTCCTCTGATACAATTTTGCTCGATCGGCCAACCCCATTACTAGCGCCGGTCTGAGTTTCGCGAACTTTGCCATCGCACAAGGTGACAACAAATCTATCCTCTCTTACTGGCGAAAAAACACAATCATCACCCGACTTCTTTATCCCAAACCGGGAGTCGGTGGAAACCTCGAAGACATCGCCATTAACTTCGTCCCTAGCGGTGCAGCTTGCTTGCGACGCGGGTGGCAACCTCTCTATGACTCTTTCGGCCTTCGCCACCTCTGCTAATTTCTGTGAATCCTTATTTAGAGATCCGTTATCCTTATTCCCTTCTGTCGATTCCTCCGTCGTTACTTGAAAACAAATTCCCTCCATACTGCTGTTTATTCGCGAGTTACATTTCATTATCTCTGCCGGAAAAGCACTTTGGTTTTTAGTGTCGCTTATTGTTTTTTCCTCAAGGGATGCTAAATTATACGTGGCCATTTGCGAATCATTGCCATTAATTATACCATAAATGAAAGAATCAAACGCCTTGACCTCTTTGGAAACTCCAATTTCATGGGCGCCTATGGGCTCGTTCATCTGCGATGTTACGCCATTAGATTTAAGGTCTGTCTCGTGTCCCTCACCCATTCTTATTTTCCGTTTATTGAACGACATACCTTTCCCGTAACGAACCATAAAATCAAGGCAACAATTTCAGAGTGTTAAAATCATTCGCCTTGACTGGGATTCAAACCCAGATCCCGCAATATCCGGTTGAGTGCTTTAGCCACTTAAGCTACCGAGGCGTCCTCTTAAACTCTGAAATTTTGGGGCTTTTAAGGGAACAACAGCACTCGACCGGATATTGAGGGATCTGGGTTCGAATCCCAGTCAAGGCGAATGATTTTTAAACTCTGAAATTGTTGCATTGAAATGCACAATAGCGGATGACTCCGCTAAAAGTTACTGTGGCGGCATCTCCCGCAGTTTCTTTGGAATTCATAAAATCAAGGCCTAGAAGACCGTCATAGTTCGTTTCCCCAAAATCCACTACTAAGATGTCATGGGGATATAATTTATGATTAATTAAATACTGCACGAACTCTCTCCGATGATTGGCAAGGGATGATCTGACGCGCTTCGCACCCGAGAATTGTAATCAGAATTCCTTAATTGGCCAAAAGGAAATTTTTTACTATCAATGATGGTAACGGCTGCTCTCGTTTCCACTAGAAAATTGTTATCTTTCCTAAAATTATTAACTACTATTGTCCATCCTGCTTCTTGAGTTACCACTAGAATTAAATCTGTCCCGACCTCCCAGTCGGGAGATCGGCGTTTCCCGCCACGAAGGGATTTTCGCGCCTCGGGCAGCGTCTGGGAAGATGGCTAGTCCTTTGACAAAAGCCTCATTTCACGAGCGGGCAATCTTTAGCCATATGATTTTCATTTCCACAATTTAAACACAAAGACGGCCTCGTTCCCCTCTCCCTCTCTCTACACGCTCGACCAATGTGACCGGTTTTACCGCAGCGAAAGCAAACGCGTGCGCCGTGATTATCTATCCTTCGGTGTCCCTACTTGCACCGGGGGAACCAGTCTTACATTGAAACCCCTTCCGACAGCCTGTGCGGCGTTAATTTGTTCCACGGGAAACTACCAACCTGCAACATTTGGCGTATTCGCGTTCATACCCTACCAAGGCGTTATATTTGGAGATGGCGGCCACCTAGGGGGTTACTGACACAACCACGCATGAGACTGTTGTGGTGAATTTACGTCTCTGTTGACGGCGTAATTTCTGACACTAGCTTCTTCAACGCTTGCGAACCCTTCTGTCTCAATCAAGTTTGTTGGATTACGAACCAACACAAACCTACCAATCTCTTCCTTCAGCCCAATTAAAAATTGCACAAGAAGTCTACCTTGAATTCTTCGCTGTTTCTGAATCAATCTCGCCCCATGACTCGCGTAGCCTACGGGCGACATGGCGCAATCTGGTTGGAAATTCTGCGACGCTCTCCAGCGGTTTTTGTACGCAAGTGTTAAATATTTTTTCTAACATGATTGGAGATGCCTTTAGTGAAAATCTCCTTTTGAGATTAATGGAAAAATCCGCGTATGAACCTGATATGTGATGATTTGCAGAGACAAAATCCGCGGCGGTTCCTCCAAGCCGAAGTTGAGCGACTCCTAAGGTCTGTGCTTCATTCCAACTACTAAGATGAATTTCAATACGAACGCTTTCATAAAATTTGCCAACCCCAATCTCGACTTCCCCGCTAAACGTTGGAATTAAATGAATTTTGCTGCCAATAGCGGCGGTTTGCGCTGCTTCTCCGCAACCATTTTGCGGACTCGCGCTACTTCCCGGCTGTTCTAAGACATTAACCAAAGGTGTGAAGTCGAGTGCACTGCCGAATTTTCATCCATTTGCGGTTTCTTGATAATCGAGAAAAGGGTTAGGGTACCCAAGTCTATGAGGGTTAAGGCCATCCATCGCGAAATTCAACCCAATGCTAATTACATTAAAATTTGACTGTGCTTAATTAATTTATTTTTTCATACTCCGAGTGTATCCGATACCCATTGTTGGCCCTTCTTGGGCTAATTGATGGTTCCTGACGAAGTGATCCTTAGTGTAATTGCGCGCAGAGAATCGCGATGAGGTTATAGCACGTGTCTTAAAATAATAATTCGTTAGGTCAGCACAGATTAGCATATCCCACCTGTCAGAGAAAATACGGAACTTCCGATTTAAAGACGTACACGGGCACATGATAATCTATGAGACACTGTCGCATACACTGAATAAATCACTAGTCCAACCGTGCAACCCCTCACCTGACACCAATATGTCGCAAGAGGGGTTTCTATGGTGTGACACAAAGGGTATCGGGGAAGTAACACCGAGTATTACCAAAGCAGCCGTATATTACCCAACATCAGTCATAATGCACCATTTACATAAGTATAAGGAAATTATGGATGGCTAGACCCTCGGTAAACCAACGCGAGTGCGGACAGAATTAAAATGGCAGAAAATTACCTGGGACAGGATAAATGCAGGGTGGACGCGGTCACGAAACACATAACCTAGGCAGAGCCCTCTTCCGTCGGAAAAGAAGGGAGTATGGCAGGGTGGACGCGGTCACGACACGCATAACCTAGGCGGAGCCCTCGTCCGTCGGAAAGGGAGGGAGTATTGCAGGGTGGACGAGGTCAAACGAACGTAACCTTGGCAGAGCCCTCGTCCGAAGTTTAGTCAGGAATAGGACACACTGACGCGACAAGCGCAACATAGCCGAAGCATCGTGCCCTACCGGTCACCGCCAGATAACCAACTGACTGCTTTTTGCCCGGCGACCAGGGCTTTTATACCCAATTTAGGAGTCAGGGAAGGAATACTTTTGAATCATTGTCTTTGGTCACGTGGGACATTCGGAGGAGCCAGGGAAGGAGTACCATGTCGCATACTTGCGACAATAGATATAAATTTTTGCAAAGTTACCATCTAGAATTTCGTTCAAATATAATAAGCTCTGTTGTTTGAAATATTAATTAATCTTACTTCTAATGATTTAAACCGAATAGAAATAATTTTAAAATCAAATATTTTCTCAAACAACATTGTTTTACTATTTTTACATTATAAACGAATGTATTAAGAGCAAATAACTTTAAAGAGCATACTGTATTTCATTAATGAAATAAGACTGGATTCGAACTCCAATTTGAAACCTTTCGTTCTTCACTTCTTTGTTACTATTGCCATGGTGACGTCGTCACCAAATGTTCAAACCAAACAAACTTAATTCTCAAGCAATGTATTAGATTGTTCTGTCACATTTTAAATTTCACATATCGCTAATGCCTTTGAGCATACTGTGCTTACCTTTAGAAATACACAATACACGTTCATTAAGGCTATATAGTATTCATTCTCAGATTCAGAACGCACAAATTATTTGATTGCATTGTGAATTAATGGGTGACATTAAAGGATCAACCGTAGCCAAAAGTTGTATTGCACTGTTTGGAAGAATACATCTCCTCTTTGAGGTGAACTGTCTCATTGTCTATTTTAAGGTTATTTATGTGTATTTGAACTTCTTCCTATTTACGCCACACATGGAAAGAATGGACTGGTGATATCTTTTATGAAACATATAACTTTCAAATTCTGGAGAACGCCTAATTAAATTCACGACAAGATTACCAGCTGCTGAGATAGTTGTCTTTTAATTATTTCTGATGATAAACTCTGCTTGAATTGACTGGAGTATCCATCTAAGCGTAGAAAATATACATGTTAATGCTCCTTTTTGAGGTAATTATGGTCTATGTTTTGGATGGAATTGAACAGGAATCAAGTGCCAACCTACTGCTGTAAATAGTGTCAATATAAATTGAAAATAATAGTTAGTAATGTATTCCATGATCTACCAATACATTGAGACCAAATTGTTCAAAGTGGATTTTTAAAATACAATTTATTGAAAGACTCAATATTGAAAAATTAAACATAAAATAAACTGTATTTAATACACGCTCGGTAGAAGATAGGGCTTCTTAAGTTATTTCCACAGCCATTTTGCAATTACCCAATTGGGTGCCACAAATTCCATATTATGAAGCACTCCTTTTTAATTACAGTGTTTGTAAAATGAATTCATTTCTTCATCTTCATTATATTTGATTGGCATCTATTGGCTTAGAAATGCCATTTATTTTAGAATATACTACCTTAATCAAAAATTTCCCGGAATTTATTCAGAAAATTAAAAATACAAGTTTATTCATCTAAATCTATATTGTCCCCTTCAAAGTAATCCCCATCGACTGCAACACACTTATGCCAGCGCTTGATCCAATCCTCGAAACATTTTTTATATTCGGTTTTCGGTATGTCTATCAGTGCTTCCAGCGATTTTTCCATTACTTCCTCTCAGCTGCTAAAACGCGTTTCCTGTAATGGTTTTTTAACTCGATTGAACAGAAAGAAGTCACAGGGAGCCAAATCAGGTGAATTCGGTGGCTGTTGGATGGTATTTGTTGCATTTTTCGTCAAAAAATTACGAATAATGATAGCACTGTGCGACGGTGCGTTATCATGGTGCAAAATCCACGAGTTTTCTGCCCACATTTCTGGTCTCTTTCGGCGAATTGCTTCACGCAAACGTCTCATAACGCCCAAATAATACTCTTTGTTTACTGTCTGGCCTTCTGGCAAAAATTCATGATGCCCTACACCGTTGTAATCCATGAAAACCGTCAGCATTGCCTTCTTTTTTGACTGAAAACGACGTGGTTTTTTTGGTCTCGGCTCATTTGGTGAACGCCATTCACTTGCCTGATGTCTGGATTGCGTGTCGTACTCATAAACCCACGTCTCGTCTCCAGTAATGATCCTTTTGATGAATGTGGGATCGGATTCAGCCTCGCAAATCATGTCTTTTGCGACGTCAACACGGTCTCTTTTTTGCATGAAATTGAGGTCTTTTGGCACCAACTTTGCTGCTGGAGCGACGGAAACCCAAATCATTAACCACAATGTCTTGGGCGGATCCATAGGCAATGTTCAAGTCCTCCGCTATTTCTCTGATGGTTAATTTGCGGTTATTGACCAACATTTCTTTTACTTTATCAATTTTTTCACCGACTTTCGATGTCGATGGTCTGCCACTGCGTTCATCATCTTCGATTGACTCGCGACCACTTCTGAACCGCTCGTGTTACTGGTAAACGACCGTTTTTTTTAGAGAATCGTTGCCGAAACACTTTTCCAACATTTCCAACGTCCGTGCGCCACTAAATCCGTTTTTTACGCAAAATTTAATACAAGTTCGTTGTTGCAAATTTAAATCCATATCTGCAATTGTAAAAAATCGCCAAAACACACAGAGATAGATGTACTCTTGGCTACGTAACTTTTGCAAATATCAAGTTATGACACTAAGATTTAAAGGGAATATCGACAACAGATGTACCAATTTAACAAAAAAACAGAACTCAAATCGGAACGATGGGAGCGCCACACGGTGGTTATTCCGGGAACTTTTTGATTAAGGTAATATGTATGACATATAAAAGTCAATTGTTTTAAATGCAAACGATGTCAAAGCCAATTAATAATGACTGATTTCATACAGGTTCATTGAGTATAATATATTTATTTTTATAGGCTTTATTTTCATAAAAAATTCAGAATCAATCAAAACAGATTTCGATGAAATATTGGAACAGTTTAAGACGATGAGAAGTCTCCTTGAATTATAAAGTTTGTGTTCAAAATTTATAAAATATCAAACCAATTTAATGGCAGACTCATTTAAACAGTTATTAATTCATTTATGCATTCATTGTCATTTAATTTTGGACAATTTATCAACCCAAATTAACATAAACATATTAAATATTAATCTTCATTACCTCAGAATAAAACATCCAGAAACGGACATATTTTCCCAGATTTATGAAGAAGGTTTGATTGCCCAATTGCTTGATGCGTGAGTGTTTTGGTGTCCGATGGATTCCCAGCAACATCACTAGTCAACACTTCCAAGATTTCCTTTGACTGCTTCTCATCCTGTTCATTTAGAGATTGATGAAACTGCTGGAATTCTTCAATGCTTTCGGGCATTAATTGATGATTACTCAATTGAACTAATAACTGTGGAAATCAAGTTATTAGCTGACCACTATACTGATCCTTTTGTTTAAAAAAAATCAAGTTTTATAGATTGGTAGTGTATAAATACTATTGAAATTAGTATGTTGTTTTGCATTGATCATTCTTCATAAAACTATGAGCAAACCAGTTCAAGAATGATATTTGTCAAAGAGGCAGAACATTCTCACTCCATTCTCTTCAAATGTTATGCCATAGCATAGATATGTGCTCGTCAAACACTATCTGCATTTTGCAGACAATGGTACCTTTATGAGGGATAGACATCCTTGTGTCAAGCTGAATGAAATTAGCCCTCTGCTTGTATTTCTCAACAAAAAGTTCTCAAGTTTGTTGACACCTGAGGAGAAGATTTCTACTGATAAAAATGTTATTCTGTACAAGGATGAGCTCTCACTGATGCAGTATGTTTCCCTGAAAGGAGCCAGATTTGGGGTGGAAACATTTAGATTTGCTAAGCCTATGTCTGGATATATATGGTCATTTATTATTATTTCTGCAGGAAAAAGGTGGGTCATGATAGTCTAGGGGGGTAAAGCATTGGACTATTGACCGGAGGGTCCTGAGTTCAAACCCCAGGCAGACACTCAGGGCACCTGATGCTCCACTCAAGCTATGTGATTTTTTCTGGTAACAATCTTCCTGGTAAACCTTATCTGCCACAGTGAAAGTAACTGGCTCCCCTTAATACCCTGATGTGTGAATTTCACAGACTGTATAGAGCTAAGTACAGGGTGAACTCTACAATCACCCATAAACCGACCTTCCAGCATTGATTACTGTGTTTATGGTATACAGGAAATGGTCAGGATTGAAGGTGGAATATACCAATCTTCCTAATACACCCTTAGATTGTGCTAGCAGTAATGAAACCTCTGCTAGGTCAAAGATTATTGCCTGACTGCAGACAACTATTACACCTCCTCAGAGCTGGCTGATTTATTGGTTTCGAAAGGAACCGATAGACATGGGACATTGAGAATTAGAAGGAAGGAAGTATTAGATGACGTGTAGGCTAAAGAAGTAAAAAAGGAGGAATTGACTGCCCTAAAGCAAGGCAAAGTGATTGCTATGAATTGGGAAGATAAGATGGCCGTCAAGTCTCTGTACCCTTTACAGTACATAATACGGAATTTGTGGAATATAAATGAAAAGGATATGGTGCTATAAAAGCCAAAAGTTGTTGTTGTGTACAATAATACAATAGGTGGAGTAGAAAGGGAAGATCAGCACCTGACAAATTTCCCCATTATGAAGAAAGGGGTGCAATAAATATTTTAAACATTTTTCACTTGTTGGACCAGGGCGCATGGAATGGATTTCTGTTGCAGAGAAAGGGTGGTGGACCAAAGGGTAAGTTCAGAATTTAGAATCAAACTAGTGGAAGATGTAACTGAGGGGTACATTGCATATGATATAACATGTGAGGGTGGAAGGCCTTCAGTAGAACCAAATCCTTGATCCTCTATGAAAGTTACAATTTCCCAGGTATATTCCACCTACAGAGAAGAAGGAAAAGCTTTGTAGGATGTGTGCAGTTTGTTGTGCCAAAAGGGATGGAACAAGCAAAAAGAATGGAAAAGAAGCGAGGTGCCATTTCCAAGCATGTCACAGCCGCTAAGAACAGACATGTGATTTTATGAACAGGAGGAGATTTTCGTGTGTTTTAAAAATATGGTTAAAAGAATTCATAAATCATGCCTTCTGTTTCCACGTCATATCATTTTAATCGCCATGTTGTTTCGTCATCCTGTTTTTCAACAGGAATTAATAATTCTAAATCCTCGATGACTTCATTTGCGTGTGACTGATCCTGAGCAACTTTCATTTGCCGCTGTGTTTGTAATTAAAAATTCGAGAATTATGAAGAAATGTTGCTGTTTCTCTCGCTTTTAATACACAAAACATTCTATATAAAATAAATTTAATTAGAATGAGCCAATTGCGACATGCCATACATCTTCAATCGTTTTCTCTCTGAATAAATTGATTACGCTGATTAAATCGTAAACAATTTCTTTCACTCTTTCCACGTTTTTTCATTGGTCGTTGTTAATGTGAAAGAAGAATGGAGGTCCTGCTACCGACCGACCAATCGATGCTTATGGACTGTGCCGTTAGCTGCATCTTATACCAATATCCAGTTATGCTGATCAATGGTCGTAGGATATAAGTGGTTTATGGGCGAAGTTAAGCTAGTGAGTATATTTTATTGCAGTTTGTGACAGTATTATATTTGGAGATTATGACTGCCCATTTATGCTTGCTTTAGCACAATTGTATCTGATATGGGGAATATCAGGGTAATCTCATAAAGGTTCTAATAATTGGTTACCAGTATTTCCTATTGCTTGTTGAAATGACGTGGCTAGGTCGCTTAGATATGTTGGAAGGTCCGGTATTTTTAGATCCGTGTGAATATCTGAGTTTCTTACAAACCAGGCGTCATTAGCAAGGGTTCGTAGAGTATTATTTTGGAAGCGTGTCATTTTCTTCAATTTGGTTGCGGCTATTGAACCCCATGCTGGGTGGCCTTCAGATAGGTGGTATCAGAGATTTAAATAACAGTACCTTGGTGAGAAGACAAAGGGGACTGGTGCATTTAATGAGGGGATAGAATAAGAAAGCGGCTGAATTGGCCTTGTTAATTGCATATTGAGTGGGTGTTTGACAAGTGAGTTTACTGTCATTTTGTACACCAAGAAATTTAGCTGATGATGCCTGGAGGATTATTTCCCTGCCATAGTGGATAGGAGTGATGTGAGGATTCTTCCATTTTCTGGCGTAGATTACGTTTACGCATTTTGTGGTGTTAATGGTTAGTTTCCAATTGGTCATCCACTCTGCTATGCTCTTAAGGTGTTCTTGGACATTTTTTGCGGCATGATTTGGGTCAAAGGAAGTTGACGCTCTAGCTGAGTCATCCGCATGGAGGTAGCTTTTGGGTCGGAGGGGAGGTCGTTAATGTAGAGGTTAAATAGGACGGGTGACAAAATTGATCCTTGAAGAAAGCCTGCGGATATGGACTGGGTAGTTGATTTGGCATTGTTAAGGGCTAGAAAGAATGTGCGGTTTGAAAGAAAGGAGGGGATGGTCTTATTTAGGTATACTGATATGTCGGTTTTAAGCAGTTTATGTATTAAACCAGTTCGCCAGAACTTGTCAAAAGCTCTTTGGAAATCAAGAAAGACTACTTGGGTGTGCTTGTGGATGTGGAAGCCGAAAGTGATCAGTTCAACCAATCTTGTTATTTGCTGAGTCATGGAATGGCGACGGCGGAAGCCAGTTTGCTCAGGTCTGATCAAGTCTAGGGCCGAGATCTCTTCTTGTAGCCTGTTTAAGATGCATATTTCTAGAAATTTGCCCATGCAGGGGAGCAGGCCACTGGGTCTATAGTTCAGGATATAAGAAGGATTTTTATCGGGTTTTGGAAGGAGTATTATCTTAGCCGTTTTCAATGCCTTTGGGAAGTACGATTGGGAAAGACAGGCATTGAGGATAGAGAGTAGGTGTTTGATAAAAGATTTAGGAAGGTTTTTCAGGTGAAGGTAGGAGATTTGATCGGGTCCCAGTGATGACTTTGTTTTGGAGTGGGACATAATGAAGTAAAATCCTTGAGGAGTAATTTCCAGGAATATGTGGAATGGGCAAAGTGACAGGCCATAGACACTGATCAACGCTTCTGAATCCAACAAGGATGTAATATTGTTTTAAAAATGCATTCGAAGGAGTCGGCAGATGTATTTGCTTTGTTGCTGTCATCGTATAGTGCTCTCCCATTATGTGGTATTGGCGGGGTGGGTACCTTTTTCCTTTGCGGACAGTGGGCTAGGGTCCATACCGAGTTTGCCTTATGTGAGAGTGAACTTATTTTCTCATGCCAAGTTTTTTCCCAATGTTTTCTAGTTTTGGATGTTACAAGGTTTCAAAGTGCACAGAAGCCGATTTTATCTTGGCGGAGATTAGTGCGTTGCCAGAGGGCTCTGGCCTTGTTTCTAAGTGAAATCAAGTGCAAAATATCCGGAGGTAGTGTGGCACCAGCGATGGAGGCCGGAGAAGGAGGGTAGCAAGAGCGATGAATGATTTTGGTTAAGGTGCTTGTAAAATCTTGAGCCGCTTTCTCTATGCTGTCTGGAGTGCTAGCAGGAGATGGGACAAGGTTAATGGCTAAGCAGTTTTCTTTAAATAGTTTCCAGTTAACTCTTCTAGTTGTATGAAGGAGGGTAGGAACGCAGTAAAATATGGGGCAGTGGTCCGAGGCTGAGTTATCTAGGTTAAGGATTTGGAATGCGATATCTGCGAATAATAGAACTACATCCAGGATATCGGAGGAGTGGGGGTGATGATGGATGTGGGTAGGGAATGGCGGTGAGTGAATTACGATATTTTTGGTAAATAGGAGCTTATGAAGGGCTCGCCTTTGTGTAGTAGTGGTTTTCCAGCTTTATTTTTTGTATTTTATGCCATTTATGTTCCATTGTAAAACTTTAAGGAAGTGGTTGTTTATTTGTGAATTAAGCACCATTTACAAGTTGAAGAAGGGCTGGTATAAGGTCATTGGTGAAAATGCTAATAAGGGTTTTACTGTCAGTAGGAGAAAGAAGTTTCGTAATTATGCTCAATAGAGAAGTTCTTATATTTACGGTTGATGATTTGTCATTGATTGAGGGAGAGTGTTTTCCAGAGGGTGGCGGAGGGTGTTGATCGGAGGTTGGGGGAGAGTTAAGAGATGATTGAAGAGTTCACAGCCTGCCCTGCGGTCCCTTCAGATAAAGGGGAAGTAGGTATCCTCTACATGGACTGCTGGTCATGTGGGAATACCAGGCATTGAAAAGGCTGGCAAAGCAGCAAATGAAGCCCTGGTCAATCTCAAAACAGACTCAGCTTTGCTTCCTGTGCTGGATGTCGGGGCTGCCTTGCTGAATTTGGTTCTGAACCAGTGGAAGGAAGCTTGGTGATTCTTGCAAAACGAGGAAGTTAAGGCCATAAATTTGGTTGTTTTGACAGGGCCCTCTTCCATCTGGAACATTCAGAGGGAAGAGGTCAGGATCACGTGCCTGAGAATAGGATACTTAGCCCTCACGCACTCTTCATGGAGACAAAAGTGCAACCTTGCTGCAATGTTTGTAACTTGCACCTGATTGTGACTCAGAAATAAATTATAAAAGGCCAGATACCTTTTTTAAAATATGAGATAATTTAAGCAATAGTTTAGGAGAGGACCCCAACTTTTTAGGTAAGGTTTCCGAGTTTTTAAAGGACACTGACCTGAACGGACAACTTGAGTTTCCGTTTATTTTTTTTAAATAATTTTGTTTTTAACTATTTATATATTTTTTATCCATTGACGTATTTATCAAAATTGGATTGAGTTTTTTAATGTTTTAAAAAGTGTTGCAAAAACAACCACAGTGGTTGATGCATCCAAAAACCCCAACTATCAATACGGGTTGGTTTCTTTGGGTAAGACCATTTCCTTCAGCTGAGAGATCTCAATGTGCTTATCATTTTAAAGGAAGTATGAGTTCCTGAGGCAGAATTTGCGAGGTCCAGGTTAATCCTTAGCTAATCCCTGTGAGGTGAGGTTTTTGATGAGTAGCATGGAGTCATCAATGGGCGTATTTGTGAACAAGGAGATGACATCAAAGTTCACCAGCATGTTGACTTCTTGGACTTCAGCATTCCGAATAATGTGAATGAAATCCATGGAAGTTTTAGCAAAAAAGTCAGTTTTTCTGGCGAAGAGTTGAAGAGCATGCGCAACAAATTGCGGTAGCTTGTGGGTTGGTGCATCGATGTTGCTGACGATGGGTCGTCAGCAACATCGATGCGTCATCACCTTAAGTGCCATCAAAGCACGCCGAAATATGGAAACTAAGAAGAAAAAGAACCACAATGAAACTACAAGATATTAACTTGCATTACTGGAAAGATAGCTCAGGCGTGTACACTAATAGGCAATGGTTCGCATTCTTAAATATAATTACATATTTTATGTATTTTATACACTCCTTCCCATGTATGGTAAATTTATTCATTCATTTATTTATTATATTACCAACACGAAGCCCGGATACATCATGAAATGACTTTCTTGCTTGCAAGAAAGAAAAACATCTTCAATTGCCATTATATATTTGTGGAGAAAGGAAAGTCAAACTTTGTATGTCTCCGCACTTGTCCAATAATTTGATTTTCCTTTTCAGTATTTGATCTTTATACCTAATAAACGAAAATATAGTATCCATAGAGCATACTTTATTTCTCTTTAAAATTAAATCTTATTCTCAATCTAATTCGAAACTTTTCATTCTTCACTTGTTTGTTACTGTTGCCACGGCTACAGCGTCACCAAATGAACGAAACAAAACAAACATTATTGCGTACTTCAGAAACAATATTCTTTACACACTCACAGACCATAGGCTTCCTTTCCAACTGAATGACATGGAGCAGATTCTTAACGGTATGGCTTCTCATTTGCGTAAACAAGGATATACTGCTTCAGGTTGCTAATCTTAGTGAATGTATTTTGGAAAGAATGGACGGGTGAGATCATTTGTGAGATATATGCCTTTTAAATTTGGAGAACACCTAATTACATACACATCAATAATACTTGCTGCTGAGATAGTCATGTTTTAATTGCTTTGGGCTCTGCTTGAATTGACTGCAGTATCAATCTCTGTAGAAAATATATTTGTAAATGTTCCTTTTTGAAGTAGTTAAGATCGTATGTTTTTGGTAGAATTGAACGGGAGTCAAGTGTCAAACGACAGCTATAAACATCGTCAATAATGTTTAGAAAATAGTATTATTTCACATGCGCAATGATCAAACGATACATTGAGTCCAAATCATTCAAAATGGATAGTTAAAATACAACGGTTATAAATAGGAAGATTCGATATTTAAGTAGTTAACGTAAAATTAGATTTTTATTGTTTTCTGTAGTGAGGTATTATTTTATTTAATATGCTGAATCAATTCGCAAATACACCTATTAACGCCACAAATCCCTTGCTGTTGTGAAATACTCCTTTTTAATTATGGTGATTGTGATCGAATTCATTTCTTCTTCTACATTCTGTTCGATTGGCATTGCTTTTATTCTTGAAAATGCCATTATTTAAGGATACAAGTGTGACCTTTATATTTCAAATGCATTTAATGTACTCACTTTCACAGCAAACCGATAATGGTTGATTATATGCAGTTTAATTGAGTACACTATGCATTTAGACGGGCTTTATTTTTATACAAATTCAGAATCAATGGAAACAAAATTTAATTAAATATTGGAGCAATGTAAGACAATAAGAAGTCTCCTTGAGATTGAGTGTTTGTGTACAATAATATAAAAATGTTTAACATCACCAATATAATGGCATGCTCATTTAAACTGTTAAATTCGCATTAAGTATGATGAACGATCATGCATCAATTGTCCTTTGATAATGGAGAATTTAGTAGACCAAAATGTGCAAACATAATAAAATGGCACCCATCATGATTTCTGTCAAATTTCCTTGAAGAATTAGCAGTTTTAATGTAGCGTTCTTGGATTTATTTTGAAGAATGCACCAAACTCAAAGGATTTCATTTCCACCTTACTCATCTCTCAATAAACAATCTTTGTCACAAAAAAAGTGTAAAAAAACAGAAAGTTCTACATTTGAATGTCCACAATATGAAATGCGCTGTAAGTTGATGAAATTCCACAAAAAATAGTATTATTTAGATTTGCTCTACCCCTCATGGTGTACAATCATGACTCCACAGCTAATTAAAAATGGTCTGCAGAAATCACGTTGTGGTGTATTAGCAAGGGAGGAAAAATCTCTCTTGGGTAGTAGCAAGATTCGTATGACATGTTTTGGGAAATGACCCCATAACTCATCACTGTAATTCAAATGACATGGAAAGAAGACGTGGTCAAGTGTTAAATGATACTCATTTGAAATGGGAAAGTTGTGCTTTAATCAGTTCATTACAGATCTGACTGATGTGAGTCTCCCTGTTAAGTTTCCTATCTATATTAATTCCTAGTATTTTAGAATTTTCAACATTAGTACATTTTTATATACTATAACTGCATACAATATGCTGAGTTTTGTTAGAATTTAAACGTAAATGATTAATATGAAACCTGCCTATTAGCCTGTCTTTGAGTGGCTCTGAATCGTACCTTTGCATCTTCTAGATTTTGATATTTTTGCACACACAAAGCATGATAAGGATATAAAACATATGTAGGTTTAATTTTACAGGGCAAATCAGTAATTATGATGATACCAAAGATAGCTCAAAGACTGGAAATTCTTCATGAAAACATGGGCATTGAAATTATTATTGGAAGCCGAATGAGTCAATGTTTTTATGGACAAATTAATCCTAGAACTACTAAAAATTTAAGAGAAATTAGGTAAATCAGACTGTTGTGCTAAGATACAATTTTCAAGGAAATAATGAAATTAACTCCTAATAATAATAATCTAGAAGGAATTTAAATCCTTAAATGAAACATCCTTATCCTGTTCATTCCCTTTTCTTGCTTGCCTCACAATCTCCCCTCTATTACCATCTTGAACAGTCCCCTGTCGGTCAATATGCCCTTCATCCATTTTTACTGCCTCAATAGGATTTCTCCCAACCAACCCCTCTCTTCACCCACCATACCAAGTACTTTCTCATTGGTTTTCTTCTCGGTCCATTTCACCTTCTCCATTTTCTCAACACCCACATGTCAAAAGCCTCCAGTCCAAAACTATCCTCCTGCTTCAATGACCACATTTCTGTGTATAACTATGCACCATATCAAAAGTTTCACGAGTCTTTTTTTAATATCCTTACTCAACGTCCCATTCGTCAACTCCCTCCTCCTTATGAAAGCATCTGTGCCTAGCGTAATTCTTCTCCATACGTCCCTACTACTATGACCGTATTGGTCCAAATGCTTCAGAGATACGTGAAATGTTCTATCTGCATTAGTTTTTGCCCTCCTATTTTAATGTTTAGCTTTTCTTTTTTCTTTCTAGAAAATTGCATAACCTTTGTTTTATTAATATTGATTCTCATCCCATACCTGTCGCCCTGAATTTCCAATTCACTCAGCAATCCTTAGAACCCTTTGGCTGACTGACAAACTAAAGCTTGGTCATCCGCAAACCTAATTAATTTTACGAATTCCATTCTTCCATTTTCTGGCGTAGTTTACGTTTACACATTTTGTGGTATTAATGGTTAGTTTCCAATCGGACATCCACTCTGCTATGCTCTTAAGGTGTTCTTGGACATTTTTTGCGGCATGATTTGGGTCAAAGGAAATTGACGCTCTAGCTGGGTCATCCGCATGGAGGTAGCTTTTGGGTCGGAGGGGAGGTCGTTAATGTAGTGGTTGAATAGGACGGGTGACAAAATTGATCCTTGGAGAAAGCCTGCGGATATGGACTGGGTAGTTGATTTGGCATTGTTAAGGGCTAAAAAGAATTTGCGGTTTGAAAGAAAGGAGGGGATGGTCTTAATTAGGTATACTGATATGTTGGTTTTAAGCAGTTTATGTATTAAACCAGTTCGCCAGAACTTGTCAAAAGCTCTTTGGAAATCAAGGAAGACTACTTGGGTGTGCTTGTGGATGTGGAAGCCGAAAGTGATCAGTTCAACCAATCTTGTTATTTGCTGAGTCATGGAATGGCGAAGGCGGAAGCCAGTTTGCTCAGGTCTGATCAAGTCTAGGGCCGAGATTTCTTCTTGTAGCCTGTTTAATATGCATATTTCTAGAAGTTTGCCCATGCAGGGGAGCAGGCCACTGGGTCTATAGTTAGGGATATAAGAAGGATTTTTATTAGGTTTTGGAAGGAGTATTATCTTAGCCGTTTTCAATGCCTTTGGGAAGTACGATTGGGAAAGACAGGCGTTGAGGATAGAGAGTAGGTGTTTGATAAAAGATTTAGGAAGGTTTTTCAGGTGAAGGTAAGATATTTGATCGGGTGGCGGTGATGACTTTGTTTTGGAGTGGGACATAATGGAGTAAAGTCCTTGAGGAGTAATTTCCAGGAATATGTGGAATGGGCCAAGTGACAGGCCATAGACACTGATCAACGCTTCTGAATCCAACAAGGATGTATTATTTTTTTAAAAATGCATTCGAAGGAGTCGGCAGAGGTATTTGCTTTGTTGCTGTCATCGTATAGTGCTCTCCCATTATGTGGTATTGGCGGGGTGGGTACCTTTTTCCTTTGCAGACAGTGGGCTTGGGTCCATACCAAATTGACGTTATGTGAGAGTGAACTTATCTTTTCTTGCTAAGTTTTTTCCCAATGTGTTCTAGTTTTGGATGTTACAAGGTTTCAAAGTGCACAGAAGCCGATTTTATCTTGGCGGAGATTAGTGCGTTGCCAGAGGGCTCTGGCCTTGTTTCTAAGTTAAATTAGGCGCAAAATATCCTGAGGTAGTGTGGCACCAGCGATGGAGGCCGGAGAAGGAGGGTAGCAAGAGCGATGAATGATTTTGGTTAAGGTGCTTGTAAAATCTTGAGCCGCTTTCTCTATGCTGTCTGGAGTGCTAGCAGGAGATGGGACAAGGTTAATGGCTAAGCAGTTTTCTTTAAATAGTTTCCAGTTAACTCTTCTAGTTGTATGAAGGAGGGTAGGAACGCAGTAAAATATGGGGCAGTGGTCCGAGGCTGAGTTATCTAGGTTAAGGATTTGGAATGCGATATCTGCGAATAATAGAACTACATCCAGGATATCGGAGGAGTGGGGGTGATGATGGAAGTGGGTAGGGAATGGCGGTGAGTGAATTGCGATATTTTTGGTAAATAGGAGCTTATGAAGGGCTCGCCTTTGTGTAGTAGTGGTTTTTCCAGCTTTTGTTTTTTGTATTTTATGCCATTTATGTTCCATTGTAAAACTTTAAGGAAGTGGTTGTTTATTTGTGAATTAGGCACCATATACAAGTTGAAGAAGGGCTGGTATAAGGTCATTGGTGAAGATGCTAATAAGGGTTTTATTGTCAGTAGGAGAGAGAAGTTTCGTAATTATGCTCAATAGAGCAGTTCATATATTTGCGGTTGATGATTGGTCATTGATTGAGGGAGACTGTTGTCCAGAGGTTGGCGGAAGGTGTTGATCGGAGGTTGGGGGAGAGTTAAGAGATGATTGAGGAGTTCACAGCCAAACTGTCAGCTATCAAGAGGGCCCTAAAAGACATAAGAGAATGTAATGGCTCTTTTCTCATCTGTTCGCACTCTTTGATTTCCCTATAATCCATATCAGTCTTGTCATCAATGCACCTGATGGTTCAGGAGATCTATTATACCCTGTGGTCCCTTCAGATAAAGGGGAAGTAGGTATCCTCTACATGGACTGCTGGTCATGTGGGAATACCAGGCATTGAAAAGGCTGACAAAGCAGCAAATGAAGCCCTGGTCAATCTCAAAACAGACTCAGCTTTGCTTCCTGTGCTGGATGTCGGGGCTGCCTTGCTGAATTTGGTTCTGAACCAGTGGAAGGAAGCTTGGTGATTCTTGCAAAACGAGGAAGTTAAGGCCATAAATTTGGTTGTTTTGACAGGGCCCTCTTCCATCTGGAACATTCAGAGGGAAGAGGTCAGGATCACGCGCATGAGAATAGGGCACTTAGCCCTCACGCACTCTTCATGGAGACAAAAGTGCAACCTTGCTGCAATGTTTGTAACTTGCACCTGATTGTGACTCAGAAATAAATTATAAAAGGCCAGATACCTTTTTTAAAATATGAGATAATTTAAGCAACAGTTTAGGAGAGGACCCCAACTTTTTAGGTAAGGTTTCCGAGTTTTTAAAGGAAACTGACCTGAACGGACAACTTGAGTTTCCGTGTCTTTTTTTTTAAATAATTTTGTTTTTAACTATTTATATGTTTTTTATCCATTGACGTATTTATCAAAATTGGATTGAGGTTTTAAATGTTTTAAAAAGTGGTGCAAAAACAACCACAGTGGTTTATGCATTTAAAAACCCCAACTATCAATACGGGTTGGTTTCTTTGGGTAAGACCATTTCCTTCAGCTGAGAGATCTCAATGAAAATGTTGGTTAGTACGGAAGAGAGGGGTGATCCCATGTCTGCACTTTGCTGCTGCACTGCTCATGTCTACGTGTCAATTAGCATACTGTCATGCAATTGAGAACGAAATTAGATGTTCTACAACGCTGAATAGGTGGTCACAACACAATAAAAAACGTTGTACTCATGTCGCAATTGACCCACATTGATACACATGATATTCGACAGAAAAAACAAAACCAAAATGAGTAATGTAAATATTTTAAATGCTTTGCTCAATGATGTGCTATCAGATATGCTCTACTGTTCTAAAAATGTTCATTCCTTCTCCAGGAATTCCAACATTGCCTGAACTATACATTTGGCACTGATTCCAAACTGTGCAGTTCATGTGTGAATTCCACACGACTACCACCCCGAACTTCGGGTTGATTACTGCTTTTATGGTCTCTCTCCCCCCCCCCCCACCCTCTCGCCGTTCCCCCCACATTTCTTTGTACATTAATTCCTATTTATTAATTCCTAAATAAAATAGATTTGAGATTTTAGTCATCTTGGCAATGGTGCAAAATGACCTTAGCCCTTGATGTACCCTATAAACCCTTAATACTACTACCAGGATAACGTTATGTAACATCTATCTGCTGGTGAGTGCCAGATAGCTCATTTACTCTAGAAGCCCCTGTCCATCAGCTGCCTCTGACATTTATATTGATGCCCATGATCCTTTATTGAGAGGGCCAATGACCCTTAGTAAAAGGAGAGGACCAAAGTTAGAATCCGCATGTGTCCACGTGGTGGTCTCTCACTACAATGTAGTCCTGAGGGAATAACTGACCATGTTTTGCAGGAATATTCACAGCAAAACTGTCAGCTATCAAGAGGGCCCTAAAAGACTTAAGAGAATGTAATGGCTCTTCTTTAATCTGTTCGCACTCATTGAGCTCCCTGTAATCCATATCGGTCTTGTCATCAATGCACCTGATGGTTCAGGAGATCTATTATACCCTATGGTCCCTTCAGATAAAGAGGAAGTAGGTATCCTCCATATGGACTGCTGGTCATGTGGGAATACCAGGCATGGAAAAAGCTGGCAAAGCAGCAAAGGAAGCCCTGGTCAATCTCAAAACCGACTCAGCATTGCTTCCTCTGGTGGACGTCGGAGAATAAATTATAAAAGGCCAGATACCTTTTTTAAAATAAGAGGTAATTTAAGCAATAGTTTAGGGGAGGACCCCAACTTTTTAAGTAAGGTTTCCAGGTTTTTATAGGAAACTGACCTGAGCGGACAACTTGAGTTTCCGTTTCTTTTTTTTAAATAATTTTGTTTTTAACTATTTATATGTTTTTTATACATTGATGTATTTATCAAAATTGGATTGAGGTTTTAAACGTTTTAAAAAGTGGTGCAAAAACCCCAACTATTACCAAGGGATGAATTATTTGGTTAAGACCATTTCCTTCCGCTGAGAGATCTCAATGAAAATGTTGGTTAGTACTTAAGAGTGGGGTGATCCCATGGCTGCACTTTCATGATGTTCAATGTGCTTATCATTTTAAAGGAAGTATGAGTTCCTGAGGCAGAATTTGCGAGGTCCAGGTTAATCCTTAGCTAATGCCTATGAGGTGAGGTTTTTGATGAGTAACGTGGAGTCATCAATGGGCGTATTTGTGAACAAGGAGATTACATCAAAGGTCACTAGCATGTTGACTATTTGGACTTCAGCATTCCGAAAAATGTGAATGAAATCATGGAAGTTTTAGCAAAAAAGTCAGTTTCTCTGGCGAAGAGTTGAAGAGCATGTGCAACATATTGCGCTAGCTTGTGGGATGGTGCATCGATGTTGCTGATGATGGGTCGTCAGCAACATCGATGCGTCATCACCTTAAGTGCCATCAAAGCACGCCGAAATTTGGAAACTAAGAAGAAAAAGAACCACAATGAAACTACAAGATATTAACTTGCATTACTGGAAAGATAGCCCAGGCGTGTACACTAATAGGCAATGGTTCGCATTCTTAAATATAATTACATATTTTATGTATTTTTTACACTCCTTCCCATGTATGGTAAATTTATTCATTCATTTATTTATTATATTACCAACACGAAGCCCGGATACATCATGAAATGACTTTCTTGCTTGCAAGAAAGAAAAACATCTTCAATTGCCATTATATATTTGTGGAGAAAGGAAAGTCAAACGTTTGTATGTCTCCGCACATGTCCAATAATTTGATTTTCCTTTTCAGTATTTGATCTTTATACCTAATAAACGAAAATATAGTATCCATAGAGCATACTTTATTCTATTCTATCTGCTCTGGTTTTTGCCCTCCTATTTTAATGTTTAGCTTAGCTTTTTTCTTTCTAGACAATCGCTTAACCTTTGTTTTATTAATATTGATTCTCATCTCATACCTGTCGCCCTGAATTTCCAATTCACTCAGCAATCCTTACAACACCTTGGCTGACTGACAAAATAAAGCTTGGTCATCCGCAAACCTAATTAATTTTACGAATTCCCCGCCCACTTTCATTCCTACCTCCAGTTCTTCCCATGCCTCTTTCATCATTTCTTCTGCATTGTTGTTCAAGATGGCGTCAACTTTGGCCGTACAACGATGTGGCTCTTGTAAAACACGAGTCGAAGTACGTGATATGGTCGTTAGTTGCAATATTTTCTCAGGTGTATGTTACCATAAATGCTCCGGATTAAGTGATATAACATTAAAAGCTCTCTCGGACTGCCATGACATTTACTGGAAGTGTTTTTTATGCCGTGTAAATAAGCCCAATATTTACAATATTGCGGCCGACATTGAAAATTTGAAAATGGAGTTACAAACTCTCCAATCTACCGGATCCACGGAATGTACTACCTTACAGCCAATTGCAAAGGAAGCTGTAACGTTGTCTACGGAATTGAAACCTGAAGTCAACGAACAATTAGGCCTCAATAGTGACAACTCCGATTTGTGCCCCAAAAATGTGAACGCAAAATTTAACACCATGAGTTTGAAATCCATCGTTACTGACGAGGAAGGTTTTCAAAAGGTGATTTACAAGAAAAACAAACGCAAACGAAATACAGTTTTTGGGAGTTCTAAGCAGCCTGCTGTTACGTGCAATTTTGTGGGAGTTCCTCGCAAGACTTTCTTCTACGTTGGTCGTGTCCAGTCCAATGCAACGCCTGATGACATTGTGAAGCATCTGTCCGGAATATTTCCTGGGAATGACTTCAAATGTGAAAGTTTGAGAGTTGGTGAAGTTTATAATTCTTTTTAACTCTGTGCGCCAATTAGCCTTAAGGATCAACTTCTTAAAGGAGATATTTGGCCAGTAGAAGTGAAAGTTGGGAAATTTTTCCCCCCAAAACCGCGGAAATTGACCCGTACTCATGAAGAGACAGAGAATATTGCTGAAGGGTCAGCTGCGGTGGTAAATCCGAACTCCGAGTTGAAAACTAGTGATGCGCCGGTATCCACCTCAGCAACAAGGGGCCACACCGATAACACTACGGAAAAGTGTTCCTTAGAGAAACGTGTTACCCGCCTCCAAACGGGAATATCAAAACCAAAGTCCTTTTGACTAGATAGTAGTAATTTATTTTGCCAAAATGTGAGATGTCTACGTAATAAGATAACGGAGATAAAGGCAACAGTCAAACATGGTGGCTAAAATGTGCTATGTCTCAATGAGCACTGGATAGCAAAAAATGAATTTGATGTGTATAACATTAGTGATTTTGGCTTGGCATCATTCTACTGCCGATCTGTAGCAAAAAACGGTGGTACCTATATTTATGTCCTGAAAGGTATGCCCTTCAAGGTAATTGACTAGGACAAATTCTGACTGGAATTGCACTTTGAAATATCTGCAATCATATTGAAGGACCTGAATTTGATCATTGCTTCTGTGAGAAATGATTTACTTAGTTACTACCACTCATACAAAACCAGTGGAAGCCAGCATGACAAAGAGGCTTACTTGAAATACAAAAGAGATTATTATAATTTAGTTAGGTGTGTAAAAAATAATGCTTACAAGGATTTTATATTGAATGCAAAAAATAAACAAAAGGCAGCATGGAGTATAATCAATCAAGAAGTTGGTCATGGTAATGGAAAAGAAAATCTTCCTTTCACCCCATATGGTGTAAATAATTTTTTCTTAAAAGCTGTTGAAGACAATTTGTTCTCTCGAAAAGTTGATGCTGCCAATATTGATAATATGCTGCAAAATCTTCCTCCGAATAATTTAAATTTTAAATGGAATTTTGTTACTACACTTGATATTATATCGACTGTAAAAAATTTAAAAAATCCAACAGTAAGAATATTTATGGTCTTTCTAACTCCCTAATAAAGGACATTATTGTGCTCATTGCGGAACCATTAGCAATGTTAGTCAATTTATGTTTAGAGACAGGAGATTTTTCAACAGCTCTAAAATATTCCAAAACAGTACCTGTTATAAGAAAGGTGATAAAGATGATTTAGCTAACTACCGCCCCATTTCCAAGGTCCCCGTTTTTGGTATAATTTTTGAAGCTATTATGAAAGATCAAATATGTAATTTTTTTGAGTTAAATAATCTGTTTTCCAAATCCCAGTATGGCTTTCCATCTGGGAAATCTACAATTTTGGCAGTAGAGTCCATAGTTAATTATGTCATTAATGCATTTGAAGAAAAGGAATCAGTCTCAGTGATACTATGTGATCTTAGTAAGGCCTTCGACTGTGTTAATCATTCAATATTACTAACAAAGCTAAAATATTATGGTATTAAGGGAGTTGCACTGAAACTAATGAAGTCATATTTGGATGATCGCCACCAATTGGTTGAACTTGATGGCTGTCAGTCTGCAGCTCTTAAAGTAAAATGTGGTGTACCACAGGACTCTGTGCTTGGCCCAGTACTTTTCATTATCATGATTAATGATTTGCCCTGTAATATGAAACCTAGATCTGTTTTATATGCTGATGACACTACTTTTGTGCAAAAGTGTCAACATCTAGAAGATGCAAAGTTACGATCTAGCGCTACCCAAAAACTGGCTAAGGAATGGTTTGATGTTAATCAATTACAATTAAATACTAACAAAACTCAGCATATTGTGTGCAGTCTTAAATCAAAAACAACTGATATTGAAACTGCTAAAATACTAGGAATTTATATTGATACAAAACTTAATTGGGAGACTCACATCAGTCAGACCTGTAATAAACTTAGTAAAGCTGTTTATATATTAAGAAAGCTCAACTTTATCATTTCAAATGAGTATCGTTTAACACTTTACCATGCCTTCTTTCAATGTCATTTGAATTATGGTGTTGAGTTATGGGGTCATTCCCCTCATGTTAAACAAATTTTGCTACTGCAAAAGAGAGCTACTCGCTCTCTTGCTAATATACCACCACGTGATTCCTGCAAACCTTTTTTTAATAGGTATAGAATCATGACTGTATTTTGTTTGTATATCTTTAAGGCTCTGACTCATGTGAAAGTTAATCTAGATACTTACCAATTAAGATCCAACCTCCATAAGTATTCCACAAGAGGTAAATCGAATCTAAATACTACTTATTGTAGATTGTCATTAACATACAACACATTTCACAATATGAACATACCACTGTATAACTATCTGCCTACTCAGTTGAAATCAGATGCTATCCAGAGTTTCAAGAATAGGGTATATACCTGGTTACTTGCTCACCAACTATACTCATTGGATGAATTCTTTTGTGGCAGTTTTCATCACATTTAAGAAAGTATGTTTATATGTTAAATAATACTTATATTGACGACATTTAATATGGTTGTACCATTTTTAAAATGAATAAAGTATTATTATTATTATTATTATTATTATAGGTTGAACAGCAATGGTGATAGTGGGCAACCCTGCCTTACACCTCTTCCTAACACTACCCATCAGGACTCTTCATTTCCCACTCGCAACTGAGCAGTCTGAGACATATACAGGTTGCGGATTAGTCTCCTTTCCCGCCAATCTATTCCTATTTCCTGCAATATACTCATTAGTTTTTCACAATTCACTCTATCAAATGCTTTTTCGAAAGCTAAAAAACAGGCAAATACATCCTGGTTGTGTTCTATATTCCTCTCGATTAATAATCTCATTACTGCAATGGCATCACACAAACCTCTCCCCTTCTTAAACCCTGAAAATGTCTCGCAAGTTTGATGGGCATTTAAACAAAACAGAGGGACAAGGTTAGAATAAAATTGATGTTGACTGATTGTCATTAATAATTGTGAAGAGTTCACAGATTAAATGTTTAATTTTGTGTGTTCCGGGGAAGAAAGTGGTGATAATATTAGGGCTTTTTGGCAGTTTGGTTTGATGAAGGGAGTGTGTTTGGTTGAGGGTTAGGATTTTACTGCTCAGTAGCATTCATGGTACCTACATTTTCTCAGAGAGTCATGTAGCTGATACAAGTACTTCTGATGGGAGGGGATGTTGTTGCAGAGACGGAAGCCACGGACAGAGAGAGAATAGGATGGAGCACTTTGTATGAGGTAGATGGCAGCTGTCGAAATCAAGCTATTGTTCTTACTAGTTGGTTTAACGTGGATTGAGGTATAAAAGGTATTGTTTTGGAGGTGAATGTTGATATAGAGGAAAGTGATATTCAAGTCGGGTATGGAAGAAGTGAATGATACTGATGAGAATTTGAAAGGGGAAATAAAAGGAGATAAATTTTTGCGTCTGAGGAACCAAAGGAGGAAAATATAATTGATATAGTGGGCCCAGAAGAGTGGTTTGAGGGTTTGTTATTTCAGAAAGTCATGTTCTAGTTTACCCATAAAAAGATTGGCGTATGTAAGAGCCATAGATGTTCCCATTGCAGTGCCTTTTATTTGTAAATATATTTTATCGTTGAATTGAAATTATATAGTGAGTGTCCTTTCTTTGTGTCCCTATGGTTTAAAAATCTACATCTGTGTTATTTTGTGATTATATATTTATATATATATATATATATATATATATATATATATATATATATATATATATATATATATATATATATATATATATATATATATATATATATATATATATATCTATATCTATACATATGTTATTATTATTAGGTAATATACCCGTTAAGTTAGGTTTTTGGATGGACAAAGTTACTAAATAAAACATTTTGTGTCTCGTAAAAGAACACAAAATCCAGCATCCTACTCCATCAAGTCCCTCTTCATCTCTGAGTGCTCTAGGCCTCCCTTCATCCCGTCCAACTTCCCTATCCTGCTCCTTCACTTTCCTCGTTTGTCTTACATTCTCCCCTCTATCACAGTCTTCAACATCCCACTGCCGGTCAATACCCCCTTCACCCTTATTTCCTGCCTCTGTAGGATTGCTCCAAACAAGCCCCTTCACGCCCACCATACCAAGTACTTCCTTGTTTGTTTTCTTCTCTGTCCATTTCACCTTCCCCATTCTTCTCCACACCCACATTTCAAAAGCCTCCAGTCTACGTCTATCCTCCTGCTTCAATGACCACATTTTCGCACCGAACATAGCTATGCTCCATATCAGTGTTTTTACGGGTCTTTTTTTAACATCCTTACTCAACGTCCCTGTCATCAACTCGCCTCTCCTTGTGAAAGCCTCTTTGCCTAGCGCAATTCTTCTTCTTACGTCCCTACTACTTTGAATGTGTTGGTCCAAAATACCACCGTGGAATGTAAACTTTCTATCTGCTCTGGTTTTTGCCCTCCTATTTTAATGTTTAGCTTAGCATTTTTCTTTCTAGACCATCGCTTAACCTTTGTTTTATTAATATTGATTCTCATCCCATTCTGTCGCACTGAATTTCCAATTCACTAAGCAATACTTGCAACCCCATGGCTAACTGACAAACTAAAGCTTGGTCATCAGCAAACCTAACTGATTTTACTAATTCCCCACCCACCTTCATTCATACCTCCAGTTCTTCCCATGCCTCTTTCATCATTTCCTCGGCATATAGGTTGAACAGTAATGGTGATAATGGGCAGCCCTGCTTACACCTCTTCCTAACCCTGCCCAGCCGGACTCCCCATTCCCCGCTCGCACCAGAGCAGTCTGAGACATATGCAGGTTGTGGATTAGCCTCCTGTCCCGCCAATCTATTCCTATTTCCTGCAATATACTCATTAGTTTTTCCCAATTCACTCTATCAAATGCTTTTTCGAAAGCTACAAAACAGGCAAATATATCCTGGTTGTGTTCTATATTCCTCAGAATTAATAATTTCATTACTGCAATGGCATCACGTGTACCTCTCCCCTTCCTAAACCCAAACTGATCCTCCCCTAAGTAATCATATGCCCCATTCTCTATCCTTTTGTTTATGATCCTGAGAACAACTTTAGCTGCATGAGATATCAAACCTATCATCCTGTAGTCCTCACATGATGTTCCCCTAACCTCTTTGGAATTGGAATTAAAAATGATCTCACAATGTCTTCCGGCCAGATTCCCTCCTCATAAATACTACGGATCAGCCCATATAGCCTCTTCCTCCCACATTTTCCTAAGCCTTTTAAAAGTTCGGCGGAAATGTTATCCATCCCTACAGCCTTATTTAGTTTCACATCCCTTAATGCCCTTTCTATCTCATTGTCTAGTATGCCTGGACCTAAGCCATCTTCCTCTACGTCATGTTCCTCTTCTATGTCTAACCTTGTTGGTCTAAGTTCTTTATTATTCCTTCCATCTCTCTTGGATCTTCCCTGCATCCAATATTACCTTACCCACCTTATCTCTAACTGCGATCGTTGATCTCCCTTTCTTACTTCCCAATAAAGAGTTAACTTTGCTGTACAGCGCACCGATTTCACCCTTCCTCTACAGACTTTCCATATCCTCGCACTGTCTTCCACCATGCTTCTTTTGCTTTATTTGTTGCCCACCTCAATTTATTGTTTAATTCTTTGTACTTCATTTTGCCTAATTCTATATTTACATTCTTCTATTTTCGCCGGTCATCCATCTTTGTAATCATCTCATCCGTGATCCATGGTTTCGTGGTCCTTTTAGCGTTAACGATTCCAATAGTGTCTTTTGCAACTTTAGACAACCCTTTCTTGATACATTCCCATTTTTCCTTGATAGTACGTAGCTCTTCACCATCCGCCATGATTTCCTCTACCACCTGTTTGAATTCCTTCATTTTCAAACCATTTAATGCTTCTACATTCCATTTTCCAACTCGCCGCCCCTGCTGTATCTTTTCGAAACGGACGCTATAGTTCATAATAATTAATTGTGGTCTCAGTCCGCATCCGCTCCCGGGAAGCTGTGCGAATTTATCACACTGTTGCTAAACCTGTGTCTAACCAGGATATAATCTAGCTGATACCTCTCTGAGTCACCTGGCATTTTCCATGTATACCTGCATCTTTTGTGGTGTCTAAACCAAGTGTTGGTGATGACTAGCCCGTCTCCAGCAGAATTTAACTGCTTTCTCCCCGCGGTCATTCCTTGTGCCTAAACCGTAGTCCCTGACCTCATCACCATCTCTTCCTTAGCCTACCGTCGCATTCCAATCCGCCATCACTATCAAATGTTTCCCCGCAGGTTCAAACGCGATTATGTCCTCTAACTGATCGTATATCCTATCGTCCTCCTCTGCCTTCTGGTTGCTCGGTTGCATGTATACCTGAATAATGACCAAGTTCGTCGGCTCTATTTTTATCTCAACTAGTAGTATTCTATCCGGTACCTGCTCTATATTGACTACGCTTCTCCCTACCTCTTCATTTAATATTATAGCAACCCCTCGTTGGCTCTCGTCCCCGCCGCTGTATATTATTCTATACTTATCACTCCAATTATTCCCGCTATCTTTCCATCTCACCTCGCATAGACCTAAAATATCGATATTTCCCCTTTCCATCTGTCGCTTATCATTCACCAGTTTCCCTGTTCTCATCATTGTCCTAACATTCCACGTTCCTATTCTAATTAATTTGGTCTCCTTCTGTTGTGTTTTCTGTCCTGCTGCTGCCGGTTTTCTCTTGCAAGGGTTTCGTGGGATGACGACCGCGGAAGCCTTGCCTCCCCCGCTGCCGGCTACGACACACGGCCGATTGGGCCGAGCCCCATAGTTGCCAGGACTCAAAATCTTTGTATAGTCCATAATGTAAATCTTTGGAATGGTAATTGAGGTAGTTTCCCGTTGCGTTCCTCAATCGTTTTTTTAACGTGACACCATGATTTCTTGGCCGCCCCACTTGGGTCCGACGCCATTGCAGCCGCCTCACTGAGGAACAGACGCTGCGTGGACAACCTTTTGTCTGGCTCCAAACCTTTGACCTATCTGGCATTGGTTACCCTACCAGGAGCAATTATTATTACTCCCGCCAGCACAGCTCTAGGGGTCATCGGAACGCACGAGCCATTCCACCACGTGAAGATTGTAGTCCGGGGAGGGTTATATAAATATATATATATATATTTTCAACAGGAATATTTTATTAGTTGAATAATATATCGGTCCTTTCTATTTTATAATTTCCATTTCATCTGTACTTATCGTCATTTTAGAGATAGCTTCACATACCTGTGATTATAAATATGAAAAAATAGCAGTCTTAAGTTATGTGAATATTTATTTATAAAATTAAAATGTTAAGGGGTTAAGAACCAATTTCAATTATATTTTGCAAAAAAATTAGTCTCCATTCATGCGGTAAATAATTGATAGTTACGACCAATGAATGCATTGAATCATAAATGCTTTTGACTATATCTACCGTAAGTATGCAGAAGATTAGAGCCAGGCGATTGAAATCAATTCCAAAGGTGAGAAAGATCAAAATATCAAAAAAAAACTATGAACGCGACGACAAAATATGTCGCCTCACTGCTTTTACGCTATGATTTGAAAGTCGAAACGAGACAAAGAAACTGCGGGAGATGCCGCAACAGGAACTTTTAACGGACACATCCGGCATCTCCCGCAGTTTATTTGGAATTTGTCAAGGTGTAAACAGATAAGTGTTTAAAAGTTGGCTCTTTAACCGTGTGGCGAATCCCGCACATGACTACGAATACCTGTGGCATTGTATGTACGGTATTTCGTCACAACATCTTGTTCCTTTAAAACCCTCAAAATTTCTGAGTTTAAGAGGAGGCCTCGATAGCAGAGCACAGGCATGTCCTGCCTGTGTTCACCGAGTGTCTCAATTTCGCCGGCGTCCGAGGCTTCGGCCGCCGGGATTCGGAGAGCGGCGCTGCCGGACTCTCTCGGAAGTCGAGGTTCCGATCGTGTTTTGTGTCGAGCGGCGGTTACCGCCTAGTTCATCAAGAAGCGTGCGGTTTGACTCTCGACTTCTGCTGCCGGGAAGGCCGTGCTTTCGTTCTGTTTACTGGATCAAGACTGGCCTTGACTTTTGGTGTAGAGCTTAGGCTCATTTTTATTTGCTACCAACGGTCGCGTGTAGCGGGGAGGGAGTGCGCAATAGTGTTTATTTCTTTCTTGGAGTGCTTTCGGTGCGCTCTCGATGTTTTCGCGCTGGCGTGCTCAATTTGATTTGCTTCAAAATGGTCGTACATCACGTCGACACGCTCGCCTTGCAAATTAGCGATAAGGCGAAGGCCCCTGCTCCGTTGGAGGTCCACCTCCTTACACTAGAACCACTGGGCCTCACACCGGAAGAGATAATGGCGATCTAATTTGGATATAACCGCCATTTGGTATTTTTGAAGTTGGCAACTGAAGCTAATATGAAGAGGATTCTATATTTTATCCCACGAAAGCTACCGTTTTCATCCCTAAAGATCCAAGGACGACGATTACCATTGACGAGGCTTTCGGTAGCCTTTGTAATGTCTGGGTTCTTCGTCTTCCCGTGGAGACCCCATTGGAAGATATAACAAGTGAGCTTCAACGTTTTCGAAAAATCCATCGCTCGTGGGAGAACAGGTGGGAGGGCGACAAAATGGCGCGCGTGCTGACAGGTACGACAGTGGTGCGGATGACAGTGGAAAGAAATATCTCGTCGTACCTCCACATTGGCGGCAACCGGGCCATCATTCAATCTACGAGGGTCAGCGCCGTACCTGCGCCCGTTGCAACCAAGAAGGCCATGGTGGAGGAAAGCCAAGGTGTCCGCAATATTACCAGGGGTCCTCTTAGAGGTGGACCAATTCGATCGATCTCCTCCGGTTTCTCCCGACGGAGCCCCTTTGGCAGATGACCTCCAGTCCACTCCCGGCCCCCCACGAGGCCACCTCCTGGGTTGGGCCGGTTACCAGCTGTGCTGCCTAAAAAAAGGCCCCCCGTTGAACGCTGCCGAGTTACCCGCTCTTCGTAGAGACCACGGCTGGGTCTTCTTCTTCGGACGAGGTAGAGGGGGAGGTATGCAGTGACAACTCGAGGCCTCGATCGGCGGCCCGTCGGACGAAGCGTCCCGGGAAGCGGCGAAGCTCTTGTCGCTTGGGCTCGAGCGGCGACCGAAGCGACGTAAGCCAAGACCATGACTCTGGTACGTGATGTCCGGTGCCCATAGCTGTCCTCTCATTCCACCAATTAAAATTATTTCGCTTAATATTGCTGGTGTTTATAGCGCTTTAAAAAGTTCAGTCCAACGTTTTCTCCGCGATCTCAGGGATGATGTAATCCTCCTTCAAAAGGTAAGAGAGGACATACTCTGGGATACAAACATCTTTCAGGCTTTCGGCAATTTCGCCGAAAGTCATTCTGGCACCACCACCCTAGTCCGAAATGGCATTCCGTTCTCTCGTGTTCGCCGCCACGCTTCAGGCCGAAAAACGTTCGCTATCGTAAATGGTATCCATATCACGAACCTTTACGCTCCCTCCGGTGAGCGCGCGAGGGCAGAGCGCGAAACATATTTTAATGAACTCCTTCTCCCCTACCAGTATTCTTTCTTGGGGAGGGCCATATTGGGCGGAGATTTCAACTCCATCTACTGCCGAGAGGGTAGTGCCTCGAAAAGGGATGGGGTGACATACTATCCAAGCCGGGCACTCTCACTGATTCGAGCGATTGACGCAGTGCGTTCTTATTGCGCCTGTCCCACCCTCTTCACGCGATCAGGGCTTAACTCGCGGACGCGGATTAACTGCCTCTTCGTCTCGGCATCCCTAAAGAATGATGTTTAGAGAGTGGACACGTGCCCCTACGCGCGGAAGGATCAGGCCAGAAGTTTTCGTCCTCAGCGTCTACCCAGTTAGTGAGGGGTGCCTGAACTTCCTCCCGGAATGGCGCCACCTCAACTACATAGCCCCTTTTTACCTTTTGTTTGCTGCTACGAATGTTACAAAGTAATATGGGGACAATGCCTTCAGGTGACACCGAAGCAATGCTCGGCAGAATAAATAAATCTCTCTCGCTTCCAATGACTTGCACTTCTTTGCATTCAACCATCTCACTCTTTATCTTCGACAACACTACGGATAACGGCGCTACTCTAATAGATTCCTCTGATACAATTTTGCTCGATCGGCCAATCCCATTACTAGCGCCGGTCTGAGTTTCGCGAACTTTGCCATCGCACAAGGGGACAACAAATCTATCCTCTCTTACTGGCGAAAAAACACAATCATCACCCGACTTCTTTATTCCAAACCGGGAGTCAGTGGAAACCTCGAAGACATCGCCATTAACTTCGTCCCTAGCGGTGCAGCTTGCTTGCGACGCGGGTGGCAACCTCTCTATGACTCTTTCGGCCTTCGCCACCTCTGCTAATTTCTGTGAATCCTTATTTAGAGATCCGTTATCCTTATTCCCTTCTGTCGATTCCTCTGTCGTTACTTGAAAACAAATTCCCTCCATACTACCGTTTATTCGCGAGTTACATTTCATTATCTCTGCCGGAAAAGCACTTTGGTTTTTGTGTCGCTTATCGTTTTTTCCTCAAGGGATGCCAAATTATACATGGCCATTTGCGAATCATTGCCATTAATTATACCATAAATGAAAGAATCAAACGCCTTGACCTCTTCGGAAACTCCAATTTCATGGGCGCCTATTGGCTCGTTCATCTGCGATGTTACGCCATTAGATTTAAGGCCTGTCTCGTGTCCCTCACCCATTCTTATTTTCCGTTTATTGAACGATATACCTTTCCCGTGACAAACCATAAAATCAAGGCAACAATTTCAGAGTGTTAAAATCATTCGCCTTGACTGGGATTCAAACCCAGATCCCGCAATATCCGGTTGAGTGCTTTAGCCACTTAAGCTACCGAGGCGTCCTCTTAAACTCTGAAATTTTGGGGCTTTTAAGGGAACAACAGCACTCGACCGGATACTTAGGGATCTGGGTTCGAATCCCAGTCAAGGCGAATGATTTTTACACTCTGAAATTGTTGCATTGAAATGCACATTAGCGGATGACTCCGTTAAAAGTTACTGTTGCGGCATCTCCCGCAGTTTCTTTGGAATTCATAAAATCAAGGCCTAGAAGACCGTCATAGTTCGTTTCCCCCAAATCCACTACTAAGATGTCATGGGGATATAATTTATGATCAATCAAAAATTGCACGAACTCTGTCCGATTATTGGCAAGGGATGACCTGACGCGCTTCGCACCCGAGAATTGTAATCAGAATTCCTTAATTGGCCAAAAGGAAATTTTTTACTATCAATGATGGTAACGGCTGCTCTCGTTTCCACTAGAAAATTGTTATCTTTCCTAAAATTATTAACTACTATTGTCCATCCTGCTTCTTGAGTTACCAATAGAATTAAATCTGTCCCGACCTCCCAGTCGGGAGATCGGCGTTTCCCGCCACGAAGGGATTTTCGCGCCTCGGGCAGCGTCTGGGAAGATGGCCAGTCCTTTGATAAATGCCTCATTTCACGAGCGGGCAATCTTTAGCCATATGATTTACATTTCCACAATTTAAACACAAAGACGGCCTCGTTCCCCTCTCCCTCTCTCTACACGCTCGACCAATGTGACCGGTTTTACCGCAGCGAAAGCAAACGCGTGCGCCGTGATTATCTATCCTTCGGTGTCCCTACTTGCACCGGGGGAAGCAGTCTTACTTTGGAACCCCTTCCGACAGCCTGTGCGGCGTTAATTTGTTCCACGGGAAACTGCCAACCTGCAACATTTGGCGGATTCGCGTTCATACCCTACCAAGGCGTTATATTTGGAGATGGCGGCCACCTAGGGGGTTACTGACACAACCACGCATGAGACTGTTGTGGTGAATTTACGTCTCTGTTGACGGCGTAATTTCTGACACTAGCTTCTTAAACGCTTGCGAACCCTTCTGTCTCAATCAAGTTTGTTGGATTACGAACCAACACAAACCTACCAATCTTTTCCTTCAGCCCAATTAAAAATTGCACAAGAAGTCTACCTTGAATTCTTCGCTGTTTCTAAATCAATCTCGCCCCATGACTCGCGTAGCCTACGGGCGACATGGCGCAATCTGGTTGGAAATTCTGCGACGCTCTCCAGCGGTTTTTGTACGCAAGTGTTAAATATTTTTTCTAACATGATTGGAGATGCCTTTAGTGAAAATCTCCTTTTGAGATTAATGGAAAAGTCCGCGTATGAACCTAATATGTGATGACTTGCAGAGACCAAATCCGCGGCGGTTCCTCCAAGCCGAAGTTGAGCGACTCCTAAGGTCTGTGCTTCATTCCAACTACTAAGATGACTTAAAATACAACGCTTTCCAAAAATTTGCCAACCCCAATCTCGACTTCCCCGCTAAACGTTGGAATTAAATGAATCTGGCTGCCAATAGCGGCGGTTTGCGCTGCTTCTCCGCAACCATTTTGCGGACTCGCGCTACTTCCCGGCTGATCTAACACATTAACCAAAGGTGTGAAGTTGAAAGCACTGCCGAATTTCAATCCATTTGCGGTTTCTTGATAATCGAGAAAAGGGTTAGGGTTCCCAAGTCTATGAGGGTTAAGGCCATCCATCGCGAAATTCAAACCAATGCTAATTACATTAAAATTTCACTGCGCTTAATTAATTTATTTTTTCATACTCCGAGTGTATCCGATACCCATGGTGGGCGCTGAATGGGCTAATTGATGGTTCCTGATGAAGTGACGCTTAGTTTAATTGCGCGCAGAAAATCGCGATGAGGTTATAGCACGTGTCTTAAAATAATAATTCGTTAGGTCAGCACAGATTAGCATATCCCACCTGTCCGAGAAAATACGGAACTTCCGATTTAAAGAGGTACACGGGCACATGATAATCTATGAGACACTGTCGCATACACTGAATAAATCACTAGTCCAACCGTGCAACCCCTCACCTGACACCAATATGTCGCAAGAGGGGTTTCTATAAGCGACACAAAGGGTATCGGGGAAGGTTAGAGTAACTACACCGAGTATTACCAAAGCAGCCGTATATTACCCAACATCAGTCATAATGCGCCATTTACATAAGTATAAGCAAATTATGGATGGCTAGACCCTCGGTAAACCAACGCGAGTACGGACAGAATTAAAATGGCAGAAAATTACCTGGGACGGGGTAAATGCAGGGTGGACGCGGTCACGAAACACATAACCTAGGCAGAGCCCTCTTCCGTCGGAAAAGAAGGGAGTATGGCAGGGTGGACGCGGTCACGACACGCATAACCTAGGCGGAGCCCTCGTCCGTCGGAAAGGAAGGGAGTATTGCAGGGTGGACGAGGTCAAACGAACGTAACCTTGGCAGGGCCCTCGTCCGAAGTTTAGTCAGGAATAGGACACACTGTCGCAACAAGCGCAACATTGCCGAAGCATCGTGCCCTACCGGTCACCGCCAGATAACCAACTGACTGCTTTTTGCCCGGCGACCAGGGCTTTTATACCCAATTTAGGATTCAGGGGAGGAATACTTTTGAAACGTTGTCTTTGGTCACGTGGGACATTCGGAGGAGCCAGGGAAGGAGTACCATGTCGCATACTTGCGACAATAGATATAAATATTTGCAAAGTTACCATCTAGAATTTCGTTCAAGTATAATGAGCTCTGTTGTTTGAAATATTAATTAATCTGACTTCTAATGATTTGAACCGAATAGAAATAATTTTAAAATCAAATATTTTCTCAAACAACATTGTTTTACTATTTTTACATTATAAACGAATATATTAAGAGCAAATAACTCTAAAGAGCATACTGTATTTCATTAATGAAATAAGACTGGATCCGAACTCCAATTTGAAACCTTTCGTTCTTCACTTCTTTGTTATTATTGCCATGGTGACGTCGTCACCAAATGTTCAAACCAAACAAATTTAATTCTCAAGTAATGTATTAGATTGTTCTGTCACATTTTAAATTTCACATATCTCTAATGCCTTTGAGCATACTGTGCTTACCTTCAGAAATACACAATACACGTTCATTAAGGCTATATAGTATTCATTCTCAGATTCAGAATGCACAAATTATTTGATTGCATTGTGAATTATTGGGTGACATTAAGGGATCTACCGTAGCCAAAAGTTGTATTGCACTGTTTGGAAGAATACATCTCCTCTTTGAGGTGAACTGTCTCATTGTCTATTTTAAGGTTATTTATGTTTATTTGAACTGCTTCCTATTTACGCCACACATGGAAAGAATGGACTGGTGAGATCTTTTATGAAACATATCCCTTTTAAATTCTGGAAAACACCTAATAACATTCACGACAAGATTACCAGCTGCTGAGATAGTTGTCTTTTAATTTGTTCTGATGATAAACTCTGCTTGAATTGACTGGAGTATCAATCTAAGCGTAGAAAATATATCAAAGTAGTTGAAGATGTAACTGAGGGGTACATTGCATATGATATAACATGTGAGGGTGGAAGGCCTTCAGTAGAACCAAATCCTTGATCCTCTATGTAAGTTACAATTTCCCAAGTATATTCCACCTACAGAGAAGAAGGAAAAGCTTTGTAGGATGTGTGCAGTTTGTTGTGCCAAAAGGGATGGAACAAGCAAAAAGATTGGAAAAGAAGCGAGGTGCCATTTCCAAGCATGTCACAGCCGCTAAACACAGACATGTGATTTTATGAACAGGAGGAGATTTTCGTGTGTTTTAAAAATATGGTTAAAAGAATTCATAAATCATGCCTTCTGTTTCCACGTCATATCATTTTAATCGCCATGTTGTTTCGTCATCCTGTTTTTCAACAGGAATTAATAATTCTAAATCCTCGATGACTTCATTTGCGTGTGACTGATCCTGAGCAAATTTCATTTGCCGCTTTGTTTGTAATTAAAAATTCGAGAATTATGAAGAAATGTTGCTGTTTCTCTCGCTTTTAATACACAAAACATTCTATATAAAAATAATTTAATTAGAATGAGCCAATTGCGACATGCCATACATCTTCAATCGTTTTCTCTCTGAATATTTTGATTATGCTGATTAAATCGTAAACAATTTCTTTCACTTTTTCCACGTTTTTTCTTTGGTCGTTGTTGATGTGAAAGAAGAATGGGGGTCCTGCTACCGACCGACCAATCGATGCTTATGGACTGTGCCGTTAGCTGCATCTTATACCAATATCCAGCTATGCTGATCAATGGTCGTAGGATATAAGTGGTTTATGGGCGAAGTTAAGCTAGTGAGTATATTTTATTGCAGTTTGTGACAGTATTATATTTGGAGATTATGACAGCCCATTTATGCTTTCTTTAGCACAATTGTATCTGATATGGGGATTATCAGGGTAATCTCATAAAGGTTCTAATAATGGGTTACCAGTATTTCCTATTTCTTGTTGAAATGACGTGGCTAGGTCGCTTAGATATGTTGGAAGGTCCGGTATTTTTAGATCCGTGTGAATATCTGAGTTTCTTACAAACCAGGCGTCGTTGGCAAGGGTTCGTAGAGTATTATTTTGGAAGCATGTCATTTTCTTCAATTTGGTACGGCTATTGAACCCCAGGCTGGGTAGCCTTCAGATAGGTCGTATCATAGATTTAAATAACAGTACCTTGGTGAGAAGACGGAGGGGACTGGTGCGTTTTATGAGGGGATAGGATAAGAAAGCGGCTGAATTGGCCTTGTTGAGTGCATATTGAGTGTGTGCTTGCCAAGTGAGTTTACTGTCCATTTGTATACCAAGAAATTTAGCCGATGATGCCTGGGGGATTATTTCCCTGCCATAGTGGATAGGAGTGATGTGAGGATTCTTCCATTTTCTGGCGTAGTTTACGTTTACGCATTCTGTGGTGTTAATGGTTAGTTTCAAATCGGTCATCCACTCTGCTATGCTCTTAAGGCGTTCTTGGACATTCGTTGTGGCATGATTTGGGTCAAAGGAAGTTGACGCTCTAGCTGAGTCATCCGCATAGAGGTAGCTTTTGGGTCGGAGGGGAGGTCGTTAATGTAGAGGTTGAATAGGACGAGTGACAAAATTGATCCTTGGAGAAAGCCTGCGGATATGGACCGGGTAGTTGATTTGGCATTGGTAAGGGCTAAAAAGAATGTGCGGTTTGAAAGAAAGGAGGGGATGGTCTTAATTAGGTATACTGATATGTCGGTTTTAAGCAGTTTATGTATTAAACCAGTTCGCCAGAACTTGTCAAAAGCTCTTTAGAGATCAAGGAAGACTACTTAGGTGTGCTTGTGGATGTGGAAGCCGAAAGTGATCAGTTCAACCAATCTTGTTATTTGCTGAGTCATGGAATGGCAACGGCGGAAGCCAGTTTGCTCAGGTCTGATCAAGTCTAGGGCCGAGATTTCTTCTTGTAGCCTGTTTAAGATGCATATTTCTAGAAGTTTGCCCATGCGGGGGAGTAGGCCACTGGGTCTATAGTTCAGGATATAAGAAGGATTTTTATCGGGTGTTGGAAGGAGTATTACCTTAGCTGTTTTCAATGCCTTTGGGAAGTACGATTGGGAAAGACAGGCATTGAGGATAGAGAGTAGGTGTTTGATAAAAGATTTAGGAAGGTTTTTCAGGTGAAGGTAGGAGATTTGATCGGGTCGCGGTGATGACTTTGTTTTGGAGTGGGACATAATGGAGTAAAGTCCTTGAGGAGTAATTTCCAGGAATATGTGGAATGGGCCAAGTGACAGGCCATAGACACTGATCAACGCTTCTGAATCCAACAAGGATGTATTATTGTTTTTAAAAATGCATTCGAAGGAGTCGGCAGAGGTATTTGCTTTGTCGCTGTCATCGTATAGTGCTCTCCCATTATGTGGTATTGGCGGGGTGGGTACCTTTTTCCTTTGCGGACAGTGGGCTAGGGTCCATACCGAATTATCCTTATGTGAGAGTGAACTTATTTTCTCATGCCAAGTTTTTTCCCAATGTTTTCTAGTTTTGGATGTTACAAGGTTTCAAAGTGCACAGAAGCCGATTTTATCTTGGCGGAGATTAGTGCGTAGGCCAGAGGGCTCTGGCCTTGTTTCTAAGTAAGATTAGGCGCAAAATATCCTGAGGTAGTTGGGCACCAGCGATGGAGGCCGGAGAAGGAGGGTAGCAAGAGCGATGAATGATTTTGGTTAAGGTGCTTGTTAAAACTTGAGCAGCTTTCTTTATGCTGTCTGGAGTGCTAGCAGGGGATGGGACAAGGTAAATGGCCAAGCAGTTTTCTTTAAATAGTTTCCAGTTAACTCTTCTAGTTGTATGAAGGAGGGTAGGAACGCAGTAAAATATGGGGCAGTGGTCCGAGGCTGAGTTATCTAGGTTAAGGATTTGGAATACGATATCTGCGGATTATAGAACTACATCCAGGATATCGGAGGAGTTGGGGTGATGATGGAAGTGGGTAGGGAAAGGCGGTGAGTGAATTGCGATATTTTTTATAAATAGGAGCTTATGAAGGGTTCGCCTTTTTGTTGTAGTGGTTTTTCCAGCTTTTGTTTTTTGTTTTTTATATAATTTATTCACTAATAGAATTTTAAGGAAGTTGTTGTTTATTTTTGAATTAGCACCATTTACAAGTTGAAGAAGGGCTGGTATAAGGTCATTGGTTATGATAATAATAGGGGTTTTATTGTCAGTAGGAGAGAGAAGTTTCGTAATTATGCATGCCCTAGACGACCATTTGAGGCGGGGATATATGGAGAGAAGTGAAGATAGATTTTATTTTCAGTTCCCTGCAAACGTTTTTCATTAGTTCCGAAGTGAAGTTTGCATCTTTTTCTGCCAGTAAATATTTAAGCACACCGTGACGGCAAATTATGTGCTCGAAAAAAAAAATCCTGCTTCTGTTTTGGCCGATTGATCTGGAATCGTAAAGGCTTCATGATATCTTGTGAAATAATCTTGGCGAGTTAAATGACATCGGTTAATTCGGAGGGATAGGGGTAGTGGTCCAACAATATCCAAAACTAATTTCTAAATTGGGTAGGCGGCTTCAACCAGTGGCTGTAATGGAATATTATTCACGCGTAATTTGCTCTTTTGGCATTCGATGCAATGCTGAACGTACTGGAGGGTGTCCGAATAACAGCCTTTCCAGCTGAAGTGTCGCTGGACGATTTTCACCATTTTCTCGATTCCGCGATGATACCTGATAGGGGATTATCGTGGCAACGAGTCAAAATGAATTTCCGCATATTTTTGGGTGCACATATTATAAAATTTGGTTCAATCTTCGAAGGGTCAACTTTCTATAGCACATTTTCCTCATCGTAAAAGTAGCCGGACTAATGGGAACTCCTTGAACCCGTCCCATCGCTATTCTCCACGAGTCATTCAGTTTATGAAACAGTGTTGCACCGTGTCGGCCTCTTCGCAGGGTACTAAAGGGGGATTCTCGCACGAAATGAAATCTTCTTCCTCACCTTTACTGCAAACAGATTCTAAAGACATCATGTGGCCAGGTTCAAATTTAATGGTCTTGTTCTCAAAATAAATCAAGCTACGATACTTTTTCATAAAATCCAAGCCAAATATGCCTTCATTGAGTGTGTCCCCTAGATTTATTACTAAAGCATCATGAGGGTAAACACGATTGTCTATACAGAGAGGTACGCGACTCTTACCGTTTGTCATCAATACATGACCTGAGGCGCTTCTCACTCACGCGCGGTCGTACGGGGCAATACCTAATGTATCTAAAAGGAACACTCTTTCGTGAAGTATCGTGACCGCCGCGCCTGTGTCTACAAGGAAGTGACGTAATTTTCCTATAATCTGCACGCTAATCGTCATTCCTTTCACTGGAGTGATGGATAGGATGAGGTCTTCCCCAACCCGCTGGTCGGGGTCATCCCGTTTCCCGAGGCCATTCGGTTTGAGCGCTCTGGTAAATTAATTGGAAGGTGGCCAACTTCCTTACATATTCCGATGCATAGCGGGGGACAGTCTCGGGAAATATGTCTCCTTGCTCCGCAGTTAAAACAAGCTCGAGTTTTAGAGCGACAATCGCGAGCTATGTGGCCCGCGCACCCACAGGAAAAGCATTTTGCAGCGTATCCGGTAGAGCTCAAGAGCACCACAAAAGACGAGATTCCTACATAATGAGCGCGCTTTATGTCCAAACCCAGGGGGGACAGGGAATTAACGTTTCTTTCTATATCGGACAGGGATACAGTGGGTACGTCATGAGTATCTAATTTTGCGATCTACTTTATGAGGTGCTCAAGGTTGGCGTCGTTACTTGCCAGGTTCAGGTATCGGTCATCAATAAAACTTTCAATTATCATTGGCAGTGGAAATATTTGTTTGCAAGGAAGTTCTTACACTGTGGAATTCAGTTAAGGCGGGTATGAAATTTACTTTATCGCTGGCCGAACACCTAGATGCAAGAGTAAGGGTGCCTTGCTTACTGATGGATAACTTGGAGTATTTTTGAGGGCAGTCGATAGTTAATTCGGTGACGCTACTGAGGCTAAAGCGCCACGTTCCAGGCGTTTCGCCCTCGATAAACATTGAATATGGAGACTGAGCTAATCCTATCTGGCAGTTCTGCTTTATGAGTTTTGTTTTCCGGAGAAAAATGGCAATGTTACAGGAGCGGGAGTTAGGAGTTAGTATTGGGTAAGCCTGAGGACACACGATCATGCTTTCAGTTCTACATTGCTGTGAGTAGTCGTAGGGTAAGAGTACAAAGTTGCTCTGTTCCGTTGAGACGGCCAGATAAGGCGAGTCAGGCTGTATGAGGACAGATTTATTCCCACCATCGGTGGTCGGGAAAGGTAGCGCTCGCAACACCTTGAAACTCATTCCCTTTTGCGTCAACGGCAGTATTATGAGTAATTTGATGTCGCCCATCCGCCGGATCACTCTCACGCTAGCAATGTCGTACATGATCGCGATTTTGTGGTCCAGATCGCGGGGGAGCGACCAATCGGGCAGCAGCGCTCCGGAAATACTTTTCAGGATACCCTGGAACTGGCTGGGAGGGAGTAGGGAAGGTATGGACTTCCCAGCCTCGGCGAGTCGCACTTTAGCCTTGACAAGGTCTATCTCATGTTGCAGTTCAGCGATGTGGCGAGTGAGGGCAATAAAAGCGGTATGGCTGTAGCTGAAGACTTTAAAAGCGTATTTTGTTGAAGCTATAGTCTCAGTATATGATTTGATACTCTTTTCTATATATTTTTTTTGCATGAGTTCTAGGGCTTTCCCTGTCGAAGAAATCATGTCTTTTAAGTGTATTGGATGCGTTTGACAGAAATGTATATCGCGCATTTAGGGCATGCTCGGTGCGAATGGATAACCCTTCTATTTTCTTATCTAATGTTTGTATCTGATGGTCGGTCGCCGTGCCTGTAAAGTAATGCAGTCCGTAACCGACCACGTCAAACATTCCTCTGACCTTACGAGTTGCTTCGGTGGCTCCAATTAACATTTCTAATTGCCTTTCCAAATTGTTTAAGTTGAACCGTACACTTTGTTAGATATAGCAAATCATATTAGAAAAGAGATGTTAGCAAAGTGAAAAAATATGCTCGCGTTTGGTTGTGCTGTTAATTTTAAATCAATCTCATGGAATTGGGTGCTCTGTCATTTAACTATGTCCACTGCAGCTGTTAGCTGAGGTATGTGAAGGTCTCTGTTCACTATCCATTCACTCACTATGAAGTACAATGGTCCTTTCGGGACGAAAAGTAGACCAGAGGTGTTTGCTCCACTCAACAGTCCTATTGTCACTAGACACACATTCTGTACGGTAAGGAGGTCCATGGTTTCTATAAGGAGGAAATTAAAGGTTAGATTAGAATATATAGTTAATGCGGTCGCAGAGCTCACATGGCGATCTCGCGATCTCCTTTATTTTGTTGGATTAATTGTCTTTTCCGTCTTTTATTGAGAATACGTCGCCTACGCTTATGCTCTTTCCGCGACGGGGGGTATTCCCTCCTTTTTTAATTTCGGCTGGGGGACGAGGCGCTGAATCTTCCAATGTTAAATTTGAAACTGCAGTTTTGAACACAATGGGGAGGGGGGGCAAGTTGGAGTTTGTGAAGTATTCACCGGCTTCCACGACAGCGGTTGGTGGACTGCTTTGTCCGTCGAAGGGTGAGGAGGCAGGAGAGGAATCCCCTCCTCTCTCTTCGTTGGGCGGGATCTCCGGTGTTGAGAGACTGCGACCCGGCGTGGGTGGCGGTCCATCCGCCTGGGCTGGAGGCGAAAACGGTGGGGTTTCATCCACCAGGAGTAGTTTCTTCCCTGGGTTGGTGACGCTGGAGCTAGACCCTCTCCATCTCCTGCGGAATACATTGGCTGGCTGCGTTGCCCTTCCCCATGCTGTAGATACCGGAAGGCACTCCAATACTCATCACCGCCACCCAGGTGTTGTCGCACGGGAGAAGGGAAGCGACCCGGTGTGGGCGGTGGTCAATCGGCCGGGGCTGGAGGCGAAAGAGGTGGGCTTTCATCCCACCAGGAGTGGCCGTCGGCCGCCGGAAGGCGGTCGTAGATTGGAGGTGTCTCGCCAAACAATTCTTTGATCTTCCTTGCTACCTTCTTTCTCCGTAGCAATTGTATTACTGCTATTACTCGGGCCATACCTAATAGGCAGATACAAGGGAGGGAAGTAGGGTGAATTAAGAGCGTATCCTCCCGGGCAGGGGCCGCAAGTCATAAACTTTTCCTGACGATGGAGGATGATTTTGGAGATTTTCCCCTTGAAGAGGCTCGGTTGGTGAACCATTGGTGATTTTATCTGGCTGCGGAATGTGGACTTGATTATGGTTGGTCTGGGTGCCTTGCTCAGTCTCGAACTCGTCAATCACGCGTCCTGCTTGTGCGTAATTAGGTGGCGGTTTGGGCTATGGTGGTTGTGGAAGCAAATCCTGTGGTGCGCTGTCAGAATCCTCCCGTCCCGGATATTCTCAATGTCACAGGTCGCCTTACTTCTAATTTTGACTACCTTATACGGGCCAACCCACTTCGAAGTAAACTTTTTTGACTGCCTGGGCGTAAGTACCAAGTTGCGCAGCAACACGAGTTGCATGTTAAGAATAGGCGGCAAACGTAAGTTCCTATTGTATTTATAATGCTCATTTTTTATGTTACGCTGGTTCATTCTGCTGCCTAATCTCGTCGAGAGAACATCGTTCCGTGCTTGAGCTCTTCAGCCAGTCCACGAGGCCGCTGCCATCGACGCTGCAAAACCTTCTGGTGTTGGCCAGTCAAGCCTTCCATCGAGTCTGCACGCTTGGGTCAACTCAGCCATAGCCATAGTTACACTTACACACACTTACACATAGGCGACTTGAGTCCTTCTCAGCCGTAGCTCCGGTGGGGGGAGGCTAACTTGTCCCTCCTTCTCACCCTCCGGAGGCGCTCGTGCTGTGTCCCCTTTAGGACATCTCGTCCGGTTACCTCTGGAAGGGAGTTTACTCCCATTGCACTCCATTGGGACCCGGGCGGGTCCACTTCTTAGTGCTAGGGCGGGAAGGCGACTTGGCACGGACCTGCTGTGCCCGCTTTGCGGATCGGCAGGGGTGTCTTTGGCGTCCCCCTACTTTCCCCTCCCCCCCATTAGGTCGGTTCAAGTCGCCTCACACACCACTACCAACACAAACCCAATCTTACTCTCCCCCAACCTTGATACATAGTGCTACATAGTGCTTACTCATATTATTTTTCCTTTATCTAAACCCCCACCCACCCCCTTCAAATTGGTCTCTTTGGGTGGAAAGTTTTGTTAGCCCCGTACCCCCCATTTTGAACTCAAATCTTTTGTCCGTTTTGCTCTAAGTCCAACGGTTAAGGAGATAGAGGCCATATTTCGTTTAAGACGTTGTCGGTGGCGCCATCTGTTGAGCCAAGCCACGTACTACGCAGTTAAACCAGTTTTTCCATTTTCCTAAGACGTTTCTGAAACGCAACCTACCCCCTCCATTAGGGTCCCAATCGGTAGCGGGGGCGTTTGATCCACCCTCCCCCCTAATTCGGACTCAAATCTTTTCTCAGATTTGAGCTATCTCTTACCGTTCTCGAGTTACGGCCCTTTCCTTAAAAGACGTTGCGGGTGGCGACACGAGTGTCGGCCACCCGAACTACTCTCAAAGCCCCCCCGTTGAAATCTCCAGAGCGATCAACAGGTAGGTGCGCCCGTTGAAATCTCCGGTCTATATAGCGTATTATATGCTACAAAATCGCCCTTTAAACAACTTTTAAATTTTACCTTGGGCCCTCCCGGGCCGGGATCCACCAAAATGGATCCCAAAGCTACTATTCCGACTCCCGCTGACCAAAATACTCAGCTAAAGCTACGCCCTGACACTCCTTCGTCGTCTAACCAAAACTCTGCGCTCCAAACCATTCTTAATCTGTTTCCTGCCACCTCATCAACCGCTCAGACGGTATCCATCCCCATCCCCTCCAAAGCTTTGGCAGACCCCCGTTTACAATCCATCCTTTCCACTTATGGAGTGAAATTCCCAGCCTCCATACCTGCCGCCTCAACCACTCAAAGCTCTTCAAAGCGCACTGCCCCCGCCGATTCAGAATACACCACTGTGGTGTCCAAGCGGAAGGCAAAACCCTCCTTAAATGACGAAGTACGCCTCACCCCAACCGCTAACCGTTTCACTCCCCTGTCCACGCCCGAAAGCGAGACGGAAGCTGACCAAACCCCAGCCCTGATGGAGGATGAACCCTCCGAACCTCAGTCAAGGCTGAAACTTCCCCCTATATACCTTAAAGATATCCGAAACTGGCAAGAGAAATACAACTCCCTTCGTTCGGCATGTGTCCTCCCTCCAGTGGCCACCCTAGTCCGTAATGAAATACGATTAAACTGCTAAATTGTTTCTGATTTCCGTGCAGCCACCTCCCTCCTTAGATCAAAAGGTTGGGAGCATTACACTTATCAACTCAAGTGTGATAAGAAACGCCACTTCGTTCTTCGGGGCCTCCCATCAAACACCCCAGTGGCGAGCATCGAAGAAGCTTTAGCGGATATCGGCTTTCCTACTGACCAAGTCGTCCAGCTAAAGACTACACGTCCTTCCCCCATTGAACACGCAGAGAGAAATGTGATCCGCTCAGAAAATCCCACTGCTGAACTTCCTCCTATCCCCCCAAAGGAACTGCCATTGTTTCAAGTTCGCCTACAAGATCCTTCGAGGCACGAAGATTTTATGCAAACGACCTCTCTTCTACATCTGCGTACGAGCGTCGAACCCTACCGGCAACCTGTAGGCCCCCCCAGTGCATGTCATGCCAGCGCTATGGCCAAACGCATAAAACATGTGGCCTAAATCCCCGCTGCGTAAAGTGTGCTGGCAACCATCACTATCGCGAATGCACAAAATCAAGAAACGAGCCTGCAAAATGTATAAACTGCGGTGGAGCACATACTGCAAATTACAGGGGCTGTATCGTCCATAGAGAACTCATGCTAAAAATACGCGCCAAAAGAGAGGGCTTAGTCTCTGGCAACAGGGTGACTGCACCCACAGCTCCAACCATCTCCGAGGCTGCTTTCCCCCCCATAGAAAACGCTTGGCAATCCCGTTCCAACCCCCTTACTGGTATCTCCCGTGCTCAGGCCGTCGCCAACCCTCCCCCTGCCTCCAATCCCCTCCCCACCCAACCAAACGCTAACATTGACTCTAACCTTTCTCATGAATCCTCATCCCAATCTACCCTGAAGTCCTCCCTACTCTCTATCGTTGCTAAAATCCTTACGGTAGATGACAATGCCTCCCTAATGTCAATCCTAAAAACGGACCTAATCCCGTGCCTCCTTAAACTCCTGAATGGCCTGTAAACCCGTCTACTCTCCTCACCACCTAAGCTTCCTCCAGTGGAACTGCAACAGCATCAGGTCAAAATCACTCGAGCTACAGCACCTCACGGCCGTCTACTCCTCGGATATTATACTTCTTCAAGAAACAAAGCTGACTGTCAACCAAACCTTCTATATCCCCAACTACAGAGTCTTCCGCAGAGACAGGCCTGATTCCAAGGCTGGAGGCGGAGTAGCAATCCTCATCAAGAAAACCATTCCTTGCTGCCAACTATCACCACCTGCTACTAACAAGCTTGAACTTGTCGGTATTACAATAAAGACCAGGGAAGGGAATTTAAACATATGGTCAGTTTACTTCCCGCCCAGCACCAGCAAATATCCCCAGGAGAACCTAAATGCAATCAAATGTATCCTCATCCCAAGGGCTCTGCTAGGTGGCGACTTCAATGCCAAGCATATGGCCTGGGGTTCCAAATGCAACTCTACTCGCGGCAACTCTTTGCGCCGTCTCCAAATCTCGGAAAATTTTGCCATACTGGCTCCTCCATCCCCAACGCATTTCACCCCTAACCCCGTAGACTCTGACATCCTTGACCTCGTCCTTACCTCCCTTCCTCCCAATTTTCACCTTAAAAATGTAAACAATGCTGCCTCCGATCACTGTCCACTAACCTACACTGTTTCCCTGAATCCGACGATCCCCAACTCACAAACCATAAAAGTCAACTGGAAACGGTTTCATTCGACCTGCTGCGTTACGCCTCTGGAACGCCCGATCCTCAACATAAAAGAAGATATTGACTCAGCCATCAAACAGTTTACCTTGACCCTCACGTCGATAGCAAATTCTTCCCAACTCCGCCAAGATCCGGCAATTCTAGCTGGTCAAACTCTGCCGGCTGAGATTTTGAACCTCATGCGGAAGAGAAACAGCGCAAGACAGCTATGGCTGCGTACCCACCACCCCATTGATGGCCGCAGATACAGGGCTCTTCGCAACCTTGTCACCTCCTCCCTCAGAAAGGAAAAACAATCCCTCTGGGACAAAAAGATCAGTTCCCTGTCTTATGAGGATAACTCAGTATGGCCACTCGCCCGATCACTCCGAAAAAGATCTACACCCCCAGCTCCTCTCCTTCATAACGGGTCATTATCATACTCCGACCAGGAAAAGTGTGAAATCTTCGCCGACATCTTGGAATCGGTCTTTTGCAACCCAAATCCATCCCATCTTGACTCCCCCGCTAACCAAACTTTCGACTCTATCGCATTTACTCCCCCTCCTGCTATCCCAGCGGCTACAATGACCGACTTAAAGGCCATCATTAATAACTGCAAAGCCAAATCCGCTCCCGGCCCTGACCGCATCTCATACAACCACCCCAAAAACCTCCTCATACACTTCCTTAAACACCTTCTGTCCATCCTGAACTCATGCCTCTCACTCTGCTATTTGCCTGCCGCCTGGAAGTGTGCAAAAGTCATACTCATACCCAAACCCGGAAAAGATCCTAAGGACCCTGGTAATCACAGACCCATCAGCCTTCTCCCCTGCATGGGTAAGGTCCTGGAGCGTGTCATTCACTACCGCCTTGATGAGGAATTCACCGCACTAAATATCCTACGGCCGGAACAAACGGGCTTCAGAAGAAAAACAGCAACCACCCACCAAAACCTCCGACTTGTCGAGCATATTACTTTTGGATTCAACATAATAAAACACACCCAGGTCGCCTTTCTAGACATCAAACGGGCCTTTGACCGTGTCTGGAAAGAAGGACTCGTCTACAAACTCTCCCAGACTGATATCTCTTTCTCTCTTGTTAAAATTATAGCATCATTCCTCTCAAACAGAACTTTCTTTGTCTCCATAAACTCTCACAACTAAAACCCGAGAAAAATCCTTGCTGGCGTCCCTCAGGGTGCTGTTTTATCCCCAACCCTTTTCAATCTTTATATAAATGATCTCCCCTCCCATCCTAAAACCCAAGTGTACCTGTACGCCGACGACACCACCATTGCATCTCAGTCTTTCTGTCCCGACACTGCAGCAGACAACGTCCAGGAACACCTGGACTTAGTTGAAGAATGGATGGACTCTTGGAAACTCCGTGTCCATCCAGACAAATGCGAACATGTCAACTTTGCAAGAAAGTGGAAGAAACCCTGCTCTACGGCCCTTTTTTATGGTAACTCCCGCATCCCCCTTAAAAACTCAGAAAAATTCCTGGGAGTCATACTGGACAGGAAACTTACCTGGCAGGAGCATACTAAGTACGTGCTCAACAAGGCAAACGCGGCGCGTGCTTCCCTGTTCCCCCTTCTAAATCACAGAAGTCCCCTTAAACTAAGTACCAAATTGATCCTCTACAAATCCATGATTCGCCCCATCCTGACATATGGCTACCCAGCCTGGGGAGCCATATCCGACACAAACATAAAGAAAATTTGCACTTTTCAAAATAAAGCTATCCGTCATATAGCTAAAGCCCCCTGGTTCTTTCGCAATGATTCCCTCCACAAAGATCTGCAGCTACCACCCATCAGTACCTACCTCCAATCCATTGCTTCGCCCTTTTCCAAATCACTGCCCATCACCCAAAACCCCTTATTAGAATAACTATGGTCCTACGATAACAATCCACACTTCAAGCATAAACGTCCTAAACTTACCGCAATGCCCAACATAAATTAAGCATCCTTTCTCCGTAACAACGCCCTAAAATACCCATATCATACCACCGTTTATCAGCATCAGCTGGAAATCGGGACAAGATGCGCAAGGCGCAGTACTATATCGGTTCGGTTACGCTGGTTATTCTCGGCCGCTTGTGCGCGAGCGATTTGGAGCCGGCGTTGTAAAACGTGATCGTACGGGGGTACCTCCGTGTAACACGGTAGGAGGGGTCGTAAGACATCATCCCAAGGCATATCCAATTCCCTCCCATATAAAAGGTAAGGAGGAGTTTGCTCTGTGATTCGATGTTTGCTATTTCTGTACGCAAATAATGCAAAATTTAGTTGATCGTTCCAATCCGAGTGGTTTAGGTTGACATAGTGAGAAATAACGGCGGCAAAAGATTGGTGCGCCCTCTCCAGCCTACCATTGGAAGCGGGATTGTAAGGGGAGGTAAAAATTGTCTTTACTTTCAATAGATCACAAATTCGCCTCATAAGCTGTGATGTGAAATTGGCACCTCTGTCAGTGAGAAGGGTGGCTGGCACCCCATGACGGCAAATGATCTGCTCTACGAAGGCTCGAGCTTCAGTTTCTGCGGATTGATCAATGATAGGTATGGCCTCCGGATATCTCGTAAGATAATCTTGACATGATAGTATGTAGCGATTGCCTCTATTGGATACTTTTAATGGACCAATTATATCCAAAGCAATTTTCTCGAACGGATATGACGCTTCGGTGACAGGTTGAATAGGTATTCTTTCCTTTCTTCCCTTTCGTTTCTTGCAGCTTACGCAATTACTAACGTAATCTCGAGTGTCGGCGTACAGCCTTGGCCAATTTAAATGTCTTTTCACAATATTTAATGTTTTGTCTATTCCTAGATGTCCTGCTAGGGGGCTGTCATGGCATCTTTGTAATATGAAATCTCACATGCTTACGGGTGCACAGATGGTGTATAGTGGATCGGGGGTCTTAACGTGGATTTTATAGAGTACTCCATGCTCGTCTAAGAGATAGTTGGGGTTTCGTTCTTCCGCTAGCGTACGCAGTGGTCGAAGTTCCGGACAAATTGACTGTTCTTGCGCAATCTTGGTTTTATCACAAACTGGCTCGTATTCCGTGTCTTGATGGAGGGCATTTACTATTGGGTTCACTGCGCGGGAGAAAGCGTCTACGTGCGGAATATCTTTTCCTGATTTGTACTGTATTGTAAACGAGTATTCGGTGAGCTCCATTATCCACCTAGCAAGTCTGGGTTTCGGCTCGGAAAGGGCAAGTAGCCATAGGAGCGGGCTATGATCAGTGATTAAAGTGAACGGACGGCCTAAAAGATATACTCTGAACTTTATAATCATATGTACGACCGCCAAACACTCAAGTTCAGTGGCGGAGTATGCTTTTTGCTGCTGTGTCAACTGCTTGCTGGCGCATGCTATCATATGCCCGCCATCTTCAAAGTTCTGCAACAGCACTCCTCCAATCGCCACGGAAGAAGCGTCAGTGGTCAAAATGAATTCTTTCGAAAAGTCAGGGAATCGCAATACAGGTTGACTCGTGAGACAAGCCTTTAATTTTTCAAAAGATTCTTGTTGCTCTCTTTCCCAAATTAACTCCGTATCCTTCCTTGTTAGCGAGGTAAGAGGACTCGAAAATTGAGCAAAATGCAAAATAAATTTCCTGTAATATCCCACTAACCCAAGGAACGATTGCAGTTGCTTAACGTTACGTGGTGCTGGAAAACTGCTTATTGCATGTATTTTTTCTTCATCGGGTTCCAACCCATTAGCGGAAACGACGTGACCGAGGAATTTCACTCGTGTTTGTAAGAATTCACATTTTTGTGGTTTCAGTTTCAAATTCGCTTTCCTCAGTCTTGAAAAAATTTCTCTCAAGCCTAGTATGTGTTTTTCCATGCTCTCATCATGCCGTAATATGTCGTCGAGATGGAACAAAACTCCTCGATTGATCATTCCATCTAGTACGGTTGTCATAAGACGCATGAATGTGGAAGGCGCGTTCGAAAGGCCGAATGCCATCCTGTTGCACTCGTAGTGCCCGTCTGGAGTGCTAAAAGCGGTTTGTGCCCTGTTTTTTTCGTCTACTTCAACTTGCCAGTAACCTTGAGATAAATCTAGGCAACTGAAATATTTTGTCCCTCCTAACTGATCGAATATTTCGTCCATATTTGGCAGTGGAAATACTTCCTTTCTAGTGACGGCGTTCAGAGCGCGATAGTCAAAGCAAGGCCTATACTTGACAGGTTCGCCTGGAACATGCTTTTTCTTTACTAGAATCAGAGGAGCAGACCATGGACTGGTAGATGGACATATGACTCCCTGCTCAAGCATATCCCCGATGGCCTCCTTAAGAGCTTCACTTTGAGAATGAGGGACGCGATATGGAGCCTTTTTAATGGGTTTGGAATCTCCCACATCTATGGTATGCTGTACCAGGTTGGTGCATCCCAATTTAATATCCCCGTGGATAAAAATATCTGCATACTCTAGTAAAAGTTGCTTTAAAGAGTCAGTCGCTTCATTTGGAGTATCAGAAAACGAGAATAGTGACAGTAACTCAGCGGTGGAGTGGTGCTCGGGCCACATTTCTGGGGTTTCTGTTTCAATCGAATTTACAGCTAGTAATTCATGACTTTCTGAAAAAATGATGAAACTGTATAAGTACCCTTTTCTAAACATCTTTGGTTCGGGCCGTGTGTTACACAACAACAAAGGTATTACACCATCGGGGGAGACGGTTGCTAGAACTGGAAGTATTAATACATCTCCCTCCCTTCCCTGAATAATGATATCCTCGCCATAATAGTCCTGAATCTTTGTACTCGTCAACATAACCGAGCGTGGAGGAATTTTAATTGTATCAACAAATGTAGCTTCATGCGACGCTTTCTCTTGCGTACAGGTTACTCGTCCTTCTGTCCCGCAATTACTTTCTGCATGGACTACGGATGGATTGCTATCAACAACTTACGTTTTACATTCGCCTTTCTGCCCAAGAGTTAGATTTGCTCAATTAAAAATTTCTCGCGTACAGGTTACTCGTCCTTCTGTCCCGCTAGAGTGAGTGGCCTCAACCAAGACATCTTCAGTATCCCCAAAAATGTCCCCAAGCAAACCGGTGCTTGTGACTTCGATTCCTGACGGCACTAATATATCATCACTCAACTCTTCCCAATTAATATTAAGCAAATCATCAACGGCCACGAGTCCATCATTCACTTTATCCTTTGAGTTTCTGCTGGCGTTATCCTCTTTGAAAGATTCATTACTCTATGTTTTAGGCACTGCTAGGATATCATCACATGAAATTATGTCCTCTAAAAATACAGCGGAAATTTTCTGTTTTGAGTAACCTTATTTTAACATGGTTTCGTGACCTTCTGTTATTTTAATTTTACCTTCTCCGCTTGAAATGCTTCTTCCGTATTTTACCATGAAGTCTAGTCCGAGGATACCGTCATACGGTACTTTCACTAGATTTGCAATCAATGTATCGTGAGGGTAAACTTCTCCATCGATAATGAAAGGTATGTTGCATTGCCCTACTGCGGCGAGCGCAAGGCCGGAGGCTCTTCTCACAGGGGAGGAAAGGTCGTCAATTTTTAGGTTTCCAAAAGGGAAACTTGTACTCTGCATAATACTCACAGCGGCACCGGTATCCACTTATAAGGAATACACTCTACCTAGTACTGTAACCGAGACCGTCAAGCCGACTTCTGGTGCTACGACGAGCACTAATTCGTCCCCGACCTTCCGGCCGGGGTGGCCGCGTTTCCCTGATCTCGCTTTTGGGTGGGGGTGGGACAATCTATCGGGCGATGGCCCGCTTGCTTGCACACGCCGCAAATCATCAGAGGGAAATCTTTACTGACATGGCTCCCTTCCCCATAGTTATAACATGCGCGGGGTTTTGTACGGCAATAGCGCGCGATGTGTCCCACCTTTTTACAGTAATTACAAGTCCGAGGCGCATTAGTTACGTTCCCTCCACCCACCGGCAGTGTAGACTGTGGAGGCTTCGTGTGTACATTTGTCTGGATTGCGTACACTTGATCCGAAAGACTAGGGCTCACAGTGGGTTTTAAGATTGGCTGGAGATGGGGTTGAACATGACTCGTTAAGAAATATCGTGTCGGGTCACTGTACGGAAAGGTTGTCGGTGTCTTCACGTTAGGACTACGCACGGGCATACCAAAGTCATGGTTCTGCAAGAAGTTTACTTCCCTAACGCCTGAGTAATTACGAGCATTGAGTTCCTCTAGGTTATCAAATTCCTCAGCCTCTTGCATGGTTCTTGGATTGCGCACTAGCACGAATCGCCCAATTTTTCCCTAAGTCCGACCAAGAACTGTGAGAGGAGGCGGTTCTCGAGCATAATTCCTGTCGCTTGTGAGTCTGGGTCTAGAAAAGCATCTCTTAGTTTTCGTCCCAATTCCCTGAGACGGGAAAAATACTCGTTCACGCTTTCCAAGGGGCGTTGCAAACAGCTTGTGAACATTCTTTCAACAGAGACCAGTGAAATTTTTGGAATGAAACGCTTTTTCATTAGTTAAGAAAAAAGTTCATAAGACTCAATAACGTGAGGATTTGACTTAATGAATTCGGCAGCGGTACCGCTCAGACGCAGCCGTGCTACGCTTAAAGTCTGATTCTCACTCCACCCGCTAAGATGACTCACTAAATTAAGATTATTCCTCGATGCTTACGTCCCCATCACCGTTAAAACTCGGAATTAAATAAATGTGATGTCCTGAAAATGTTTGTTGCATAGTTGGATGGGAAACAGGGTCGCTTTCTATCATATTAACAGCGGTAGGAAAATCGATTAAGTTCGTATTGTTTGGTGATAAATCAAGCTCCCGAGGCAGAGATTCGCTTAAGCGCCCATACGTGCCCTTTCCACCGAAATCCATTATGATTTAAAGACAATACGGCTAGGACAAAATTCATTCGCCATATGTTAGTAATACTACCTTGATCAAAAAGTTCCCGGAATAACCACCGTGTGGCGCACCCATCGTTCCGATTTGAGTTCTGTTTTTTTGTTAAATTGGTACATCTGTTGTTGATATTCCCTTTAAATCTTAGTGTCATAACTTGACATTTGCAAAAGTTACGTAACCAAGAGTACATCTTTCTCTGTGTGTGTTGGCGATTTTTTACAATTGCAGAAATGGATTTAAATTTGCAACAACGAACTTGTATTAAATTTTGCGTAAAAAACTGATATAGTGGCGCACGGACGTTGGAAATTTTGGAAAAGTGTTTCGGCAACGATTCTCTAAAAAAAACGGTCGTTTACCAGTAACACGAGCGGTTCAGAAGTGGTCGTGAGTCAATCGAAGATGATGAACGCAGTGGCAGACCATCGACATCGAAAGTCGGTGAAAAAATTGATAAAGTAAAAGAAATGTTGGTCAATAACCGCAAATTAACCATTAGAGAAATAGCGGAGGCCTTGAACATTGCCTATGGATCCGCCCAAGACATTGTGGTTAATGATTTGGGTTTCCGTCGTGTAGCAGCAAAGTTGGTGCCAAAAGACCTCAATTTCATGCAAAAAAGAGACCGTGTTGACGTCGCAAAAGACATGATTTGCGAGGCTGAATCCGATCCCACATTCATCAAAAGGATCATTACTGGAGACGAGACGTGGGTTTATGAGTACGACACGCAATCCAGACATCAGGCAAGTGAATGGCATTCACCAAATGAGCCGAGACCAAAAAAAACACGTCGTTTTCAGTCAAAAAAGAAGGCAATGCTGACGGTTTTCATGGATTACAACGGTGTAGTGCATCATGAATTTTTGCCAGAAGGCCAGACAGTAAACAAAGAGTATTATTTGGGCGTTATGAGACGTTTGCGTGAAGCAATTCGCCGAAAGAGACCAGAAATGTGGGCAGAAAACTCGTGGATTTTGCACCATGATAACGCACCGTCGCACAGTGCTATCATTCTTCGTAATTTTTTGACGAAAAATGCAACAAATACCATCCAACAGCCACCAAATTCACCTGATTTGGCTCCCTGTGACTTCTTTCTGTTCAATCGAGTTAAAAAACCATTACGGGGAAGGCGTTTTAGCAGCCGAGAGGAAGTAATGGAAAAATCGCAGGAAGCACTGATGGACATACCGAAAACCGAATATAAAAAATGTTTCGAGGATTGGATCAAGCGCTGGCATAAGTGTGTTGCAGTCGATGGGGATTACTTTGAAGGGGACAATATAGATTTAGATGAATAAACTTGTATTTTTAATTTTCTGAATAAATTCCGGGAAATTTTTGATCAAGGTAGTATAACTGATTCTCGTTAATAAAAAAATGGGGTTAGTTTCCTTTGGCATTACGCGTAACTACTTCTTAAATCGAAATTCAATCATACGAATGAAGCATGATGGACCGAAGGCAAGTTGCATTTAAATAAGACCCTCCAAGACTCCGCAACCCCACACCTGACACCAATATGTCGCGTGGACATAGTAGGGTTGGGTTCGTGGAATCAAAGAAGGGCTTTCCTTGCTATACATTTATTGGATTTACTACACAAGGTGTCCGGCCCGGAAGGAAAGAGGAAGCGTAGAGACAACAGCGGAGAAAGCAAGGTTGACTTCTAAGGGGCTCACAGTTTGATTTCAAAGCCGGGGTGATGTCGCGGGGACATGATGCTAGTTCTGATGTTTCGGAAAAGCCAAGAAGATGGCAGTCTCAATACAAAATGTCGCGGGGATCTGATGCTCGGACATCTAGAAGGACTCATGCGAGCTAGTGTCCTTTTCGCCGAATCCGCGATAGCAAATTTGGTGAACAGTGGCTGGACACAGTCACCCACTACCGAGGTTAACCTGCTGTCTCCCCTTCCGCTAATGATACGGAGTTCGGCGCCAGGTCTTTGTACCCGGGAATTCATATATAAACCCCGAGCGCCCCAACTTCATTGCCAGAATCAAGGAGACATCAGACGAGAGCCTACTACTTTCTTGGGATGTCATCTAGCAACTCTGCTTTTCCGGTGGTCCAGGTGAGGAGGAAGACACACCGTCGTGCCAACTCCTTCGGAGACTTCATGTCCACGAAGGGAATTGCACAGCGTGGGAATAATCGTCCGCAAGGCAAAGAATCTCCAGCTGTTTTGCCGGGGGTATATAAGTCTTCGAGAAATTCATCATCAGGTGTTGAAGCCTTGGCTCTCAGCCCGTCGCAGTGCTTGGAGGAGACGAAGACCCGAAGCGGGACAACGGAGGCAACAGCAGACCTCGGCCCTTTACAGGGCCAGGTGGTGAAGGACACCGCAGGCGGCGTCAAGCGAAAGAAGGCATCTGGAAGGAACCAGAAGCCAGAAGATTCCGCGGTTACGCGGATGCCGAATCTTCAAGAAGACGATAGGGCGGAGCGTGCGCTGAGCGCAGAGGAGGGGGATGGCGACGACGGATTTACCTTGGTTTCTTCCAAGAGGAAGAAAAGGAAACCGCTTCTGACGAACGACGCAGCCGTCCCGGAAGCCACACCTCTACCGGAAACGGCACCTAAGACGCTGCGACAACCACCTATCGTCGTCTATAGGGTCACCGACGTCCAGGGACTGATTGACCAGCTGGCGGGCGACATAGGTGATGCTTTCGGCTTGGAAGTTCGAAGAGCTTTAATCCGGAGCTTCACCTCCAACAGAGAGGGGCATGAAAAGGCACTCTCCTTGCTGCAGAGTAAGAAAATCCAACACCACTTGCAGCCCATTGAAAGGGTGCCAGGGATGAAGCTGTTCATCAAGGGTATCTCTCGATGGATAGCAGTCGAAAAGGTATCCGAGGGACTCAGATCCCTCGGACACGAAATTCGTAGCGTACGTCGCCTTACGGTCACGGAGGACGGAAAACCGGTCCCCATAGATCGCCACGTAGCGAACGTGGTAAATACTCCATCGGCCATCGCCCCCGGGGACATCCGCCAGCTCTGCCACCGCTACGTCAATGTGGAGCGTTACCGTGGAGACAGAGGTCCACTCCAGTGCAGCAACTGCATGCGGTTTGGACACATCGGCATAGCTTGCTGGTGTGCGAAACGCTGCATGCGCTGTGCTGGAGCCTACGCAGTCAAGGAATGCTCCCAAGGAAGGGAAGATGATGCCATCTGTGCGAACTGCGGAGGACCTCATGCGGCCGTCGCTCGCCGGTGTCCCGCCTTTCAGGAGGCTGAGCGGCGACAACACGCCAACGCACGCAAGCCAGCACCAGGGAAGCAGGTGCCCAAGAAACCGGCAGCGGAACTGGGAAAAAAACTATTCCGACAAGTCGATCACGCTACAACCTACGGAGCAATCCTGAAGGGCCCTTCTCAGGACAAGGTTCAGGCTCTCTCCGGAGAAGAGCGGAACATGGAGGTGGATATCACAAATCCACCCAGGGATGCTGAGGCGGTCCGAGAACCACCACCAGCGCCAGCCGTAGGAGAGGCCAACAAGGGGAACTTGTCACCCCCCGACAGCCTCCCTCCGAAGGAAGCGACCCTTCCTTTTTCTTCCGAAGGGAAGAAGATAAAAAAGAAGCAAAAGAAGAAATCCCCGAACACCACCGGGGAAGAAGGAAAAGCCATTACGAAGCCAACCCAGAGGGCGCTTGGGAACACCTTCCGAACGGAAAGTGAAGAAGGCGAAAAACAAAGCCAGAAACAGGAAAAACGGAGAGATGGGACATCAACTGATAAGTCTCCAGTTTCCGCAGAGTCCTCGCTGACACCAGACAGAGAGGACCAGGAATTATGGCAGACCATTGCCGTTATTGCATGCACCTTGAAGAGACTCGTCACCTCGACGCAGGGCAAACTTCTCCTCTCACTCCTGGAAGCGCTGGTGCGCAGCAGGATCGAAAATTCAACCAACCATGGCTGAACGACCCGTCCTTCTTGCGCAATGGAACGCCAACGGAATTCTTCGCCGACGCGAGGAATTACGGGCGTTCCTCCAGGAGAAGGGAGCCATAGTCGCCGCTGTCAATGAGACGCACCTTCGGCCAACGGACGCCTGGAGGTTACCTGGCTGGACCATCTATAGGGCGGATAGGGATCCCAGGCGACAACGACTTAGAACATCAGGAGGTGCGGACATCCTCGTCCACAGGGCGGCGGTTAGAGGCCTCATTGCGCGGCGAAACAACGTGCGGCGCCAATGGCAGAAATATCGTACAGCGGATGTGAGAAGGCAGCTCTCAGAGCTCAACGTAGCGGTACAGGATGCCCTCCGGGAGGTCCGAGCGGACCACTGGGAGGCGCACCTGCGGGAGGAGCTCCTTTCGGAAGACGGCAACGAGGACCTGCCGTCGGTGTGGAAGATATGCCGGAGGCTGCGGGCCCCTCGAAGACTGGACCCAATTATTACCGACGGAGACAGGGAGGCACGATCTCCCATGGAGAAGGCGGAACTGCTCGCTGATCACTTGGTCTGCAGCTTTTCACCCAATCCTGGGAATTCCGCTTCTGCCGAGATTGAAGAAGAAATCGAGGCGTTTGAAAGAGCCGGAGACGCCGATCTGAAAGACGCCTCGGAAATTCCGAGATTCGACGAGAAGGACGTCAAAGAGGCAATACGTCGCCTCCGCACGAGGAAGGCCCCCGGCCGCGACAACATTCCCAATGTGGTCATTTGGGAGCTTCCAAAGGCGGCGGTGAGGTCCCTGACAAAGCTCCTAAATGGCTGTGTCAGGATTTTCTTCTTCCCGACCACTTGGAGAAGAGCGAGAATCGTCTGCCTGCCGAAGTCGCAGAAATTGGAGGTGGGTCCCGGGGAATTCCGGCCTATCTCCTTGCTCGACGGCTTCGGTAAGATATTCGAGCGACTGCTGCAACGGCCGCTGACTGATTTCGTCCGGGAGAATGACATCCTCCCGGAGGAGCAGTTTGGTTTCCGTGCGCAGCCTTCCACAGTCCATCAGCTGGTGTGAGCGGCGGATTTCATCACGAACAGCTTCAACACGAATAGGGCGGTTGCTGGGGCCTTCTTCGACGTCAGTAAGGCGTTCGATCGCGTCTGGTATCCGGCTTTCTTGTTGAAGATAAGACGACTCCATTTCCGACCTTGGATTGTTCGGATGGTTCACTCCTATTTAAGAGACAGGACACTCACCTTGCAATGCCTCGGGGCGAATTCAATGGTGCGTCGGATCTCCGCCGGCGTGCCCCAGGGATCAGTCCTCGGACCACTGCTCTTCAATATCTACTCCCACGACATTTCAACTCCACGTGGGAACCTCGAGATCCTGTCTCTCTATGCCGACGATACGGCCCTACTGTGCTGCTCCTGGCAGAAGGTTACCGCGGAGCGAAGACTGAAGAGCGCTGTGGCGGATCTCCTAGAATGGTACTGCCGATGGCGCTTTGCTGTTAACGCAAAGAAGACGAAGGCGATCATCTTCCATCCGGGAAATGGACGGCCGACATGAGTGAACCTAACTGTGAATGGAGTCGCCCTACCGTGGGAATCCGAAGTTACCTACCTCGGAGTGCTGATGGACCGGAAACTTCTTTGGAACGACCAAGCGCTTCGTGTACGTAGAAAGGCATTCACGGCGCTTAATCGGTTCCGGCGGATTATCCGCCCGCCGGTCCTTAGTATGGACACGAAGCGTAGACTGTACCAAGCGTGCGTGCTGCCTGTCATCGCGTACGCTGCTCCGGTATGGTCAGGAGTGTCGCGAACGAGTCTCGCTCAAATTCAGGTGGTGCAGAATTCTGCTCTTCGTAACATCATGGCACGCGGTCGTTGCGCCCGCGTTTCCGAGATGCACGAGGACGAAAAGCTGGAAACCCTGGACGTCCTTCTGCCTAGAATATCTGGAAAATTCTTCATAAAAGCGGCAGAAGCGGAAGTAAAAGTAATTCTCCGGGTTGGCGACATAAGGGTCTGGCCATGGGACCGCTACAAGCGCCCCATAGCATCCCAAGACGAGCAAGACACCCTTCCGGCAAAGAAGAAGCCAAGGCTGCTCTGAGCGGGAATAAATCAAACGACTGACAATGCAGAAGAATTCTTCCCGCCTTAGTAGCCTTGGAGGCTGGAAAGGGGCAGTGTAAGGGCTACGCAAGAGCCCTTGCAAGAAACTGCTCTATAAGCAAAGCAGAGCAGTGACTGAAGACACTAAAGGTTGTGGAAATCTCTTACGGAGGCCGAACCGGCTGTTGTCTCTACGCTTCCTCTTTCCTTCCGGCCCGGACTCCTTGTGTAGTAAGTCCAATAAATGTATTGCAATGAAAGACCCTCTTTGATTCCACGAACCCAACCCTACTATGTCCACCCGACATATGGAGTAAAGTCCTTGAGGAGTTATTTCCGGGAATATGTGGAATGGGCAAAGTGACACGCCAGAGACGCTGTTCAACGCTTCTGAATCCAACGAGGATGCATTATGGTTTTATAAAATGCAGTCAAGGGAGTAGGCAGAGGTATTTGCTTTGTTGCTGTCATCGTATAGTGCTCTCCCATTATGTGGTATTGGCGGGGTGGGTACCTTTTTCCTTTGCAGACAGTGGGCTTGGGTCCATACCGAATTGTCGTTATGTCAAAGTGAACTTATCTTTTCTTGCCAAGTTTTTTCCCAATGTGTTCTAGTTTTGGATGTTACAAGGTTTCGAAGTGCACAGAAGCCGATTTTATCTTGGCGGAGATGAGTGCGTTGCCAGAGGGCTCTTGTCTTGTTTCTAAGTGAAATTAGGCGCAAAATATCTGGAGGTAGTGTGGCACCAGCGATATAGGCCGGAGAAGGATGTTAGCAAGAGCGATGAATGATTTTGGTTAAGGTGCTTGTAAAATCTTGAGCCGCTTTCCCAATGCTGTCTGGAGTGCTAGCAGGAGATGGGACAAGGTTAATGGCCAAGCAGTTTTCTTTAAAAAGTTTCCAGTTAACTTTTCTAGTTAGTCCTGGTTGTATGAAGGAGAATAGGAACGCAGTAAAATATGGGCCAGTGGTCAGAGGCTGAAATATCAAGGTTAAGGATTTGGAATGCGATATCTGAGGAAAATAGAACTACATCCAGGATATCGGAGGAGTGGGGGTGATAATGGAAGTGGGTAGGGAAAGGCGGTGAGTGAATTGCGATATTTTTGGTAAATAGGAGCTTATGAGGGCTTGCCTTCGTGTTGTAGTGGTTTTTCAAGCTTTTGTGTTTTGTTTTTTATGCAATTTATGTTCCATTGTTAGGTTTTAAGGAAGTGGTTGTTTATTTGTGAATTAGGCACCATTTACAAGTTGAAGAAGGGCTGGTATAAGGTCATTGGTGAAGATGCTAATAAGGGTTTTATTGTCAGTAGGAGAGAGAAGTTTCGTAATTATGCTCAATAGATCAGTTCATATATTTGCGGTTGATGATTGGTCATTGATTGAGGGAGACTGTTGTCCAGAGGTTGGCGGAAGGTGTTGATCGGAGGTTGGGGGAGAGTTAAGAGATGATTGAGGAGTTCACAGCCAAACTGTCAGCTATCAAGAGGGCCCTAAAAGACATAAGAGAATGTAATGGCTCTTCTCTTATCTGTTCGCACTTATTGATTTCCCTATAATCCATATCAGTCTTGTCATCAATGCACCTGATGGTTCAGGAGATCTATTATACCCTGTGGTCCCTTCAGATAAAGGGGAAGTAGGTATCCTCTACATGGACTGCTGGTCATGTGGGAATACCAGGCATTGAAAAGGCTGGCAAAGCAGCAAATGAAGCCCTGGTCAATCTCAAAACAGACTCAGCTTTGCTTCCTGTGCTGGATGTCGGGGCTGCCTTGCTGAATTTGGTTCTGAACCAGTGGAAGGAAGCTTGGTGATTCTTGCAAAACGAGGAAGTTAAGGCCATAAATTTGGTTGTTTTGACAGGGCCCTCTTCCATCTGGAACATTCAGAGGGAAGAGGTCAGGATCACGCGCCTGAGAATAGGGCACTTAGCCCTCACGCACTCTTCATGGAGACAAAAATGCAACCTTTCTGCAATGTTTGTAACTTGCACCTGATTGTGACTCAGAAATAAATTATAAAAGGCCAGATACCTTTTTTAAAATATGAGATAATTTAAGCAATAGTTTAGGAGAGGACCCCAACTTTTTAAGTAAGGTTTCCGAGTTTTTAAAGGAATCTGACCTGAACGGACAACTTGAGTTTCCGTTTCCTTTTTTTTAAATAATTTTGTTTTTAACTATTTATATGTTTTTTATGCATTGACGTATTTATCAAAATTGGATTGAGGTTTTAAATGTTTTAAAAAGTGGTGCAAAAACAACCACAGTGGTTGATGCATCCAAAAACCCCAACTATTAATACGGGTTGGTTTCTTTGGGTAAGACCATTGCCTTCAGCTGAGAGATCTCAATGAAAATGCTGGGTAATACGGAAGAGAGGGTTGATCCCATGGCTGCACTTTCATGATGTTTAATGTACTTATCATTCTAAAGGAAATATGAGTTCCTGAGGCAGAATTTGCGAGGTCCAGGTTAATCCCTAGCTAATCTATGTGAGGTGAGGTTTTTGATGAGTAGCATGGAGCCATCAATGGGCGTATTTGTGAACAAGGAGATTACATCAAAGGTCACCAGCATGTTGACTATTTGGACTTCAGCATTCCGAATAATGTGAATGAAATCCATGGAAGTTTTAGCAAAAAAGTCAGTTTTTCTTGCGAAGAGTTGAAGAGCATGCGCAACAAATTGCGCTAGCTTGTGGGTTGGTGCATCGATGTTGCTGACGATAGGTTGTCAGCAACATCGATGCGTCATCACCTTAAGTGCCATCAAAGCACGCCGAAATTTGGAAACTAAGGAGAAAAAGAAACACAATGAAACTACAAGATATTAACTTGCATTGCTGGGAAGATAGCCCAGGCGTGTACACTAATAGGCAATGGTTCGCATTTTTAAATATAATTACATATTATGTATTTTATAGACTCCTTCCCATGTATGGTTAATTTATTCATTCATTTATTTATTATATTACCAACACGAAGCCCGGATACATCATGAAATGACTTTCTTGCTTGCAAGAAAGAAAAACATCTTCAATTGCCATTATATATTTGTGGAGAAAGGAAAGTCAAACGTTTGTATGTCTCCGCACATGTCCAATAATTTGATTTTCCTTTCCAGTATTTGATCTTTATACCTAATAAACGAAAATATAGTATCCATAGAGCATACTTTATTTCTCTTTAAAATTAGATCCTATTCTCAATCGAATTCGAAACATTTCATTCTTCACTTGTTTGTTACTGTTGCCACGGCAACAGCGTCACCAAATGAACGAATCAAAACAAACATTATTGCGTACTTCAGAAACAGCATTCTTTACACACTCACAGACCATAGGCTTTCCTTTCCAACTGAATGACATGGAGCAAATTCTTAACGGTATGGCTTCTCATTGGCGTAAACAAGGATATACTGCTTCAGGTTGCTAATCTTAGTGAATGTATTTTGGAAAGAATGGACGGGTGAGATCTTTTGTGAGATATATGACTTTTAAATTTGGAGAACACCTAATTACATACACAACAATAATACTTGCTGCTGAGATAGTCATGTTTAAATTGCTTTGGGCTCTGCTTGAATTGACTGCAGTATCAATCTCTGTAGAAAATATATTTGTAAATGTTCCTTTTTGAAGTAGTTAAGATCTATGTTTTTGGTAGAATTGAACGGGAGTCAAGTGTCAAACGACAGCTATAAACATCGTCAATAATGTTTAGAAAATAGTATTATTTCACATGCGCAATGATCAAACGATACATTGAGTCCAAATCATTCAAAATGGATTGTTAAAATACAATGGTTATAAATAGGGAGATTCGATATTTAAGTAGTTAACTTAAAATTAGATTTTTTTGTGTTCTGTAGTGAGGTACCATTTTATTTAATATGCTGAATCAATTCGCAAATACACCTATTAACGCCACAAATCCCTTGCTGTTGTGAAATACTCCTTTTTACTTGTGGTGATTGTGACCTGAATTCATTTCTTCTTCTACATTCTGTTCGATTGGCATTGCTTTTTTTCCTGAAAATGCCATTATTTAAGGATACAAGTGTGACCTTTATATTTCAAATGCATAAAAATGCGCCGGTATCCACCTCAGCAACAAGGGGTCACATCGATAACACTACTGAAAAGTGTTCCTTAGAGAAACGTGTTACCCGCCTCCAAACGGGAATATCAAAACCAAAGTCCTTTTGACTAGATTGTTTTAATTTATTTTGCCAAAATGTGAGATGTCTACGTAATAAGATAACGGAGATAGAGGCAATAGTCAAACATTGTGGCTACAATGTGCTATGTCTCAATGAGAACTGGATTGCAAGAAATGAATTTGATGTGTATAACATTAGTGATTTTTGCTTGGCATCATTCTACTGCCGATCTGTAGCAAAAAACGGTGGTACCTGTATTTATGTCCTGAAAGGTATGCCCTTCAAGGTAATTGACTTGGACAAATTCTGTCTGGAATTGATTGCACTTTGAAATATCTGCGATCATATTGAAGGACCTGAATTTAATCATTGCTTCTGTGTATCGCTCCCCTAATGGTGTTTTTTAACACTTCTTCAATCAACTGGAACTAGTACTATCCCTATTCTTGACTCTGAAAGCCAATATCATAATTTGTGGAGATCTCAAAATTGACATAACACTAAAAACTAGTGATTGTCAGGTTCTTGAAAATCTTTTGCTTTCTTATAATTTATACTGGGCAAACAAACAGCCTACTCGACTTTCTGCCTGCCTAGATAATGTAATTACCAATTATGGTCCTGAATTGTACAGTGTAAGTGTTATTGACTATCTCTTATCTGACCATCAAGGTATAAGCTTCACTTTTATTACTCAAATAACTCAAAAGATATATCCAAATAGAGGTAAAACCATAATCGTGAGGCCCATAACAATAGAAGGTTTAGAGAGTTACTAACTGCTTCTATCTTGTATTGATTGGCATGGTTTTTGCACAGACTCTGTAGAACAAACATGTTTTTCAAGTTTTTTAGGTAATTTCCTAGGCATTTTTGAGCAATGCTCTCCTAAAAAAATTCTAAACTCTATCCCCACTAAAAATAAAAAAAATCTCTGGTATACTTAGGAGTTATTAGCTCTTAGAAATGATTTACTTAGTTACTACCACTCTTACAAAACCAGTGGAAGCCAGCATGACAAAGAGGCCTACTTGAAATACAAAAGAGATTATTATAATTTAGTTAGGTGTGCAAAAAATAATGCTTACAAGGATTTTATATTGAATGCAAAAATAAACAAAAGGCAGCATGGAGTATAATCAATCAAGAAGTTGGTCATGGTAATGGAAAAGAAAATCTTCCTTTCACCCCAGATGCTGTAAATAATTTTTTTTTAAAAGCTGTTTAAGACAATTTGTTCTCTCAAAAAGTTGATGCTGCCAATATTGGCAATTTGCTGCAAAATCTTCCTCCGAATAATTTAAATTTTAAATGGAATTTTGTTACTCCACTTGATATTATATCGACTGTTAAAAAATCCAACAGTAAGGATATTTATGGTCTTTCTAACTCCCTAATAAAGGACATTATTGTGCTCATTGCGGAACCATTAGCAATGTTAGTCAATTTATGTTTTGAGACAGGAGATTTTCCAACAGCTCTAAAATATTCCAAAACAGTACCTGTTATAAGAAAGGTGATAAAGATGATTTAGCTAACTACCGCCCCATTTCCAAGGTCCCCGTTTTTGGTAAAATTTTTGAAGCTATTATGAAAGATGAAATATGTAATTTTTTTGAGTTAAATAATCTGTTTTCCAAATCCCAGTATGGCTTTCGATCTGGGAAATCTACAATTTTGGCAGTAGAGTCCATAGTTAATTATGTCATTAATGCATTTGAAGAAAAGGAATCAGTCTCAGTGACACTATGTGATCTTAGTAAGGCCTTCGACTGTGTTAATCATACAATATTACTAAGAAAGCTAGAATATTATGGTATTAAGGGAGTTGCACTGAAACTAATGAAGTCATATTTGGATGATCGCCACCAATTGGTTGAACTTGATGGCTGTCAGTCTGCAGCTCTTAAAGTAAAATGTGGTGTACCACAGGGCTCTGTGCTTGGCCCAGTACTTTTCATTACCATGTTTAATGATTTGCCCTGTAATATGAAACCTAGATCTGTTTTATATGCTGATGGCACTACTTTTGTGCAAAAGTGTCAACATCAAGAAGATGCAAAGTTACGATCTAGCGCTACCCAAAAACAGGCTAAGGAATAGTTTGATGTTAATCATTTACAATAAATACTAACAAAACACAGCATATTGTGTGCAGTCTTAAATCAAAAACAACTGATATTGAAACTGCTAAAATACTAGGAATTTATATTGATACAAAACTTAATTGGGAGACTCACATCAGTCAGACCTGTAATAAACTTAGTAAAGCTGTTTATATGTTAAGAAAGCTCAACTTTATCATTTCAAATGAGTATCGTTTAACACTTTACCATGCCTTCTTTCAATGTCATTTGAATTATGGTGTTGAGTTATGGGGTCATTCCCCTCATGTTAAACAAATTTTGCTACTGCAAAAGAGAGCTATTCGCTCTCTTGCTAATATACCACCACGTGATTACTGCAAACCTTTATTTATTAGGTATAGAATCATGACTGTATTTTGTTTGTATATCTTTTAGGCTCCGACTCATGTGAAAGTTAATCTAGAAACTTACCAATTAAGATCCAACCTCCATAAGTATTCCACAAGAGGTAAATCGAATCTAAATACTACTTATTGTAGATTGTCATTAACTTACAACACATTTCACAATATGAACATACCACTGTATAACTATCTGCCTAATCAGTTGAAATCAGATGCTATCCAGAGTTTCAAGAATAGGGTATATACCTGGTTACTTGCTCACCCACTATACTCATTGGATGAATTCTTTTGTGGCAGGTTTCATCACATTTAAGAAAGTATGTTTATATGTTAAATAATACTTATATTGACGACATTTAATATGGTTGTACCATTTTTAAAATGAATAAAGTATTATTATTATTATAGGTTGAACAGCAATGGTGATAGTGGGCAACCCTGCCTTACACCTCTTCCTAACACTACCCATCAGGACTCCTCATTTCTCATTCGCATCTGAGCAGTCTGAGACATATACAGGTTGCGGATTAGCCTCCTTTCCCGCCAATCTATTCCTATTTCCTGCAATATACTCATTAGTTTTTCACAATTCACTCTATCAAATGCTTTTTCGAAAGCTAAAAAACAGGCAAATACATCCTGGTTGTGTTCTATATTCCTCTCGATTAATAATCTCATTACTGCAATGGCATCACGCGTACCTCTCCCCTTCTTAAACCCTGAAAATGTCTCGCAAGTTTGATGGGCATTTAAACAAAGCAGAGGGACAAGGTTAGAGTAAAATTGATGTTGACTGATTGTCATTAATAATTGTGAAGAGTTCACGGATTAAATGTTTAATTTTGTGTGTTCCGGGGAAGAAAGTGGTGATAATATTAGGGCTTTTTGGCAGTTTGGTTTGATGAAGGGAGTGTGTTTGGTTGAGGGTTAGGATTTTACTGCTCAGTAGCATTCATGGTACCTACATTTTCTTAGAGAGTCATGTAGCTGATATAAGTACTTCTGTTGGGAGCGGATGTTGTTGCAGAGACGGAAGCCACGGACTGAGAGAGAATGGGATGGAGCGCTTTGCATGAGGTGGATGGCAGCTGTCAAAATCAAGCTATTGTTCTTACTAGTTGGATTAACGTGGACTGAGGTATAAAAGGTATTGTTTTGGAGGTGAATGTTAATATACAGGGAAGTGTCATTCAAGTCGGGTATGGAAGAAGTGAATGATACTGATGAGGATTTGAGAGAGGAAATAAAAGGGGATAAATTTTTGCGTCCGAGGAACCAAAGGAGGAAAATATCATTGAAATAGTGGGCCCAGAAGAGTGGTTTGAGGGTTTAGTATTGCAGAAAGTCATGTTCTAGTTTACCCATAAAAAGATTGGCATATGTAAGAGCAATACGTGTTCCCATTGCAGTGCCTTTTATTTGTAAATATATTTTCTCGTTGAATTGAAAAGCATTTTTGGTGAGAACAATTTTACTCTGTTTGATGAGCAAATCTGTGGATGGGGTGTGTTGTGTGGATCGTAGGGAGAGTTAATATTGCAGGGCGTCTCAGCCTTCTTTGTTGGGAATGGAGGTGTACAGAGATGTATTGTCTATTGTGGCCATGAGAATGGTCGTGTTGTTGGGCTGAACCAAGGCCACTGCATGTATCACATGCCTACATCCCACCCCCTTGTTCATTTCCCATTGGTCCCTTACCCCTCCCTCCCTCGTCCCTCCCCTGCACATGTCCCCTCCGCTATTCCACGAGAAGGCCAGTCTGAAGACAATACCGAGCCATTGAAACATCAAAACAATATATAGTGAGTGTCCTTTCTTTGTGTCCCTATTGTTTAAAAATCTACATCTGTGTTTTTATGTGTTTATATATTTATGTATGTATATATATGTATATATATATATATATATATATATATATATATATATATATATATATATATATATATATATATATATATATATATATATATATATACATATGTTATTAATATTAGGTAATCTACCCGTTAAGGTAGGTTTTTGGATGGAGACAGCTACTAAATAAAACATTTTGTGTCTCGTAAAAAAACACTAAATCCAGCATCCTACTCCATCAAGTCCCTCTTCATCTCTTAGTGCTTCCTGCCTCCCTTCATCCCGTCCAACTTCCCTATCCTGCTCCTTCCCTTTCCTCGTTTGTCTAACATTCTCCCCTCTATCACAGTCCTCAACATCCCACTGCCGGTCAATACCCCCTTCACTCTTTTTTCCTGCCTCTGTAGGATTGCTCCAAACAAGCCCCTATCCACGCCCACCATACAGAGTACTTCCTTGTTTGTTTTCTTCTCTGTCCATTTCACCTTCCCCATTCTTCTCCACACCCACATTTCAAAAGCCTCCAGTCTACATCTATCCTCCTGCTTCAATGACCACATTTTCGCACCGTACATAGCTATGCTCCATATCAGTGTTTTTACGAGTCTTTTTTTAACATCCTTACTCAACGTCCCTGTCATCAACTTGCCTCTCCTTGTGAAAGCCTCTTTGCCTAGCGCAATTCTTCTTTTTACGTCCCCACTACTTTGAACGTGTTGGTCCAAAAAACTACCGAGGTATGTAAACTTTCTATCTGCTCTGGTTTTTGCCCTCCTATTTTAATGTTTAGCTTAGCATTTTTCTTTCTAGACCATCGCTTAACCTTTGTTTTATTAATATTGATTCTCATCCCATTCTGTCGCACTGAATTTCCAATTCACTAAGCAATGCTTGCAAGCCCTTGGCTAACTGACAAACTAAAGCTTGGTCATCAGCAAACCTAACTGATTTAACGAATTCTCCACCCACCTTCATTCATACCTCCAGTTCTTCCCATGCCTCTTTCATCATTTCCTCTGCATATAGGTTGAACGGTAGCGGTGATAATGGGCAACCCTATCTTACACCTCTTCCTAACACTACCCATCAGGACTCTTCATTAACCACTCGCAGCTGAGCAGTCTGAGACATATACAGGTTGTGGATTAGCCTCCTTTCCCGCTAATCTATTCCTATTTCCTGCAATATACTCATTAGTTTTTCCCAATTCACTCTATCAAATGCTTTTTTGAAAGCTACAAAACAGGCAAATACATCCTGGTTGTGTTCTTTATTCCTCACGATTAATAATCTCATTACTGCAATGGCATCATGCGTATCTTTCCCCTTCCTAAACCAAAACTGATCCTCCCCTAAGTAATCATTTGCCCTTCTCTCTATCCTTTTTTTTATGATCCTGAGAACAACTTTAGCTGCATGGGATATCAAACCTATCATCCTGTAGTCCTCTCATGATTTTCCCCTAACCTTTTTGGAATTGAAATTAAAAATGATCTCACAAAGTCTTCCGGCCAGATTCCCTCCTCATAAATACTACGGATCAGCCCATATAGCCTCTTCCTCCCACATTTTCCTAAGCCTTTTAAAAGTTCGGGGGGAATGTTATCCACCCCCACGGCCTTATTTAGTTTCATCTCCCTTAATGCCCTTTCTATCTCATTGTCTAGTATGCCTGGACCTAAGCCATCTTCCTCAACGTCATATTCCTCTTCTATGTCTAACTTTGTTGGTCTAAGTTCTTTATTATTCCTTCCATCTCTCTTGGATCTTCCCTGCATCCAATTTTACCTTACCCATCTTATCTCTAACTGCGATCGTTGATCTCCCTTTCTTACTTCCCGATAAAGAGTTAACTTTGCTGTACAGCGCACCGATTTTACCCTTCCTCTGCAGACTTTCCATATCCTCGCACTGTCTTCCACCATGCTTCTTTGCTTTATTTGTTGCCCGCCTCAATTTATTGTTTAATTCTTTGTACTTCATTTTTCCTAATTTTGTATTTACATTCTTCTATTTTCGCCGGTCATCCATCTGTGTAATCATCTCATCCGTGATCCATGGCTTTGTGGTGCTTTTAGCGTTAACGATTCCAATAGTGTCTTTTGCAACTTTAGACAACCCTTTCTTGATACATTCCCATTTTTCCTTGATAGTACGTAGCTCTTCACAATCCGCCATGATTTCCTCTACCACCTGTTTGAATTCCTTCATTTTCAAACCATTTAATGCTTCTACATTCCATTTTCCAACTCGCCGCCCCTGCCGTATTTTTTCGAAACGGACGCTACAGTTCATAACAACTAAATTGTGGTCTAAGTCCGCATCCGCTCCCGGGAAGCTGTGCGAATTTATCACACGTTTGCTAAAACTGTGTCTAACCAGGATATAATCTAGCTGATACCTCTCTGAGTCACCTGGCATTTTCCATGTATACCTGCATCTTTTGTGGTGTCTAAACCAAGTGTTGGTGATGACTAGCCCGTCTCCAGCAGAACTTAACTGCTTTCTCCCCGCGGTCATTCCTTGTGCCTAAACCGTAGTCCCTGACCTCATCACCATCTCTTCCCTTTCCTACCGTCGCATTGCAAACCCCCATCACTATCAAATGTTTCCCTGCAGGTTCAAACGCGATTATGTCCTCTAACTGATCGTATATCCTATCGTCCTCCTCTGCCTTCTGGTTGCTCGGTTGCATGTATACCTGAATAATTACCAAGTTCGTCGGTTCTGTTTTTATCTCTACTAGTAGTATTCTATCTGTTACCTGCTCTATGTTGACTACGCTTCTCCCTACCTCTTCATTTAATACTATAACAAGCCCTCGTTGGCTCTCGTCCCCGCCGCTGTATATTATTCTATACTAATCACTCCAATAATTCCCGCTATCTTTCCATCTCACCTCGCATAGACCTGAAATATCGATATTTCCCCTTTCCATCTGTCGCTTATCATTCTCCGGTTTCCCTGTCCTCGTCATTGTCCTAACATTCCACGTTCCTATTCTAATTAATTTGGTCTTCTTCTGTTGCGTTTTCTGTCCTGCTGCTGCCGGTTTTCTCTTGCAAGGGTTTCGTGGGATGACGACCGCGGAAGCCTTGCCTCCCCCGCTGCCGGCTACGACAAACGGCCGATTGGGCCGAGCCCCATAGTTGCCAGGACTCAAAATCTTTGTATAGTCCATAATGTTAATCTTTGGAATGGTAATTGAGGTAGAATCCCGTTGAGTTCCTCAATCGTTTTTTTAACGTGACACCATGACTTCTTGGCCGCCCCACTTGGGTCCGACGCCATTGCAGCCGCCTCACTGAGGAACAGACGCTGCGTGGACTACCTTTCGTCTGTCTCCTAACCTTTGACCTATCTGGCATTGGTGACCCTACCAGGAGATTTTATTATTACTCCCGCCAGCACAGCTCTAGGGGTCATCGGAACGCACGAGCCATTCTACCACGTCAAGATTGTAGTCCGGGGAGGGTTATATATATATATATATATATATATATATATATATATATATATATATATATATATATATATATTTCCAACAGGAATATTTTATTAGTTGAATAATATATCGGTCCATTCTATTTTATAATTTCCATTTCATCTGTACTTATCGTCATTTTAGAGATAGCTTCACATACCTGTGATTATAAATATGAAAAAATAGCAGTCTTAAGTTATGTGAATATTTATTTATAAAATTAAAATGTTAAGGGGTTAGGAACCCGTTTCAATTATATTTTGCAAAAAAATTAGTCTCTATTCATGCTGTAAATAATTGATAGTAACGACCAATGAATGCATTGAATCATAAATGTTTTTGACTATATCTACCGTAAATATGCAGAAGATTGGAGCCAGGCGATTGAAATCAATTCCAAAGGTGAGAAAGATCAAAATATCAAAAAAACTATGAACGCGACGACAAAATATGTCGCCTCACTGCTTTTACGCTATGATTTGAAAGTCGAAACGAGACAAAGAGACTGCGGGAGATGCCGCAACAGTAACTTTTAACGGACACATCCGGAATCTCCCGCAGTTTATTTGGAATTTGTCAAGGTGTAAACAGATACGTGTTTAAAAGTTGGCTCTTTAACCGTGTGGCGCATCCCGCACACGACTACGAATACCTGTGGCATTGTATGTACGGTATTTCGTCACAACATCTTGTTCCTTTAAAACCCTCAAAATTTCTGAGTTTAAGAGGAGGCCTCGATAGCAGAGCACAGGCATGTCCTGCCTGTGTTCACCGAGTGTCTCAATTTCGCCGGCGTCCGAGGCTTCGGCCGCCGGGATTCGGAGAGCGGCGCTGCCGGACTCTCTCGGAAGTCGAGGTTCCGATCGTGTTTTGTGTCGAGCGGCGGTTGACCGCCTAGTTCATCAAGAAGCGTGCGGTTTGACTCTCGACTTCTGCTGCCGGGAAGGCCGTGCTTTCGTTCTGTTTACTGGATCAAGACTGGCCTTGACTTTTGGTGTAGAGCTTAGGCTCATTTTTATTTGCTACCAACGGTCGCGTGTAGCGGGGAGGGAGTGCGCAATAGTGTTTATTTCTTTCTTGGAGTGCTTTCGGTGCGCTCTCCATGTTTTCGCGCTGGCGTGCTCAATTTGATTTGTTTCAAAATGGTCGTACATCACGTGGACACGCTCGCCTTCCAAATTGACGATAAGGCGAAGGCCCCTGCTCCGTTGGAGGTCCACCTCCTTACACTAGAGTTACTGGGCCTCACACCAGAAGAGATTGTGGATATCTAATTTGGATATAACCGCCATTTGGTATTCCTGAAGTTGGCAACTGAAGCTACTATGAAGAGGATTCTATATTTTATCCCACGAAAGCTACCGTTTCAATCCCTAAAGATCCGAGGACGACGATTACCATTGACGAGACCTTCGGTAGCCTTTGTAATGTCTGGGTTCTTCGTCTTCCCGTGGAGACCCCATTGGAAGATATAACAAGTGAGCTTCAACGTTTTAGAACAATCCATCGCTCGTGGGAGAACAGGTGGGAGGGCGACAAAATGGCGCGCGTGCTGACAGGTACGACAGTGGTGCGGATGACGGTGGAAAGGAATATCCCGTCGTACCTCCACATTGGCGGCAACCGGGCCATCATTTAATCTACGAGGGTCAGCGACGCACCTGCGCCCGTTGCAACCAAGAAGGCCAAGGTGGAGGAAAGCCAAGGTGTCGGCAATATTCCCAGGGGTCCTCTAGAGGTGGACCAATTCGATCGATCTCCTCCGGTTTCTCTCAACGGAGCCCCTTCGGCAGATGACCTCCAGTCCACTCCCGGCCCCCCAAGAGGCCACCTCCTGGGTTGGGCCGGTTACCAGCTGTGCTGCTTAAAAGAAGGCCCCCCGTTGAACGCTGCCGAGTTACCCGCTCTTCGTCGAGACCACGGCTGGGTCTTCTTCTTCGGACGAGGTCGAGGGGGAGGTATGCAGTGACAACTTGGGGCCTCGATCGTCGGCCCGTCGGACGAAACGCCCCGGGAAACGGCGAAGCTGTTGTCGCCTGGGCTCGAGCGGCGACCGAAGCGACGTAAGCCTAGACCAGGACTCTGGTAAGCGATGTCCGGTGCCCTTAGCTGTCCTCTCATTCCACCAATTAATATTATTTCGCTTAATATTGCTGGAGTTTATAGCGCTTTAAAAAGTGCAGTCCAACGTTTTCTCCGCGATCTCAGGGCTGATGTAATCCTCCTTCAAGAGGTAAAAGAGGACTTACTCTGGGATACAAACATCTTTCAGGCTTTCGGCAATTTCGCCGAAAGTCATTCTGGCACCACCACCCTAGTCCGAAATGGCATTCCGTTCTCTCATGTTCGCCGCCACGCTTCAGGCCGAAAAACGTTCGCAATCGTGAATGGTATCCATATCACGAACCTTTACGCTCCCTCCGGTGAGCGCGCGAGGGCAGAGTGCGAAACATATTTTAATGAACTCCTTCTCCCCAACCAGTATTCTTTCTTTGGGAGGGCCATATTGGGCGGAGATTTCTACTCTATCTACCGCCGAGGAGTAAGTGCCTCGAAAAGGGATGGGGTGACATACTATCCAAGCCGGGCACTCTCACTGATTCGAGCGATTGACGCAGTGCGTTCTTATTGTGCCGGTCCCACCCCCTTCACGCGATCAGGGCCTAACTCTCGGACGCGGATTAACTGCCTCTTCGTCTCGGCATCCCTAAAGAATGATGTTTAGAGAGTGGACACGTGCCCCTACGCGCGGAAGGATCTGGCCAGAAGTTTTCGTCCTCAGCGTCTACCCAGTTAGTGAGGGGTGCCTGAACTTCCTCCTGGAATGGCGCCACCTCAACTACATAGCCCCTTTTAACCTTTTGTTCGCTGTTACGAATGTTACAAAGTAATATGGGGACATTGCCTTCAGGTGACACCGAAGCAATGCTCGGCAGAATAAATAAATATCTCTCGCTTCCAATGACTTGCACTTCTTTGCCTTCAACCATCTCACTCTTTATCTTCGACAACACTACGGATAACGGCGCTACTCTAATAGATTCCTCTGATACAATTTTGCTCGATCGGCCAATCCCATTACTAGCGCCGGTCTGAGTTTCGCGAACTTTGCCATCGCACAAGGTGACAACAAATCTATCCTCTCTTACTGGCGAAAAAACACAATCATCACCCAACTTCTTTATCCCAAACCGGGAGTCGGAGGAAACCTCGAAGACATCGCCATTAACTTTGTACCTAGCCAAGCAGCTTGCTTGCGACGCGGGTGGCAACCTCTCTATGACTCTTTCGGCCTTCGCCACCTCTGCTAATTTCTGTGAATACTTATTTAGAGATCCGATATCCTTATTCCCTTCTGTCGATTCCTCCGTCGTTACTTGAAAACAAATTCCCTCCATGCTGCCGTTAATTCGCGAGTTACATATCATTATCTCTGCCGAAAAAGCACTTTGGTTTTTAGTGTCGCTTATCGTTTTTTCCTCAAGGGATGCTAAATTATACGTGGCCATTTGCGAATCATTGCCATTAATTATACCATAAATGAAAGAATCAAACGCCTTGACCTCTTCGGAAACTCCAATTTAATGGGCGCCTATGGGCTCGTTCATCTGCGATGTTACGCCATTAGATTTAAGGCCTGTCTCGTGTCCCTCACCCATTCTTATTTTCCGTTTATTGAACGATATACCTTTCCCGTAACGAACCATAAAATCAAGGCAACAATTTCAGAGTGTTAAAATCATTCGCCTTGACTGGGATTCAAACCCAGATCCCGCAATATCCGGTTGAGTGCTTTAGCCACTTAAGCTACTGAGGCGTCCTCTTAAACTCTGAAATTTTGGGGCTTTTAAGGGAACAACAGCACTCGACCGGATATTGAGGGATCTGGGTTCGAATCCCAGTCAAGGCGAATGATTTTTACACTCTGAAATTGTTGCATTGAAATGCACATTAGCGGATGACTCCGTTAAAAGTTACTGTTGCGGCATCTCCCGCAGTTTCTTTGGAATTCATAAAATCAAGGCCTAGAAGACCGTCATAGTTCGTTTCCCCCAAATCCACTACTAAGATGTCATGGGGATATAATTTATGATCAATCAAAAATTGCACGAACTCTGTCCGATGATTGGCAAGGGATGACCTGACGCGCTTCGCACCCGAGAATTGTAATCAGAATTCCTTAATTGGCCAAAAGGAAATTTTTTACTATCAATGATGGTAACGGCTGCTCTCGTTTCCACTAGAAAATTGTTATCTTTCCTAAAATTATACACTACTATTGTCCATCCTGCTTCTTGAGTTACCACTAGAATTAAATCTGTCCCGACCTCCCAGTCGGGAGATCGGCGTTTCCCGCCACAAAGGGATTTTCGTGCCTCGGGCAGCGTCTGGGAAGATGGCCAGTCCTTTGACAAATGCCTCATTTCACGAGCGGGCAATCTTTAGCCATATGATTTTCATTTCCACAATTTAAACACAAAGACGGCCTCGTTCCCCTCTCCCTCTCTCTACACGCTCGACCAATGTGACCGGTTTTACCGCAGCGAAAGCAAACGCGTGCGCCGTGATTATCTATCCTTCGGTGTCCCTACTTGCACCGGGGGAAGCAGTCTTACTTTGGAACCCCTTCCGACAGCCTGTGCGGCGTTAATTTGTCCCACGGGAAACTGCCAACCTGCAACATTTGGCGGATTCGCGTTCATACCCTACCAAGGCGTTATATTTGGAGATGGCGGCCACCTAGGGGGTTACTGACACAACCACGCATGAGACTGTTGTGGTGAATTTACGTCTCTGTTGACGGCGTAATTTCTGACACTAGCTTCTTAAACGCTTGCGAACCCTTCTGTCTCAATCAAGTTTGTTGGATTACGAACCAACACAAACCTACCAATCTTTTCCTTCAGCCCAATTAAAAATTGCACAAGAAGTCTACCTTGAATTCTTCGCTGTTTCTAAATCAATCTCGCCCCATGACTCGCGTAGCCTACGGGCGACATGGCGCAATCTGGTTGGAAATTCTGCGACGCTCTCCAGCGGTTTTTGTACGCAAGTGTTAAATATTTTTTCTTACATGATTGGAGATGCCTTTAGTGAAAATCTCCTTTTGAGATTAATGGAAAAATCCGCGTATGAACCTGATATGTGATGATTTGCAGAGACAAAATCCGCGGCGGTTCCTCCAAGCCGAAGTTGAGGGACTCCTAAGGTCTGTGCTTCATTCCAACTACTAAGATAACTTACAATACGAACGCTTTCCAAACATTTGCCAACCCCAATCTCGACTTCCCCGCTAAACGTTGGAATTAAATGAATCTGGCTGCCAATAGCGGCGGTTTGCGCTGCTTCTCCGCAACCATTTTGCGGACTCGCGCTACTTCCCGGCCGATCTAACACATTAACCAAAGGTGTGAAGTTGAAAGCACTGCCGAATTTCAATCCATTTGCGGTTTCTTGATAATCGAGAAAAGGGTTAGGGTTCCCCAGTCTATGAGGGTTAAGGCCATCCATCGAGAAATTCAACCCAATGCTAATTACATTAAAATTTCACTGCGCTTAATTAATTTATTTTTTCATACTCCGAGTGTATCCGATACCCATGGTGGGCGCGTAATGGGCTAATTGATGGTTCCTGATGAAGTGACGCTTAGTTTAATTGCGCGCAGAGAATCGCGATGAGGTTATAGCACGTGTCTTAAAATAATAATTCGTTAGGTCAGCACAGATTAGAATATCCCACCTGTCAGAGAAAATACGGAACTTCCGATTTAAAGACGTACACGGGCACATGATAATCTATGAGACACTGTCGCATACACTGAATAAATCACTAGTCCAACCGTGCAACCCCTCACCTGACCGCAATATGTCGCAAGAGGGGTTTCTATAAGCGACACAAAGGGTATCGGGGAAGGTTAGAGTAACTACACCGAGTATTACCAAAGCAGCCGTATATTACCCAACATCAGTCATAATGCACCATTTACATAAGTATAAGCAAATTATGGATGGCTAGACCCTCGGTAAACCAACGCGAGTACGGACAGAATTAAAATGGCAGAAAATTACCTGGGACGGGGTAAATGCAGGGTGGACGCGGTCACGAAACACATAACCTAGGCAGAGCCCTCTTCCGTCGGAAAAGAAGGGAGTATGGCAGGGTGGACGCGGTCACGACACGCATAACCTAGGCGGAGCCCTCGTCCGTCGGAAAGGAAGGGAGTATTGCAGGGTGGACGAGGTCAAACGAACGTAACCTTGGCAGAGCCCTCGTCCGAAGTTTAGTCAGGAAGAGGACACACTGTCGCAACAAGCGCAACATAGCCGAAGCATCGTGCCCTACCGGTCACCGCCAGATAACCAACTGACTGCTTTTTGCCCGGCGACCAGGGCTTTTATACCCAATTTAGGATTCAGGGGAGGAATACTTTTGAAACGTTGTCTTTGGTCACGTGGGACATTCGGAGGAGCCAGGGAAGGAGTACCATGTCGCATACTTGCGACAATAATTATTAATTTTTGCAAAGTTACCATCTAGAATTTCGTTTAAGTACTCGTATATTGAGCTCTGTTGTTTGAAATATTAATTAATCTTACTTCTAATGATTTAAACCGAATAGAAATAATTTTAAAATCAAATATTTTCTCAAACAACATTGTTTTACTATTTTTACATTATAAACGAATATATTAAGAGCATATAACTAAACAGCATACTGTATTACATTAATGAAATAAGACTAGATCCAAACTCCAATTTGAAACCTTTCGTTCTTCACTTCTTTGTTACTATTGCCATGGTGACGTCGCCACCAAATGTTCAAACCAAACAAACTTAATTCTCAAGTAATGTATTAGATTGTTCTGTCACATTTTAAATTTCACATATCGCTAATGCCTTTGAGCATACTGTGCTTACCTTTAGAAATACACAATACACGTTCATTAAGGCTATATAGTATTCATTCTCAGATTCAGAATGCACAAATTATTTGATTGCATTGTGAATTAATGGGTGACATTAAAGGATCAACCGTAGCCAAAAGTTGTATTGCACTGTTTGAAAGAATACATCTCCTCTTTGAGGTGAACTGTCTCATTGTCTATTTTAAGGTTATTTATGTGTATTTGAACTTCTTCCTATTTACGCCACACATGGAAAGAATGGACTGGTGATATCTTTTATGAAACATATATATTTCAAATTCTGGAGAACGCCTAATTACATTCACGACAAGATTACCAGCTGCTGAGATAGTTGTCTTTTAATTTGTTCTGATGATAAACTCTGCTTGAATTGACTGGAGTATCCATCTAAGCGTAGAAAATATATATGTTAATGCTCCTTTTTGAAGTAATTATGGTCTATGTTTTGGATGGAATTGAACAGGAATCAAGTGCCAACCTACAGCTGCTAACTACAAATTAACATAAACATATTAAATATTAATCTTCATTACCTCAAAATAAAACATCCAGAAACGGACATTTTCCCAGATTTATGAAGAAGGTTTGATTGCCCAATTGCTTGATGCGTGAGTGTTTTGGTGTCCGATGGATTCCCAGCAACATCACTAGTCAACACTTCCAAGATTTCCTTTGACTGCTTCTCATCCTGTTTATTTAGAGATTGATGAAACTGCTGGAATTCTTCAATGCTTTCGGGCATTAATTGATCATTACTCAATTGAACTAATACCTGTGGAAATCAAGTTATATGCTGACCACTGTACTGATTCTTTTGTTGAAAAAAATCAAGTTTTATAGATTGGTAGTGAATAAATACTAATGAAATTAGTGTGTTGTTTTCCATTGATCATTCTTCATAAAACTATGAGCAAACCAGTTCAAGAATGATATTTGTCAAAGAGATTCTCACTCCATTCCCTTCAAATGTTATGCCACAGCATAGATATGTGCTCGTCAAACACTATCTGCATTTTGCAGACAATGGTACCTTTATGAGGGATATACATCCTTGTGTCAAGCTGAATGAAATTAGCCCTCTGCTTGTATTTCTCAACAAAAATATCTTAAGTTTGTTGACACCTGAGAGGAAGATTTCTATTGATAAAAATGTTATTCTATACAAGGATGAGCTCTCACTGATGCAGTTCGTTTCCCTGAAACGAGCCAGATTTGGGGTGGAAACGTTTAGATTTGCTAAGCCTATGTCTGGATATATATGGTCATTTATTATTATTTCTACAGGAAAAAGGTGGGTCATGATAGTCCAGGAGGGTAGAGCATTGGACTATTGGTCCTGAGTTCAAACCCCAGGCAAGGCACTCAGGGCACCTGATGCTCCAGTCAAGCTATGTGATTTTTCCTGGTACCAATCTTCCTGGTAAACCTTATCTGCCACAGTGAAAGTAACTGGCTCCCCTTAATACCCTGATGTGTGAATTTCACAGACTGTATAGAGCTAAGTACTGGGTGAACTCTACCTTCACCCATAAAGTGACCTTCCAGCATTGATTACTGTGCTTATGGTACACAGGAAATGGTCAGTATTGAACGTGGAATATACCAATCTTCCTAATACATCCTTAGATTGTGCTAGCAGTAATGAAACCTCTGCTAGGTCAAAGATTATTGCCTGACTGCAGACAACTATTACACCTCCTCAGAGCTGGCTGATTTATTGGTTTCAAAAGGAACCGATAGACATGGGACATTGAGAATTAAAAGGAAGGAAGTACTAGATGACGTATAGACTAAAGAAGTTGAAAAAGGAGTAATTGACAGCCCTCCAGCAAGGCAAAGTGATTGCTATGAATTGGGAAGATAAGATGGCCGTTAAGTCTCTGTACCCTTTACAGTACATAATACGGAATTTGTGGAATATAAATGAAAAGGATATGGTGCTTTAAAAGCAAAAAGTTGCTGTTGTGTACAATAATACAATAGGTGGAGTAGAAAGGGAAGATCAGCACCTGACAAATTTCCCCATTATGAAAAAGGGGTTCAAATATTATTTAAAACATTTTTCACTTGTTGGACCAGGGCACATGGAATGGATTTCTGTTGCAGAGAAAGGGTGGTGGACCAAAGGGTAAGTTCAGAATTTAGAATCAAACTAGTGGAAGATGTAATTGAGAGGTACATTGCATATGATATAACATGTGAGGGTGGAAGGCCTTCAGTAGAACCAAATCCTTGATCCTCTATTTAAGTTACAATTTCCCAAGTATATTCCGCCTACAGAGAAGAAGGAAAAGCTTTGTAGGATGTGTGCAATTTGTTGTGCCAAAAGGGATGAAACAAACAAAAAGATTGGAAAAGAAGCGAGGTGGCATTTCCAAGCATGCCACAGCCGCTAAGAACAGACATGTGATTTTATGAACGGGTGGAGATTTTCGTGTGTTTTAAAAATATGGTTAAAAGAATTCGTAAATCATGCCTTAAGTTTCTACGTCATATCATTTTAATCCCCATGTTCTTTCGTCATCCTGTTTTTCAACAGGAATTAATAATTCTAAGTCCTCGATGACTTCATTTGCGTGTGAGAGATTCTGAGCAACTTTCTTTTGCCGCTGTGTTTGTAATTAAAAATTCGAAAATTATGAAGAAATGTTGCTGTTTCTCTCGCTTTTAATACACAAAACATTCTATATAAAAATAATTTAATTAGAATGAGCCAATTGCGACATGCCATACATCTTCAATCGTTTTCTCTCTGAATATTTGGATTATGCTGATTAAATCGTAAACAATTTCTTTCACTTTTTCCACGTTTTTTCATTGGTAGTTGTTGATGCGAAAGAAGAATGGGGGTCCTGCTACCGACCGACCAATCGATGCTTATGGACTGTGCCGTTAGCTGCATCTTATACCAATATCCAGCTATGCTGATCAATGGTCGTAGGATATAAGTGGTTTATGGGCGAAGTTAAGCTAGTGAGTATATTTTATTGCAGTTTGTGACAGTATTATATTTGGAGATTATGACAGCCCATTTATGCTTGCTTTAGCACAATTGTATCTGATATGGGGATTATCAGGGTAATCTCATAAAGGTTCTAATAATGGGTTGCCAGTATTTCCTATTGCTTGTTGAAATGTCGTGGCTAGGTCGATTAGATATGTTGGAAGGTCCGGTATTTTTAGATCCGTGTGAATATCTGAGTTTCTTACAAACCAGGCGTCGTTGGCAAGGGTTCGTAGAGTATTATTTTGGAAGCATGTCATTTTCTTCAATTTGGTTGCGGCTATTGAACCCCAGTCTGGGTAGCCTTAAGATAGGTCGTATCATAGATTTAAATAACAGTACCTTGGTGAGAAGACGGAGGGGACTGGTGCGTTTTATGAGGGGATAGAATAAGAAAGCAGCTGAATTGGCCTTGTTGAGTGTGTGCTTGCCAAGTGAGTTTACTGTCCATTTGTACACCAAGAAATTTAGCTGATGATGCCTGGAGGATTATTTCCCTGCCATAGTAGATAGCAGTGATGTGAGGATTCATCCATTTTCTGGCGTAGTTTACGTTTACGCATTTTGTGGTGTTAATGGTTAGTTTCCAATTGGTCATCCACTCTGCTATGCTCTTAAGGTGTTCTTGGACATTTTTTGCGGCATGATTTGGGTCAAAGGAAGTTGACGCTCTAGCTCAGTCATCCTCATAGCGGTAGCTTTTGGGTCGGAGGGGAGGTCGTTAATATAGAGGTGTAATAGGACGGGTGACAAAATTGATCCTTGAGAAAAGCCTGAGGATATGGACCGGGTAGTTATTTGGCATTGTTAAGGGCTACAAAGAACGTGCGGTTTGAAAGAAAGCAGGGGATGGTCTTATTTAGGTATACTGATATGTCGGTTTTAAGCAGTTTATGTATTAAACCAGTTCGCCAGAACTTGTCAAAAGCTCTTTGGAAATCAAGGAAGACTACTTGGGTGTGCTTGTGGATGTGGGAGCCGAAAGTGATCTGTTCAACCAATCTTGTTATTTGCTGAGTCATGGAATGGCGACGGCGGAAGCCAGTGTTCTCAGGTCTGATCAAGTCTAGGGCCGAGAATTCTTCTTGTAGCCTGTTTAAGATGCATTTTTCTAGAAGTTTGCCCATGCAGGGGAGCAGGCCACTGGGTCTATAGTTCAGGATATAAGAAGGATTTTTATCGGGTTTTGGAAGGAGTATTATCTTAGCTGTTTTCAATGCCTTTGGGAAGTACGATTGGGAAAGACAGGCGTTGAGGATAGAGAGTAGGTGTTTGATAAAAGATTTAGGAAGGTTGTTCAGGTGAAGGTAGGAGATTTGATCGGGTCCTGGTGATGACTTGGTTTTGGAGTGGGACATAATGGAGTAAAGTTCTTGAGGAGTAATTTACAGGAATATTTGGAATGGGCAAAGTGACAGGCCATAGACACTGATTAACGCTTCTGAATCCAACAAGGATGTATTATTGTTTTTAAGAATGCATTCGAAGGAGTCGGCAGAGGTATTTGCTTTGTTGCTGTCATGGTATAGTGCTCTCCCATTATGTGGTATTGGCGGGCTGGGTACCTTTTTCCTTCACAGACAGCGGGCTAGGGTCCATACCGAATTATCCCTATGTTGGAGTGAACTTATTTTCTCATGCCAAGCTTTTTCTCCAAGTAGTTGTAGGGCTTCTCTAGTGTTCCACAGTTTGAAGAGAAGTTCACAGTGAACAATGCCTTCTCTGTAATTGGCTGTGTGTGGACCACCACAGTTCATGAATTTGGCTGGGGAGGTTTTGTGTTTCTGGCATTCTCTATAATGGTGAATGCCAGCACATTCGGTGCATTGAGGTGGGAGGCCGCACGTCTTGTAGGTGTGCCCATTGCATTGGCAACTTAGGCACTGTGGAGGTTCAGGTGGAGGTTTGTATGGTTCCACCAAAGTCTTAAGGTGGAGAACCAAATTTAGCTCTAGAAATTCTTTAGAGCAGGAGGAGACCTGGATTCGGACTTGGTAGGGCAGGAGAGGGATGGGGACGATTCGTGGGAGCTCAGCATTAGGGTTGGCGCCCTTTCTGCACTCTGAAAACAGTTTGGTCGGGTGGAACGCAGTTGAGAGGTATTCTCCGCAGAGAAGCCAATGTCCGCCAGAGCTTCTTCAATGTCTTCTTTTGGGATATTTGTGGGTATTCCCCGAAGGACAAAATGAGGATTTTTGTTTGATTGAAGTTGGTACGTACCTGTATAGTATGCGTAGTTACTGGAGGTGAGTTTTTTAGTGACAGCTCTGAAGTTGGAGATGGTTTGGCATTGAACTCGAATCTCATTGCGAATGAGATTTGCCACAGGAGGAATTGTGCAGGCTTGCCGGATTTCATTGTATTTAATTTGCCAGTTGGTTATGTCCCAGAGAAAAATGGGAGGGATACGGGGTTTAGGAGGTGGAGTGGGCTGAGCTTCAGTGTCTGCATCTTGACATGGGGTTTCCTCATTTTGGTCATCCTAGGGGGAGGGGGAGAGGCAGGTGAAGCGGTTACATGTGGAAATTCGAGAGAATTGCTGGGCAGATTGGTTTCTGGGCTTTCGTTTGGTGGAGACCGTTTGGTAGGGCTAATCGGCAGGAGCAGAGCGCTTGATTGTAGGACTTTGGGTTTGGTATATAGGTTAGGCTCTTGAGTGGATTGAGGAGGAGTTTTACTCCCAGCGCACCTTGGCAAGTGGGCTGACGAACTGGGGGGGTCCTGCTCCAGGAGCGTCTCGCTTTATATAGCATCGCGCCTTTTGGGGGATGACATTACATTGGCAAAAGTAGTGAATGAAAATCATACAAAAATAATAATTAAAAAAACATTTATCTTCACATTGTTCACTTGTGAAATTCGTAACACTACATTAATGCAGTAACGTCGGCATTTTCTTAGCCTGAGTGTTCGTAAAAAAAGTCATAGAATTACAGCAAACATTAAAATATAAGTACATGTGACTAGGGTTAAAATGAAGGAGCACTCCGTCTTTGTTTTCCTCTTTCCTCAAAGCTTGCACTAATATTCACGTGAGCACTATACACACCGTCTGGAATAATAGAGCGAGGAGCATGCGGAGTCCGCTTGTCCAGCCGGTCTTCTCCTCCAGGAACCACGTTAACTCCTCAATGCAGCCGTAGAAGAAGGTCATAAATTTGAAGGACTAGCATACTAGTAACACAGTTATTGGCACTTCTGAAATTCGGTTTCCGGGCGGCGTTTGCGGCTCTTTGCCTGCGATTGTGCTTGCGGTGGGTGTGGTGGAGAGGTTTCCTGGCTCTCGGGGAATTTCCTGGGTGCTAAGGGAGTGCGGCAAGGGACCTTGGGATAGAAAGGGAGTAACTGTTGCAGGTAAATTGTCGCATCACCGAATTGGGTGGGCGCATTAGGGGCCAATCCATGTCCTTCCAGGTGTCGAGGCCGCCAGGTGGTTGTGGTCGCGACAGCAACATTGCGTCCATCGTCTTCCGTGAATCGGGCATCTTCTTCCCATGTGGAGGCGGTCATGGTCATCAAAGGTTGGGTCAGGGAAGGTACCAAGTGCAGATCCTTTCCAGGGATGGGCGAATACTCGGGGGTGAATGGGATACTCCATTCTGCATCGGCGTCCAAACTGCATCTCCGCCTCTGAGAGTCCTCGCACTTGCAAGTCGGACACATCACTTCCAAAAATGGCAACTAATTTCCTCCTCTGGGGTACAATTGCTCCAGGCAGGCTCAATCCCTCTTCCGGTTAAGAATGGATTTTAGGATTAGAGGAAAGTTCTCTACTAGGTAACGGTCGGAGATTATTGGGGAAAGAGGGATTGGAAGGAGGACTTGGAGTTGCAATATAATCTTCAAGGCCTTCGAAGTTGGATGGTGATAAGGAGACACGAGCGGGTTCTTTTGGAGAGGGGTATGCTGGAGGTTGCTCGGCGTCTTGTGGTGCAATGCCGTCACCTAAAAACAGGGGTAAGGGATTATCTGGCGGTGAGGGTAAAAGGTTACGCATATAACCTAGGAGACGTCTTCCGTGTTTCAGGTCCTCTATGTCTGCGGTAACCGAGCGTCTAACTTTAATTGTTTTGGAGGGTCCTCTCCAACGGGAAACTACCTTCCGTGCTTGACCACTTGGTGCTTGCTTGGTGCTTACTGTTTCGATAAGTGAGCAATGCAAAGCCCAGTTGTTCGTCCCAATCAGAGTGGTCTTGGGCTGCATAATGGGGAGTCACGGAAGCAAAGGAATGGTGTGCATGCCCTAGACGACCATTTGAGGCGGGGATATATGGAGAGAAGTGAAGATAGATTTTATTTTCAGTTCCCTGCAAACGTTTTTCATTAGTTCCGAAGTGAAGTTTGCACCTCTGTCTGCCAGTAAATATTTAAGCACACCGTGACGGCAAATTATGTGCTCGACGAAAAATCCTGCTACTGTTTTGGCCGATTGATCTGGAATCGTAAAGGCTTCATGATATCTTGTGAAATAATCTTGGCGAGTTAAATGATATCGGTTAACTCGGAGGGATAGGGGTAGTGGTCCAACAATATCCAAAACTAATTTCTCAATTGGGTAGGCGGCTTCAACCAGTGGCTGTAATGAAATATTATTCACGCGCAATTTGCTCTTTTGGCATTCGATGCAATGCTGAACGTACTGGAGGGTGTCCGAATAACAGCCTTTCCAGTTGAAGTTCCGCTGGACGATTTCCACCATTTTCTCGTTTTCGCGATGATTCCTGATAGGGGATTATCGTGGCAACGAGTCAAAATGAATTTCCGCATATTTTTGGGTGCACTTATTATTAAAATTGGTCCAATCTCCGAAGGGTCAACTTTCTATAGCACATTTTCCTCATCGTAAAAGTAGCCGGACTAATGGGAACTCCTTGAACCCGTCCCATCGCTATTCTCCACGAAGTCATTCAGTTTATGAAACAGTGTTGCACCGTGTCGGCCTCTTCGCAGGGTCCTAATGGGGGATTCTCGCACGAAATGAAATCTACTTCCTCACCTTTACTGCAAACAGATTCTAAAGACATCATGTGGTCAGGTTCTAGTTTAATGGTCTTGTTCTCAAAATAAATCTAGCTACGATACTTTTTCATAAAATCCAAGCCAAATATGCCTTCATTGAGTGGGTCCCCTAGATTTATTACTAAAGCATCATGAGGGTAAACACGATTGTCTATACAGAGAGGTACGCGACTCTGACCGTTTGTCATCAATACATGACCTGAGGCGCTTCTCACTCACGCGCGGTCGTACGGGGCTATTCCTAATGTATCTAAAAGGAACACTCTTTCGTGAAGTATCGTGACCGCCGCGCCTGTGTCTACAAGGAAGTTACGTAATTTTCCTATAATCTGCACGCTAATCGTCATTCCTTTCACTGGAGTGATGGATAGGATTAGGTCTTCCCCAACCCGCTGGTCGGGGTTATCCCGTTTCCCGAGGCCATTCGGTTTGAGCGCTCTGGACAATTAATTGGAAGGTGGCAAACTTCCTTACATATTCCGATGCATAGCGGGGGACAGTCTCGGGAAATATGTCTCCTGGCTTCGCAGTTAAAACTAGCTCGAGTTTTAGAGCGACAATCGCGAGCTTTGTGGCCCGCGCACCCACAGGAAAAGCATTTTGCAGCATATCCGGTATTTTAGGTGTTAGCTGTAGCATTCGGCCGCATAGGAGCTTCGTACCAGGCGGGTTTACTACCGGCAGAGTTATTTTGGGGCAAAAAGTGAGCGCTTCTTGAGTTCTGCAGCGTATTAACTTTTGCTGAAGCCAGTAGTTGAACGCAATTTGAAAACATCCTTTCTAGGGAGAGGAGGGAAACGCGAGCTAAGAACTTCTTACGCGGGTTTCTGGAAGAACTTTTCAGCCTCTCTAGAATGTGAGGATTGACCAAAGCATATTCTGCCGCCGTCCCATGCAGGTGTAAACGGGTTACGCAAAGAGTATAAGTTTCATTCCAAGAGCTAAGGTGCCTCGTGATTTTTAAGCATTCTAAAAATTTTTCGACCGTCACATCATCGTCACCGCTAAAATTCAGAATGAAATAGACATGGTTCCCCAATGTGTTGCTTGTGAATGGATTATTCCCTGTAGGAGAGGCTGCGGTGGCAGGCTCAATTGAGTGCACAGAAGGATCGAAATCATCTAGGTAAGTGGAACCCCTTAGTGAAGTCGACTCAAAATGGGGAGAGAAATGGTTTAGCGGGGAATAACTAGGCATAGCCATGACGGTAAACAGTAGCACGCGACACAGAAATATGAAAATGAATGCAGGTTACACTAGATTAGCCAGAGCAATAAGTTCAAACTACATACACAAAAGGGAAAAAACAAAATTATCAGTGGATAAGATTCCAGTAGTTTGATGAGGAATTGAAAAATTATCTTGGAATGTTAATGAACCACTTGGGGGATTAAGTTTTAGGTTACGGGTTCGAGACTCAAAATTTGACATTCGATCTCCTATTTGACATGACAATGACGCGAACTTATCCTTACTACCCCAATGCCTATGTCATGCAAACAGACGACCCGCCAATCTCAAAAACCTTCTTAGATCCACCAACCCTTTGGCACCCCCCCCCGTGGCAAATTTCCTGATATTTCCCCTACATGCAACCATCCCCGATGTAAAACCCGTCTTCTTATTGGGTTTACTCCCCACTCCCTACATTCTCTCATTGCCCCCTCACCACGTTCCCACACTAATTGCCTATCAAAAAACATAATTTATCTTTCTCCATGCAGACATTGCACTTCCTTTGACAGAGGCAAATGCATTACCCCCTTATCTATTCGAATGAATAATCACCGGTACTCCTGCAATTCTGCCTCACTCTCTACTCTTCCTATCCCTTCACACGCCAATTCCCATACCCTTTCATTCGACCAGCCTTTTGCCCATTACTGTGCCGCTCGTGGAAAACTTTCCGTACAATCGTTATATATATATATATATATATATATATATATATATATATATATATATATATATATATATATATATATATATATATATATATATATATAAAAATAAATATCTCACCGTCCGTCCTACCTTAGCGTCTGCCACATAGACAAATATTAAACAATTGAACACGGGTGAAAATTTCATCATTCTTAAAGGGTCATGCATACCAACATAATAAAAACAAAATCTTGACTATCGGACTGTCCAAATCCGCGAAAAACTAACTTTCAACAGGAAGAAATGTTAGAGTTCCTGAAATTTGACATGATACAAGTCCTATTAATTAATGTTTAAATAAATTTTCATCGTATTCTTAATGAAATGAAACCAAAACTGTTTCATTCGTTCCTACATAATATTAATAACTACTTACAGTTGCATGAAGTCCTAAAATCGCAACCATATACTAACCTGGCGGTATTTTGAATGATGGGTACGGTATTCACTAAGTCACGCTATCACATTATGCATGAGAATAGTGGTCACTTTATATGATGATTCAATCACTTCCAGCTCCTCGGTCCAATCCCTTTTTTATTCATAATATCTGGGATTTTACACATCCTCTCAATGCCCAGTTTCCTATTTTATTTAAATTCTGAATTAATCGTCTGTGTAAAGAATTATATAAAAAAATAAATATTGAAGGCACGATGTTTGGCTGAAAACCAAAATCCACACACGTGCTTGTAGACTATGCAAACAAAATTACCTCTAGAAGCACTCCTGGTCAATAGACATGTGGAAGCTGCATTACCTCTCAACAGGCATGCTAAGGTTTGAGGTCGTTAAACTATTCATACATTGTATTTCGAGAAGCGGATGAAGTATGGAGACATGTTCTAGGGTAAAAAAACAAAATGACCTCCATAAGCAATCCTGGTCTCTAGGCTCTTGGAAGTAACATTCCGAGGCATGCGAAGGTATGAGAGTGTTGCGTTCATTTGGTGTATTTTGAGAAGCGGAAGTTTGGAGATGTGTTCTAGTACTTCAAGCAAAATGCCCTTCAGAATCACTTTTAGTCTTGGCATATGGAAGTAACATTCCCCTCCAACACGCATGCCCAGGTTGAGGTCGTTGCATACTTCCAGATGGTTTTGAGAAGCGGAAGTATGGAGACGTGTTCTAATTCTGGAAAATGAATGACCTGTAGATGCACTCTTGGTCTTCAATCGTGGAAGTAACATTCGCACACATTACGCATGCCCAGATTTGAGGTCTATGCAGTATTCATCCAGTGTTTTTTTAGAAGCAGAAGTATGGGGACTGGTTGTAGTATTACAAAAACATGACGGTTAGAATGACTCCTGGCCTGGGCACCAGAAAGTAACATTCGTCCAAACACGCCAGCCCAGGTTTGAGGTCGTTGTAATTTATATTCAACCAGTGTATTTTGAGGAGGGGAAGTATGGAGACATGTTCTTGTAAAACAAAGAAAATGTCCTTCAGAAGCACTTTTTGTCTTGGCATATGGAAGTAACATTACCCTCCAACACGCATGCGCAGTTCTGATATCGTTTTATTCATCCCAGGTATTTTGAGAAGCGGAAGTTTGGAGACGTGTCCTAGTACTACAAACAAAATTACTTTCCCAAGCACTCCTAGTCTCGGCATGTGGAAGTAACATTATTCCACTACACGCATGCGCAAGTTTTAAGTCGTTTCATTCACCCAGTGTATTCTGAGAAGCGGAAGTATAGAGACGTGTCCTAGTACTACAAACACAATGACTTCCAGGAGCACTCCTGGTCTGGTGGCATGTGGAAGTAACATTCCCCCTCTAACACATTTGCGCAGGTTTGAGGTTGTCACGTTAATCAAGTGTATTTTGAGAAGCAGAAGTTTGGAGATTTGTTCTGGCGCTATGTCAACACGATTTTAACCTTGCTCTGGTAAAACTTTCAACTGCTGGAAAAGTGATTCCTATTGAGGTTTATCATCGGTTAAGGGCCCTTTATGGAAACAATGCTGGCCATAGGTGAGACGAGGGGACGTGTTCCTGCTATATGTCAGCATGGCGAATTTAAACAGCGCAACTTATAGAAGTGACTCCTACTGAGATTCAATCGTCGTTTTAAAAGGCTGTTCATTACGATGATGATGCTGTATGTAGATCTCCTGTTAATGGATGGGTGGTAAAATTTCGTGGTTGTGAGCCTGGAAAAGCCAATAATAGGTCATTGAAACCGGCAGCGGACCTCCGATAACTGACCCACAGGCAATATAAACATTGCAAACTCGTCATTGAAGATTTGATTGTAAATGACCAAACGCGAATCACTAATATCAAAAGCATATATCGCAAACCATATTTTTAGAATACAAATACTGTTGTACGTGTCGGCTTCATAATTGAAAATTTGGGACATTGTAAAATCTGTGTTCACGATGGGTTCACTTAAAGAGAAGAAACAAAATCCTCCTTGATCCCTTATGCGATCTTGTGCCATGCAATTTTGGTTTTTTTCCCTCTGAACTCAAAAGAGACCTCAAAGGGTAATCAATACACCTCGGACGATGAGGAGGCGAAGGCAAAAATTTGATAACAGCACACTGTTTAATCTCGCCATGTAGACATTAAGCACACACTAGAACACGTCTCCATACTTCCTCCGCCACTCAAAATACACTGGATTAATGTAAAGACCTTAAACCTTCGAGTTTGTGTTCGAGAGGGAATGATACTTCCACAAGCCCATGCCAGGAGGAACGTGGAATGTTAGGACAATGATTATGACGGGTAAACTGGAGAATATTAAGCGAGAGATGGAAAATGGAAGAATAGATATTTTAGGTCTATGTGACGTGAGATGGAAGGATAGCGGGGATTACTGGAGTGATAATTATAAAATAATATACAGCGGCAGGGACAAGATGCCATGAGGGGTTGCCATAATATTAAATGAAGAGGTAGGAAGAAGCATAGAAACATAGAGCAAGTAACGGATAGATTATTACTAGCAGAGATAAAAGCAGAACCGACGAACTTGGTTATTATTCAGGTATACATACCACTGAGCTACCATAAGGAAGAAGATGTCGATAGGATATACGATCAGTTGAAGGACATACTCGCGTGAATTTCCGCAGGGAAACATTTGATAGTGATGGATGATTCGAATGCGACGATAGGCGAGGGAAGAGATGGTGATGAAGTGGGGGACTACGGTTTAGCCACGCCGACGCCGCCGTCATGCCTTGACGCCGCCAAGCCATGGAAATTGTCTTCCTTTAAATAACAAAAAAACGGATCTTATTTGGATTCCATCATTTGTACTTCAAGCATTTGTACTTCAAGTACTCTGATATCTATGTGAACAGGGGAGACTTGCACTTTCACAAACTCACAGGGCAATCAAATATTTGGCGGAGCCAAGTTACACAAAGATTGTGAAGTTGGGAACATAACGCTTTATTTAGTTGGCACAGGAAAGTACGCAGCAATTACAGGACAATCTAATTGACATTAATTTCAGGTAAAGCTGTAGAACACATTATTACCACAACTATTAGGGGGCAGAACGACAGTATTGTTTGATCAAGACTCGGGATGTCCCTACAGTGGACAGATTTATTATTCTGAAGAGCAGAATAGCTAAATTATATTACTGCATCAAAATTTTTCTTGACTATAAATCGGGCAATATTTTTAGCCATAAACTGTCCTTGGCTCTGTGAAATGACATCGGAGGTTATTTCTTTAAAGGTATCATTGATGCCAGTTGAGTGTCTGGCTGCAGATGCCATGGCATTATGGCATCCCAGAAATAGCATCGACAAACGAATTGATATGCAGTAGTCATTTGTCAAAATCGTCCAACAAAACAATCTAAACATGAGACTTAAGAGTTAATGCTAGAAGTTTTAATGCACCTGATTTTTATTCCGTTTTTACTCAATGTGAAAATTTAAGTTTCAACAATTCTAAAGTTGAGCCAACGGCATTAATGAATTTATATTCGCAACATGGGACGATTATTGTCCATTGCTTTGAGTTATCTTGAGAATATTGAAGACTGTGATTGATGGGCAGATTGTTAAGTAAGCCCTAAAACGGAAAGAAAAGAGTTGGGATTGAATGAAAGAAGTGTCCATTATGGACACAATGCACAAAGATGCAAAGGTGCGATTTAGAGCAAAGGTACTTTCCTTTCTCCACAAATATATGCTGGCAATTGAAGATGTGCTATGGATACTATATTTTCGTTTATTAGGTATAAAGATCAAATACTGAAAAGGAAAATCAAATTATTGGACATGTGCGGAGACATACAAACGTTTGACCTTCCTTTCTCCACAAATATATAATGGCAATTGAAGATGTTTTTCTTTCTTGCAAGCAAGAAAGTCATTTCATGATGTATCTGGGCTTCGTTTTGGTAATATAATTTAATAAATAAGTGAATGAATAAATAACCATACATGAGAAGGAGTATATAAAATACGTAAAATATGTAATTATATTTAAGAATGCGAACCATTGCCTATTAGTGTACACGCCTGGGCTATATTTCCAGCAATGCAAGTTAATACCTCGTAGCTTCATTCTGGCTCGATTTCTTCTTTGTTTCCAAATTTCCGCGTACTTTGATTACACTTGGATCACTGCAGAACGGATAATAATAACAATTATATGGGGACAGTTTACCGCAATGCGAATAATCACAGTAGTAAATGGGGCGACTGGATAAATAACGAAGAGAGAACGGAATCTTAGCTTAAACTTGAAAAGTGAATACTACAAGTACTAATTAAGTACTTTTTCGGGTAAGTACATTGATAAATACCCAAGAATATTACCGAAGTGACAAGTCACGAAGCTATATTTACCCTTAGTTTTGAAACTAAGAGATTCGTTAAACATCGGTCTACATGACATAAACAAATCGAAAGACGAACATATCAAAACGCATGCTTTTGGCACAATTACGCGGAAATCTCTGTCGTTCTTCATTAGTATTAGGCTGGAAACACACACGCACGTCTTATTTCCGTTATTCACTTGTTTCAAAATAACAACAGTTTTAACGCGCAAAAATGATACGGTTCACCAAAACATTACAGATGCAAACAATGCAATTCTCTCAGGATACATTCAGTAAAGATTTATTACTCAAATATTCTAGAACTAGTTATACACCCTAATACATAGGATTTATTACGAATACGGCACATGTCTACGTGTCAATTAGCATACTGTCATGCTATTGAGAACGAAATTAGATGTTCTACAACGCTGAATGTAAATATTTTAAATAGTAGTATAATATTGTAGTAATGTAAATATTTTAAATGCTTTGCTCAATGATGTGCTATCAGATATTCTCTACTGTTCTAAACATGTTCATTCCTTCTCCAGGAATTCCAACATTGCCTGAACTATGCATTTAGCACTGATTCCAAACTGTGCAGTTCATGTGCGAATTCCACACGACTAGCACACCGAACTTCGGGTTGATTACTGCTTTTATGGTCTCTCTCCCCCCCTCCCCCTCTCGCCATTCCACCCCACATTTATTTGTACATTTATTCCTATTTATTAATTCCTAAATAAAATAGATCTGAGATTTTAGTCATCTTGTCAGTGGTGCAAAATGACCTTAGCCCTTGATGTACCCTATAAACCATTAATAGTACTACCAGGATAACGTGATGTAACATCTATCTGCTGGTGGGTGCCCGGTAGCTCATTTACTCTAGAAGCCCCTGTTCATCAGCTGCCTCTGACATTTATATTGATGCCCATGATCCTTTATTGAAAGGGCCAATGACCCTTAGTAAAAGGAGAGGACCAAAATTAGAATCCGCATGTGTCCACGTGGTGGTCTCTCACTACAATGTAATCCTGAGGGAATAACTGACCATGTTTTGCAGGAATATTCACAGCCAAACTGTCAGCTATCAAGAGGGCCCTAAAAGACTTAAGAGAATGTAATGGCTCTTCTTTCATCTGTTCGCACTCATTGAGCTCCCTATAATCCATATCGGTCTTGTCATCAATGCACCTGATGGTTCAGGAGATCTATTATACCCTGTGGTCCCGTCAGATAAAGGGGAAGAAGGTATCCTCCATATGGACTGCTGGTCATGTGGGAATACCAGGCATTGAAAAAGCTGGCAAAGCAGCAAAGGAAGCCCTGGCCAAACTCAAAACCGACTCACCATTGCTTCCTGTGGTGGACGTCGGGGAAAAAAATTATAAAAGGCCAGATACCTTTTTTAAAATAAGAGGTAATTTAAGCAAAAGTTTAGGGGAGGACCCCCACTTTTTAAGTAAGGTTTACAGGTTTTTAAAGGAAACTGACCTGAGCGGACAACGTGAGTTTCCGTTTCTTTTTTTTAAATAATTTTGTTTTTAACTATTTATATGTTTTTTATACATTGATGTATTTATCAAAATTGGATTTAGGTTTTAAATGTTTTAAAAAGTGGTGCAAAAACAAACACAGTGGTTGATGCATCCAAAAACCACAACTATTACTACGGGTTGGTTACTTTGGGTAAGACCATTGCCTTCAGCTGAGAGATCTCAATGAAAATGTTGGGTAATACGGAAGAGAGGGTTGATCCCATGGCTGCACTTTCATGATGTTTAATGTACTTATCATTCTAAAGGAAATATGAGTTCCTGAGGCAGAATTTGCGAGGTCCAGGTTAATCCCTAGCTAATCCCTGTGAGGTGAGGTTTTTGATGAGTAGCATGTAGTCATCAATGGGCGTATTTGTGAACAAGGAGATTACATCAAAGGTCACCAGCATGTTGACTTCTTGGACTTCAGCATTCCGAATAATGTGAATGAAATCCAAGGAAGTTTTAGCAAAAAAGTCAGTTTTTCTGGCGAAGAGTTGAAGAGCATGCGCAACAAATTGCGGTAGCTTGTGGGTTGGTGCATCGATGTTGCTGACGATGGGTCGTCAGCAACATCGATGCGTCATCACCTTAACTGCCATAAAAGCACGCCGAAATTTGGAAACTAAGAAGAAAAAGAACCACAATGAAACTACAAGATATTATCTTGCATTGCTGGGAAGATAGCCCAGGCGTGTACACTAATAGGCAATGGTTCGCATTCTTAAATATAATTACATATTTTATGTATTTTATACACTCCTTCCCATGTATGGTTAATTTATTCATTCATTTATTTATTATATTACCAACACGAAGCCCGGATACATCATGAAATGACTCTCTTGCTTGCAAGAAAGAAAAACATCTTCAATTGCCATTATATATTTGTGGAGAAAGGAAAGTCAAACGTTTGTATGTCTCCGCACATGTCCAATAATTTGATTTTCCTTTTCAGTATTTGATCTTTATACCTAATAAACGAAAATATAGTATCCATAGAGCATACTTTATTTCTCTTTAAAATTAGATCTTATTCTCAATCTAATTCGAAACATTTCATTCTTCACTTGTTTGTTAATGTTGACACGGCAACAGTGTCACCAAATGAACGAATCAAAACAAACATTATTGCGTACTTCAGAAACAGCATTCTTTACACACTCACAGACCATAGGCTTTCCTTTCTAACTGAATGTCATGGAGCAAATTCTTATCGGTATGGCTTCTCATTTGCGTAAACAAGGATATATTGTTTCAGGTTGCTAATCTTAGCGAATGTATTTTGGAAAGAATGGACGGGTGAGATCTTTTGTGAGATATATGCCTTTTAAATTTGGAGAACACCTAATTACATACACAACAATAATACTTGCTGCTGAGATAGCCATGTTTTAATTGCTTTCGGCTCTGCTTGAATTGACTGCAGTATCAATCTCTGTAGAAAATATTTTTGTAAATGTTCCTTTTTGAAGTAGTTAAGATCTATGTTTTTGGTAGAATTGAACGGGAGTCAAGTGTCAAACGACAGCTATAAACATCGTCAATAATGTTTAGAAAATAGTATTATTTCACATGCGCAATGATCAAACGATACATTGAGTCAAAATCATTCAAAATGGATTCTTAAAATACAATGGTTATAAATAGGAAGATTCGATATTTAAGTAGTTAACGAAAAATTAGATTTTTATTGTGTTCTGTAGTGAGGGACCATTATTTAATATGCTGAATCAATTCGCAAATAATCCTATTAACGCCACAAATCCCTTGCTGTTGTGAAATACTCCTTTTTAATTATGGTGATTGTGACCTGAATTCATTTCTTCTTCTACTTTTTGTTCGATTGGCATTGCTTTTATTCTTGAAAATGCCATTATTTAAGGATACAAGTATGACCTTTATATTTCAAATGCAATTAATGTACTCACTTTCACAGCAAACCGATAATGGTTGATTATATGCAGTTTAATTGAGTACACTATGCATTTAGGCGGGCTTTATTTTTATACAAATTCAGAATCAAAGGAAACAAAATTTAATTAAATATTGGAGCAATGTAAGACAATAAGAAGTCTCCTTGAATTTGAGTGTTTGTGTACAATAATTAAAAAATGTTTAACATCACCAATATAATGGCACGCTCATTTAAACTGTTAAATTCTCATTATGTATGATGAACAATCATACATCAATTGTCCTTTGATTATTGAGAATTTAGTAGACCAAAATGTGCAAACATAATAAAATGGCAGCCATCATAATTTCTGTCAAATTTCATTGAAGAATTAGCAGTTTTAATGTAGCTTGCTTGGATTTATTTTGATGAATGCACCAAACTCATAGGATTTCATTTCCACCTTACTCATCTCTCAATAAACAATCAGTGTCACAAAAACAGGGAAAAAAAACATACAGTTTTACATTTGAATGTCCACAATATGAAATGCGCTGTAAGTTGATCAAATTCCACAATAAATAGTATTATTTAGATTTGCTCAACCCCTCATGGTGTACAATCATGACTCCACAGCTAATTAAAAATGGTCTGCAGAAATCACGTTGTGGTGTATTAGCAAGGGAGGAAAAATCTCACTTGTGTAGTAGCAAGATTCGTATGATATGTTTAGGGAAATGACCCCATAACTCATCACTGTAATTCAAATGACATGGAAAGAAGACGTGGTCAAGTGTTAAACGATACTCATTTGAAATGAGAAAGTTGAGCTTTAATCAGTTCATTACAGATTTGACTGATGTGAGTCTCCCTGGTTAGTTTCCTATCTATATTAATTCCTAGTATTTTAGAATTTTCAACATCAGTACATTTTTATATACTATAACTGCATACATTATGCTGAGTTTAGTTAGTATTTAAATGTAAATGATTAATATGAAACCATCCTGCTTAGCCTGTCTTTGAGTGGCTCTGAATCGTACCTTTGCATCTTCTAGATTTTAATATTTTTGCACACAAAAAGCTAAATAAGCATATAAAACATATGTAGGTTTAATTTTACAGGACAAATCAGTAATCATGACGATACCAAAAATAGCTCAAAGACTAGAAATTCTTCATGAAATTCTTCAAATATGGGCATTGAAATTATAATTGGAAGTCGAATGAGGCCATGTCTTTATGAACAAATTAACCTTAGAACTACTAAAAATTTAAGAGAAATTAGTTAAATCAGACTTTTTTGCTAAGATACAATTTTCAAGGAAATAATGAAATTAACTCCTAATAATAATAATCTAGAAGGAATTTGAATCCTTAAATGAAACATCCTTATCCTGTTCATTCCCTTTTCTTGTTTGCCTCACATTTTCCCCTCTATTACCATCTTGAACAGTCCCCTGGCGGTCAATATGCCCTTCATCCATTTTTACTGCCTCAATAGGATTTCTCCCAACCAACCCCTCTCTTCACCCACCATACCAAGTACTTTCTCATTGGTTTTCTTCTCGGTCCATTTCACCTTCTCCATTTTCTCCACAGCCACATGTCAAAACCCTCCAGTCCACGACTATCCTCCGGCTTCAATGACCACATTTCCGTATATAACTATGCACCATATCATAAGTTTCACGAGTCTTTTTTTAATATCCTTACTCAACGTTCCATTAATCAACTCTCTACTCCTTATGAAAGCCTCTGTGCCTAGCGTAATTCTTCTCCATACGTCCCTACTACTTTGACCGTGTTGGTCCAAAATGCTTCAGAGATACATCAACTATTCTACCTGCATTTGTTTTTGCCCTCCTATTTTCATGTTAACTTAGCTTTTTTATTTCTGGAAAATTGTATAAACTTGGTTTTATTAATTATGTTTCTCAACCCATATCTGTCCCACTGAATCTCCAATTCACTCAGCAATCCTTACAACCCCTTGGCTGACTGACAAACTAAAGCTTAATTAATTTATTTTTTCATACTACTTGTGTATTTGATACCCATGGTGGGCCCGTGAGGTTATAGCACGTGTCTTAAAATAATAATTCGTTAGGTCAGCACAGATTAGCATATCCCACCTGTCTGAGAAAATACGGAACTTCCGATTTAAAGACGTACACGGGCACATGATAATCTATGAGACACTGTCGCATACACTGAATAAATCACTAGTCCAACCATGCAACCTCTCACCTGACCGCAATATGTCGCAAGAGGGGTTTCTATGGTGCGACACAAAGGGTATCGGGGAAGGTTAGAGTAACTACACCGAGTATCACCAAAGCAGCCGTATATTACCCAACATCAGTCATAATGCACCATTTACATAAGTATAAGCAAATTATGGATGGCTAGACCCTCGGTAAACCAACGCGAGTGCGGGCAGAATTAAAATGGCAGAAAATTACCTGGGATGGGGTAAATGCAGGGTGGACGCGGTCACGAGACACATAACCTAGGCAGAGCCCTCTTCCGTCGGAAAAGAAGGGAGTATGGCAGGGTGGACGCGGTCACGACACGCATAACCTTTGCGGAGCCCTCGTCCGTCGGAAAGGGAGGGAGTATTGCAGGGTGGACGAGGTCAAACGAACGTAACCTAGGCAGAGCCCTCGTCCGAAGTTTAGTCAGGAATATGACACACTGTCGACACAAGCGCAACATAGCCGAATCATCGTGCCCTACCGGTCACCGCCAGATAACCAACTGACTGCGTTTTGCCCGGCGACCAGGGCTTTTATACCCAATTTAGGAGTCAGGGGAGGAATACTTTTGAAACATTGTCTTTGGTCACGTGGGACATTCGGAGGAGCCAGGGAAGGAGTACCATGTCGCATACTTGCGACAATAGATATAAATTTTTGCAAAGTTACCATCTAGAATTTCGTTCAAATATAATAAGCTCTGTTGTTTAAAATATTAATTCTTCCTATTTACGACATACTTGGAAAGAATGGACTGGTGAGATCTTTTATGAAACATATACCTTTTAAATTCTGGAAAACACCTAATTACATTCACGACAAGATTACCAGCTGCTGAGATAGTTATCTTTTAATTTGCTCTGATGATAAACTCTGCTTGAATTGACTGGAGTATCCATCTAAGCGTAGAAAATATATATGTTAATGCTCCTTTTTGAAGTAATTATGGTCTATGTTTTGGATTGAATTGAACAGGAATCAAGTGCCAACCTACAGCTGTAAACAGTGTCAATATAAATTGAAAATAATATTTAATAATGTATTCCATGATCAACCAATACATTGAGACCAAATTATTCAAAGTGGATTTTTAAAATACAATTTATTGAAAGATTCAATATTGAAAAATTAAACATAAAATAAACTGTATTTAATACTCGCTTGGTAGATGATAGGGCTTCTTAAGTTATTTCCACAGCCATTTTGCAATTACCCAATTGGGTGCCACAAATCCCATATTATGAAGCACTCCTTTTTAATTACAGTGTTTGTAAAATGCATTCATTTCTTCATCTTCATTATATTTGATTGGCATCTATAGGCTTAGAAATGCCATTGATTTTAGAATATATGTATGACATATATAAGTCAATTGTTTTAAATGCACGCGATTTCAAAGCCATTTAATAATGATTGATTCCATGCAGGTTCATTGAGTTTAATTTATTTATTTTTTTAGGCTTTATTTTCAAAAAAAATTCAGAAACAATCAAAACAGATTTCGATGAAATATTGGAACAGTTTAAGATGATGAGAAGTCTCCTTGAATTATATAGTTTGTGTTCAAAAATTACAAAATATCAAACCAATTTAATGGCAGACTCATTTAAAAAGTTATTAATTCATTTATGCATTCATTGTCATTTAATTTTGGACAATTTATCAACCCAAATTAACATAAACATATTAAATATTAATCTTCATTACCTCAAAATAAAACATCCAGAAACGGACATTTTCCCAGATTTATGAAGAAGGTTTGATTGCCCAATTGCTTGATGCGTGAGTGTTTTGGTGTCCGATGGATTCCCAGCAACATCACTAGTCAACACTTCCAAGATTTCCTTTGACTGCTTCTCATCCTGTTTATTTAGAGATTGATGAAACTGCTGGAATTCTTCAATGCTTTCGGGCATTAATTGATCATTACTCAATTGAACTAATACCTGTGGAAATCAAGTTTTATGCTGACCACTGTACTGATTCTTTTGTTTAAAAAAATCAAGTTTTATAGATTGGTAGTGAATAAATACTAATGAAATTAGTGTGTTGTTTTCCATTGATCATTCTTCATAAAACTATGAGCAAACCAGTTCAAGAATGATATTTGTCAAAGAGATTCTCACTCCATTCCCTTCAAATGTTATGCCACAGCATAGATATGTGCTGGTCAAACACTATCTGCATTTTGCAGACAATGGTACCTTTATGAGGGATATACATCCTTGTGTCAAGCTGAATGAAATTAGCCCTCTGCTTGTATTTCTCAACAAAAATATCTTAAGTTTGTTGACACCTGAGAGGAAGATTTCTATTGATAAAAATGTTATTCTATACAAGGATGAGCTCTCACTGATGCAGTTCGTTTCCCTGAAACGAGCCAGATTTGGGGTAGAAACGTTTAGATTTGCTAAGCCTAAGTCTGGATATATATGGTCATTTATTATTATTTCTACAGGAAAAAGGTGGGTCATGATAGTCCAGGAGGGTAGAGCATTGGACTATTGGTCCTGAGTTCAAACCCCAGGCAAGGCACTCAGGGCACCTGATGCTCCACTCAAGCTATGTGATTTTTCCTGGTACCAATCTTCCTGGTAAACTTGATCTGCCACAGTGAAAGTAACTGGCTCCCCTTAATACCCTGATGTGTGAATTTCACAGACTGTATAGAGCTAAGTACTGTGTGAACTCTACCTTCACCCATAAAGCGACCTTCCAGCATTGATTACTGTGTTTATGGTATACAGGAAATGGTCAGTATTGAACGTGGAATATACCAATCTTCCTAATACATCCTTAGATTGTGCTAGCAGTAATGAAACCTCTGCTAGGTCAAAGAACATTGCCTGACTGCAGACAACTATTACACCTCCTCAGAGCTGGCTGATTTATTTGTTTCAAAAGGAACCGATAGACATGGGACATTGAGAATTAGAAGGAAGGAAGTACTAGATGACGTGTAGGCTAAAGAAGTAAAAAAGGAGGAATTGACAGCCCTCCAGCAAGGCAAAGTGATTGCTATGAATTGGGAAGATAAGATGGCCGTCAAGTCTCTGTACCCTTTACAGTACATAATACGGAATTTGTGGAATATAAATGAAAAGGATATGGTGCTTTAAAAGCCAAAAGTTGCTGTTGTGTACAATAATACAATAGGTGGAGTAGAAAGGGAAGATCAGCACCTGACAAATTTCCCCATTATGAAAAAGGGGTTCAAATATTATTTAAAACATTTTTCACTTGTTGGACCAGGGCGCATGGAATGGATTTCTGTTGCAGAGAAAGGGTGGTGGACCAAAGGGTAAGTTCAGAATTTAGAATCAAACTAGTGGAAGATGTAATTGAGAGGTACATTGCATATGATATAACATGTGAGGGTTGAAGGCCTTCAGTAGAACCAAATCCTTGATCCTCTATTTAAGTTACAATTTCCCAAGTATATTCTGCCTACAGAGAAGAAGGAAAAGCTTTGTAGGATGTGTGCAATTTGTTGTGCCAAAAGGGATGGAACAAGCAAAAAGATTGGAAAAGAAGCGAGGTGCCATTTCCAAGCATGTCACAGCCGCTAAGAACAGACATGTGATTTTATGAACAGGATGAGATTTTCGTTTGTTTTAAAAATATGGTTAAAAGAATTCGTAAATCATGCCTTCTGTTTCCACGTCATATCATTTTAATCGCCATGTTGTTTCGTCACCCTGTTTTTCAACATTAATTAATAATTATAAATCGTCGATGACTTCATTTGCGTGTGACTGATCCTGAGCAACTTTCATTTGCCGCTGTGTTTGTAATTAAAAATTCGAAAATTATGAAGAAATGTTGCTGTTTCTCTCGCTTTTAATACACAAAACATTCTATATAAAATAAATTTAATTAGAATGAGCCAATTGCGACATGCCATACATCTTCAATCGTTTTCTCTCTGAATATTTGGATTATGCTGATTAAATCGTAAACAATTTCTTTCACTTTTTCCACGTTTTTTCATTGGTAGTTGTTGATGCGAAAGAAGAATAGGGGTCCTGCTACCGACCGACCAATCGATGCTTATGGACTGTGCCGTTAGCTGCATCTTATACCAATATCCAGCTATGCTGATCAATGGTCGTAGGATATAAGTGGTTTATGGGCAAAGTTAAGCTAGTGAGTATATTTTATTGCAGTTTGTGACAGTATTATATTTGGAGATTATGACTGCCCATTTATGCTTGCTTTAGCACAATTGTATCTGAAATGGGGATTATCAGGGTAATCCCATAAAGGTTCTAATAATGGGTTGCCAGTATTTCCTATTTCTTGTTGAAATGATGTGGCTAGGTCGCTTAGATATGTTGGAAGGTCCGGTATTTTTAGATCCATGTGAATATCTGAGTTTCTTACAAACCAGGCGTCGTTGGCAAGGGTTCGTAGAGTATTATTTTGGAAGCGTGTCATTTTCTTCAATTTGGTTGCGGCTATTGAACCCCATGCTGGGTAGCCTTCAGATAGGTGGTATCAGAGATTTAAATAACAGTACCTTGGTGAGAAGACGGAGGGGACTGGTGCGTTTTATGAGGGGATAGGATAAGAAAGCGGCTGAATTGGCCTTGTTGAGTGCATATTGAGTGTGTGCTTGCCAAGTGAGTTTACTGTCCATTTGTATACCAAGAAATTTAGCCGATGATGCCTGGGGGATTATTTCCCTGCCATAGTGGATAGGAGTGATGTGAGGATTCTTCCATTTTCTGGCGTAGTTTACGTTTACGCATTCTGTGGTGTTAATGGTTAGTTTCAAAACGGTCATCCACTCTGCTATGCTCTTAAGGCGTTCTTGGACATTCGTTGTGGCATGATTTGGGTCAAAGGAAGTTGACGCTCTAGCTGAGTCATCCGCATGGAGGTAGCTTTTGGGTCGGAGGGGAGGTTGTTATTGTAGAGGTTGAATAGGACGAGTGACAAAATTGATCCTTGAGGAAAGCCTGCGGATATGGACCGGGTAGTTGATTTGGCATTGTTAAGGTCTAAAAAGAATGTGCGGTTTGAAAGAGAGGAGGGGATGGTCTTATTTAGGTATACTGATATGTCGGTTTTAGGCAGTTTATGTATTAAACCAGTTCGCCAGAACTTGTCAAAAGCTCTTTGGAGATCATAGAAGACTACTTGGGTGTGCTTGTGGATGTTGAAGCCGAAAGTGATCTGTTGAACCAATCTTGTTATTTGCTGAGTCGTGGAATGGCGACGGCGGAAGCCAGTTTGCTCAGGTCTGATCAAGTCTAGGGCCGAGATTTCTTCTTGTAGCCTGTTTAAGATGCATTTTTCTAGAAGTTTGCCCATGCAGGGGAGCAGGCCACTTGGTCTATAGTTCAGGATATAAGAAGGATTTTTATCGGGTTTTGGAAGGAGTATTATCTTAGCTGTTTTCAATGCCTTTGGGAAGTACGATTGGGAAAGACAGGCGTTGAGGATAGAGAGTAGGTGTTTGATAAAAGATTTAGGAAGGTTTTTCAGGTGAAGGTAGGAGATTTGATCGGGTCCTGGTGATGACTTGGTTTTGGAGTGGGACATAATGGAGTAAAGTTCTTGAGGAGTATTTGGAATGGGCAAAGTGACAGGCCATAGACACTGATTAATGCTTCTGAATCCAACAAGGATGTATTATTGTTTTTAAAAATGCATTCGAAGGAGTCGGCAGAGGTATTTGCTTTGTTGCTGTTATTGTATAGTGCTCTCCCATTATATGGTATTGGCGGTGTGGGTACCTTTTTCCTTCGCAGACAGCGGGCTAGGGTCCATACCGAATTATCCTTATGTGAGAGTGAACTTATTTTCTCTTGCCAAGCTTTTCCAAATATTTTCTAGTTTTGGATGTTACGAGGTTTCAAAGTGCACAGAACCGGATTTTATCTTGGCGGAGATGAGTGAGTTGCCAGAGGGCTCTGGCCTTGTTTCTAAGTGAAATTAGGCGCAATATGTCCGGAGGTAGTGTGGCACCAGCGATGGAGGCCGGAGAAGGAGGGTAGCGAGACTGATGAATGATTTTGGTTAAGCTGCTGGTAAAATCTTGAGCCGCTTTCTATATGCTGTCTGGAGTGCTAGCAGGAGATGGGACAAGGTTAATGGCCAAGCAGTTTTCTTTAAATATTATCCATTTAACTCTTCTAGTTGGTTCTGGTTGTATGAAGGAGGGTAGGAACGCAGTAAAATATGGGGCAGTGGTCAGAGGCTGATTTATCTAGGTTAAGGATTTGGAATGCGATATCTGCGGATAATGGAACTACATCCAGGATATCGGAGGAGTGGGGATGATGATGGAAGAGGGTAGGGAAAGGCGGTGAGTGAATTGAAAGTGAAATATTTTTGGTAAATAGGAGCTTATGAAGGGCTCGCCCTCGTGTGATAGTGGTTTTTCAACCCCAGGCAGAATGTTTGGCGTTTAAGTCACCACCTTTTATGAGCTTTGGGTGTAGTAGGGATGAGAGCGCTGATAAGCCAGGGGCGTCTGACTTTGAGGATGAAGGTGGAAAGTAGACTGACCAAATGTTAAGGGTCCCAGTAACTCCTTTTATTGCTATTCCAGCGAGTTCCAGTTTTTGGGTGGGTGGGGGTTGAAGTTATGTGAAGTTTAGGTTATTTTTGGATAGGATCATGACCCCGCAACCAGGATCATTGGCTCTATCTCTTCTGATTTTAGAGTAATTTGGACAATTAAATGTTTGGCTATTATTATTTTTGGTTTCTTGAAGAGGGATGATGTCTGGATAATGATTGGTTATTAGGAGGTTTAGCTCTTTTTTTTTGTTTTTTATGCCATTTATGTTCCATTGTAAAACTTTAAAGAAGTGGTTGTTTATTTGTGAATTAGGCACCATTTACAAGTTGAAGAAGGGCTGGTATAAGGTCATTGGTGATGATGCTAATAAGGGTTTTACTGTCAGTAGGAGAGTGAAGTTTCGTAATTATGCTCAATAGAGCAGTTCTTATATTTGCAGTTGATGATTGGTCATTGATTGAGGGAGAGTGTTGTCTAGAGGGTGGCGAAGGGTGTTGATCGGAGGTTGGGGGAGAGTTAAGAGATGATTGAGGGGTTCACAGCCAAACTGTCAGCTATCAAGAGGGCCCTAAAAGACATAAGAGATAGTAATGGCTCTTCTCTCATCTGTTCGCACCTAATGATTTCTATATAATCCATATCAGTCTTGTCATCAATGCAGCTGATGGTTCAGGAGATCTATTATACCCTGTGGTCCCTTCAGATAAAGGGAAGTAGGTATCCTCTATATGGACTGCTGGTCATGTGGGAATACCAGGCATTGAAAAAGCTGGCAAAGCAGCAAAGGAAGCCCTGATCAATCTCAAAACAGACTCAGCATTGCTTCCTGTGGTGAACGTCGGGGCTGCCTTGCGGACTTTTGTTCTGAACCAGTGGAAGGAAGCTTGGTGATTCTTGCAAAACAAGGAACTTAAGGCCATAAATTTGGTTGTTTTGACAGCGCCCTCTTCCACCTGGAACATTCAGAGGGAAGAGGTCAGGATCACGTGCCTGAGAATAGGGCACTTAGCCCTCACGCACTCTTCATGGAAACAAAAGTGCAACCTTGCTGCAATGGTTGTAACAAGCGCCTGATTGTGACTCAGAAATAAATTATAAAAAGCTAGATACCTTTTTTAAAATAAGAGGTAATTTCAGCAATAGTTTAAGAGAAGACCCCAACTTTTTAAGTAAGGTTTCCGAGTTTTTAAAGGAAACTACCCTGAACGGACAACTTGAGTTTCCGTTTCTTTATTTTTAAATAATTTTGTTTTTAACTATTTATGTTTTTTTATACATTGATGTTTTATCAAAATTGGATTGAGGTTTTAAATGTTTTAAAAAGTGGTGCAAAAAGAACAACTATTGCTACGGGTTGGTTTCTTGGGGTAAGATCATTGCCTTCAGCTGCGAGATCTCAATGAAAATGTTGGTCAGTACAGAAGAGAGGGGTGATCCCATGGATGCACTTTCATGATGTTCAATGTGCTTATCATTTTAAAGGAAGTATGAGTTCCTGAGGCAGAATTTGCGAGGTCCAGGTTAATCCTTGTGCTAATCCCTGTGAGGTGAGGTTCTTGATGAGTAGCATGGAGTCATCAATGGGCGTATTTGTGAACAAGGAGATGACATCAAAGTTCACCAGCATGTTGACTTCTTGGACTTCAGCATTCCGAATAATGTGAATGAAATCCATGGAAGTTTTAGCAAAAAAGTCAGTTTTTCTGGCTAAGAGTTGAAGAGCATGTGCAATATATTGTGCTAGCTTGTGGGTTGGTGCATCGATGTTGCTGACGATGGGTCGTCAGCAACATCGATGCGTCATCACCTTAAGTACCATTAAAGCACGCCGAAATTTAAAAACTAAGAAGAAAAAGAACCATAATGAAACTACAAAATAGTAACTTGCATTCCTGGAAAGATAGCCCAGGCGTGTACACTAATAGGCAATGGTTCGCATTCTTATATATAATTACATATTTTATGTATTTTAAACACTCCATCCCCTGTATGGTAAATTTATTCATTCATTTATTTATTATATTACCAACACGAAGCCCGGATACATCATGAAATGACTTTCTTGCTTGCAAGAAAGAAAAACATCTTCAATTGCCATTATATATTTGTGGAGAAAGGAAAGTCAAACTTTGTATGTCTCCGCACTTGTCCAATAATTTGATTTTCCTTTTCAGTATTTGATCTTTATACCTAATAAACGAAAATATAGTATCCATAGAGCATACTTTATTTCTTTTTTAAATTAGATCTTATTCTTAATCTAATTCGAAACCTTTCATTCTTCACTTGTTTGTTACTGTTGACACGGAACAGCGTCACCAAATGAACGAATCAAAACAAACATTATTGCGTACTTCAGAAACAGCATTCTTTACACACTCACAGACCATAGGCTTTCCTTTCCAACTGAATGACATGGAGCAAATTCTTAACGGTATGGCTTCTCATTTGCGTAAACAAGGATATATTGTTTCAGGTTGCTAATCTTAGCGAATGTATTTTGGAAAGAATGGACGGGTGAGATCATTTGTGAGATATATGCCTTTTAAATTTGGAGAACACCTAATTACATACACAACAATAATACTTGCTGCTGAGATAGCCATGTTTTAATTGCTTTGGGCTCTGCTTGAATTGACTGCAGTATCAATCTCTGTAGAAAATATTTTTGTAAATGTTCCTTTTTGAAGTAGTTAAGATTGTATGTTTTTGTTAGAATTGAACGGGAGTCAAGTGTCAAACGACAGCTATAAACATCGTCAATAATGTTTAGAAATTAGTATTATTTCAAATGCGCAATGATCAAACGATACATTGAGTCAAAATCATTCAAAATGGATTGTTAAAATACAATTGTTATAAATAGGAAGATTTGATATTTAAGTAGTTAACGCAAAGTTAGATTTTTATTGTGTTCTGTAGTGAGGGACCATTTTATTTAATATGCTGAATCAATTCGCAAATACACCTATTAATGCCACAAATCCCTTGCTGTTGTGAAATACTCCTTTTTAATTATGGTGATTGTGACCTGAATTCATTTCTTCTTCTACATTCTGTTCGATTGGCATTGCTTTTATTCTTGAAAATGCCATTATTTAAGGATACAAGTGTGACCTTTATATTTTAAATGCAATTAATGTACTCACTTTCACAGCAAACCGATAATAGTTAATTATATGCAGTTTAATTGAGTACACTTTGCATTTAAACAGGCTTTATTTTTATGCAAATTCAGAATCAATGGAAACAAAATTTAATTAAATATTAGAGCAATGTAAGACAATAAGAAGTCTCCTTGAATTTGAGTGTTTGTGTACAATAATTAAAAAATGTTTAACATCACCAACATAATGGCATGCTCATTTAAACTGTTAAATTCTCATTAAGTATGATGAACGATCATACATCCATTTTCCTTTGATTATGGAGAATTTAGTAGACCAAAATGTGCAAACATAATAAAATGGCAGCCATCATAATTTCTGTCAAATTTCCTTGAAGAATTAGCAGTTTTAATGTACCGTTCTTGGATTTATTTTGATGAATGCACCAAACTCAAAGGATTTCATTTCCACCTTACTCATCTCTCAATAAACAATCAGTATTACAAAAACAGTGTAAAAAAACATACAGTTTTACATTTGAATGTTCACTATATGAAATGCGCTGTAAGTTGATGAAATTCCACAATAAATAGTATTATTTAGATTCGCTCTACCCCTCATGGTGTACAATCATGACTACACAGCTAATTAACAATGGTCTGCAGAAATCACGTTGTGGTGTATTAGCAAGGGAGGAAAAATCTATCTTGGGTAGTAGCAAGATTTGAATGATATGTTTAGGGAAATGACCCCATAATTCATCACTGTAATTCAAATGACATGGAAAGAAGACGTGGTCAAGTGTTAAACGATACTCATTTGAAATGAGAAAGTTGAGCTTTAATCAGTTCATTACAGATCTGACTGATGTGAGTCTCCCTGGTTAGTTTCCTATCTATATTAATTCCTAGTATTTTAGAATTTTCAACATCAGTACATTTTTATATACTATAACTGCATACAATATGCTGAGTTTTGTTAGAATTTAAACGTAAATTATTAATATGAAACCTGCCTTTTAGCCTGTCTTTTAGTGGCTCTGAATCGTACCTTATTTCATATATATGTATTTAAGATTTTTCTTAGCTTTAGCCTTTTAACTATGTAAAAATCCCACGGGGATATTCCTTAACAAAGGTGTCCGATGCTATTTGCTTAAGGATGGCATTTGGCACGTGAAATTGTATCTCAAACTTTTTCATAAAAATTCACGAATGCCATTTCTAGGTGCTTTTGAGTGTCTGACTGCTGAGCCAGGGACATAATGGCCTCAACAAATGCGTTGCTTTGTGATTGTCATTTGTCGAAATTGCCATTCAAATCAAACAATGCAAACAAGAAATTTGCCACTTATTTCCTTCACAAACCCACCACAAACTCGAGCCCTCATGCTGACGGCATTAACTTCATTCTTCCCTGATTCTATCAAAGCATCAGAATGGCATCGGTCGTATCTAGGGTGAACCAAACCATTGAAGCTGATGAGACGTTTGACAAAAAACATAAGGTGCGCATTATTTATGTTCACTGAATAGCTAGTTTAATGTACATTAATGAGGTAACTACCATGCAAATGGGAAACAGAAGGAAAATAGAAACCTGATTTAACAAAGTTCAAGGATGCAACCTCTCGCAAGCAATATTCAACACATGCATCTATGGAAGAGACAAATTGAAGGAAACACAAAAATTGGGCGTCAAAGGAGCCAAGGATAAATGACGAAGCAATCAACATGCTCCGGTTTGCAGATGAAATAGCATGAGTGACGAAAAAGCAACAGGACCTGAAAGCAAATCTGATTATTATGGACCACCTACTTGGGGAATATAATATGAGCACAACAAGAAGAAAACAAAATCCTTGTGCGCGTGGAAGAGAAGAAGCTTAATCCAGATATCGCAAATTGAGGAGTGAAACTGGACCAAGTGGAATCCTTCTTTCATCTACTTGTTGGGCAGTAATATAGTAACATGGGATGGAAGAAGTTCGACCGACGTTAAGCAAAGAATAGCCCAGGCAAAGAGGACGTTCATTGAGAAAAGGCTATTACTATGTTCAAACAATATAAGATTGCAAACAAGGAAAAAGATGGTCAAAACGTTTGTGTGGAGCATTGCATTCTATGGATCAGAGTCATGGAATAGCAAAAAGGATCCCGCAAGGATGGCCAAAATACCAGTACATGGAAGGTCAAATTAAGAAGAACGTAAAACAGCAAACCTATCAAAGGGAAATGATGCTTAATAGCAAAGAATGGAGGCCCTGCAGTAAACCAATCTTAGGATTGTTATACTGATGTTGATGATGATTTGTTAGTTAACTTTTTAAAGTCAAATAATTCACATTTACCCCGTGTTTCATAATCATCATTTCTATATCACAGTACCATATCTATATCATACCTAATAAATATTTTATTACTCCAAACAAAACAAAAAATCCCGCATTCTCCTCTACATCAGGTCCCTCTTCAGCTCTGAGTACTTCCTTCCTCCCTTCATCCCATCCAACATCCCTATCCTGTTCCTTCCCTTTCCTTGCTTGCCTCACATTCTACCCTCTATTACCATCTTAAACAGTCCCCTGTCGGTCAATATGCCCTTCATCCGTTTTTACTGCCTCAATAGGATTTCTCCCAACCAACCCCTCTCTTCACCCATCATACCAAGTACTTTCTCATTGGTTTTCTTCTCGGTCCATTTCACCTTCTCCATTTTCTCCACACCCACATGTCAAAAGCCTCCAGTCCACGACTATCCACCTGCTTCAATGACCACATTTCCACAACTTATATAACTCTGCACCATATCAAAAATTTCCCGAATCTTTTTTTAATATCCTTAGTCAACGTGCCATTCATTAACTCTCTCCTCCTTATGAAAGCCTCTGTGCCTAGCATAATTCTTCTCCATACGTCCCTACTACTTTGACCGTATTGGTCCAAAACACTACCGAGGTATGTAAACTGTTCTACCTGCTCTAGTTTTTACCCTCCTATTTTAATGTTTAGCTTAGCTTTTTTCTTTCTAGAAAATTGCACAACCTTTGTTTTATTAATTTTGTTTCTCATCCCATATCTGTCCTACTGGATTTCCGATTCACTATGGAGTGCCTCATGCTCTTGGCTGACTGACAAACTAAAGCTTGGTCATCAGGAAAACTAACTGATTTTACGAATTCCCCACCAACCTTCATTTCTACCTCCAATTCTTCTTATGCCTCTTTAATCATTTCTTCTGCATACAGGTTGAACAGCAATGGTGATAGTGGGCAACCCTTCCTTACACCTCTTCCTAACACTGCCCAACCGGACTCCCCGTTTCATACTGGTACCTGAGCATCCTGAGACATGTACAGGTTGCGGATTAGCCTCCTTTCCCTCCAATCTAATCCTATTTTCTGCAGAATACTGATTAGTTTTTCCCAATTCACTCTATCAAACTCTTTTTTGAAAATTACGAAACAGGCAAATACCTCCTGGTTGTGTTCTATATTCCTCTCGATTAATAATCTCATTTCTGCAACGGCATCACGCGTACCTCTCCCCTTCCTAAACCCGCACTGATCATCTCTAAGTAATCATTTGCCCTACTCTCTATCCTTTGGTTTATCATCCTGAGAACAACTTTAGCTGCGTTGGATATCAAACTTATCATCCTGTAGTCCTCACATGATGTAGCCTTTTCCTCCTTTGGAATAGGAACTAAAACTGATCTCACATAGTTTTCCGGCCAGATTCCTTCCTCATAAATACTGCGGATCAGCCCATAAAGCCTCTTCCTCCCACATTTTCCTAAGCCTATTAAAATTTTCGCGGGGATGTTATCAACCCCGACGGCCTTATTTAGTTTCATCTCCCTTAATGCCCTTCCTATCCCATTGTTTAGTATGCCTTGATCTAAACTATCTTCTTCTACATCATGTTCCTTTTCTATGTCTAACTTTTTTGGTCTAAGCTCTTTACTCTACAGTTCTTCTATATACTATATTCTTTCCATCCCTCTTGGATATTTCTTGCGTCAACTATCATCTTACCCGCCTTATCTCTAACTGCTATCGTTGATCTCCCTTTCTTACTTCCCGATAAAGATTTAACTTTGCTGTACAGCGCACCGATTTCCCCTTCCTTTGCAGACTTTCCATATCATCGCACTGCGTCTTCCACCATGCTTCTTTTGCTTTATTTGTTGCCCGTCTCAATTTATTGTTTAATATTTTGTACTTCATTTTGCGTAATTCTGTATTTAGATTCTTTCATTTTCGCCGCTAATCCATCTTTGTAATCATCTCATCCGTGATCCATGGTTTCCTAGTCCTTTTAGCGTTAACGGTTCCAATAGTGTCTTTTGCGGCTTTAGACAAGCCTTTCTTAATACTTTCCCAATTTTCTTCAATATTACTTAGCTCTTTACCATCCTCCATGATATCCTCTACCGCCTGTTTTTATTCCTTCCTTTTCAACCCATTTAATGTTTCTACATTCCATTTTCTAACTCGCCCCCCCTGCCTTATCTTTTTGAAATGTACGCTACATGTCATAACAACTAAATTGTGGTCTGAGTCCGCATCCCCTCCCGGGAAGCTGTGGGAATTTATCACTCTGTTCCTAAACCTTCGTCTAACCAGGATATAATCTAGCTGATATCTTCCTGAGTCACCTGGCATTTTCCATGTATACCTGCATCTTTTGTGGTGTCTAAACCAAGTGTTGGTGTTGACTAGCCCGTCTCCAGCAGAACTTAACTGCTTTCTCCCTGCGGTCATTCCTTGTGCCTAAACCGTAGTCCCTGACCTCATCACCATCTCTTCCTTTGCCTACCGTCGCATTCCAATCCGCCATCACTATCAAATTCTTACTGCAGGAACACACGCGATTATGTCTCCTAACTGATCATATATCCAATCCGCCTCTTCTTCCTTATGGTTCTCGGTGGCATGTATACCTGAATAATAACCAAGTTTGTCAGTTCTGCTTTTATTTTTTATTATTTACTAGTAGTATTTTATCCGTTACCTGCTCTATGTTGACTACGTTTCTCCCTACCTCTTCGTTTAATACTATGGGACCCCTCGTTTGCTCTCGTCCCCGCCGCTGTATATTATTCTATACTTATCACTCCAGTAATCCCCACTATCTTTCCATCTCACCTTGCATAGACCTAAAATATCAATATTTCCCCTTTCCATCACTCGCTTAACATTCTCCAATTTCCTTGTCCTCATGATTGTCGTAACATTCCACGTTCCTATTCTAACTAATTTGGTCTTCTTCTCCTGCGTCTTCTGTCCTGCTGCTGCTGGTTTTCCCTTGCAAGGGTTTCGTGGGATGACGACCGCGGAAGCCTTGCCTCCCCCGCTGCCGGGTACGACACACGGCCGATTGGGCCGAGCCCCATAGTTGCCAGGACTCAAAATCTCAGTATAGTCCAACTTGTTAATCTTGGGAATGATAATTGATGTCGTTTCCCGTTGCCTTCCTCAATAGTGTTTTTAACGTGACACCATCACTTATTGGCCGCCCCAGTGGGGTCACATGCCATTGCATCCGCCTCACTGAGTAACAGACGCTGCGTGGACTACCTTTCGTCTGGCTCCTAACCTTCGACCTGTCTGGCATGGGTGACCCTAACAGGTGATATAATTATTACTCCTGCCAGCACCGCTCTAGGGGTCATCGGAACGAACAACCCCTTCCACCACGTCAAGGTTGTAGTCCGAGTAGGGATATATATATATATATATATATATAATATATTTAAATGAATATATAAATAGTTACACACACATATATATATGTGTGTGTGTGTGTGTGTGTGTGTGTGTAATATTGTGTGTGTGTGTAATTTATATATATATATATATATATATATATATATATATATATATATATATATATATATATATATATATATATATATATTTATATATATATATATATATATATATTTATTTATATATATATATGTATTAACATATACATTTAAATGAATATATAAATATGTACACGTGTATGTATAGTATATATATGTATTAACATATACAGGGACCTACCCAAAAGTGGTAGGACTGTTTTTCTCTGGTGCGAACGGTGTGATAGAGGAGGGTGCGCCTGGCAGGGTAAGGTGGAGGGGGCTCTTAGCAACAGAGCAACTCCAACCTCAGTCAATTGCGGGCTGTCGTTGAGTGAGGAGACCATTTTAGTGAAGCAAGTTTTCTGCCCGCGTCGAAAAACAAAATGAATCTGAATTTAGAGTAATGTTATTCCGTGAAGATTTGTGCGAACTTGGGAAGACGGCACCTAAACCCTCGATATGATGAAGCAGGCTTATGGGGAAACTCCTATAAGCCGTTCCATAGTATTTGAGTGGCACAAGTGGCTTAAATAGGGTAGGGAGCTCGTTGAAGACGACCATCGCTCCGGACGGCCGTCGACGGCAAGAACCGACACGAATGTGGACAGAGTGAGGACACTGCTGAACACAGACCGACGCTTAACTAGTGAAGAAATGGCAGACCAGTTGGGTCTGTCTGCATTCCCCCATCTAACGCATTATTACACAGGATTTGGCCATGCGCAAGATGTGCGCCAAGACGGTGCCGAAAATTCTGAGTGTCGACCAAGTGATAAATAGATAAAGAATGTACTACGGCCGAGTGAATGGAAAGAATATAAAACCCAAAGCCGTACACTTAAGGGCACTTATAGGGGGAATAAAGAAGGGGGTTTACAGGGAGTGAGAAAGTTATAGCAATCACTCAACCATTCCGGTATATTTAGACACATTGACCGTCGTGAATCGCAAACACTCAACACTCAGGGTTTACGGGGCGGGAAGCCCGACGCCAGTGACCCGTCATTCAGACCAATGAAGTATAAAATAAAAAAATATAACACTTACGCCCTCGCTCAGGTATTTGCAAACAAATTGACCTTCGCAAGTGACAAACACAGACACACTCAGGGTTTACGGGGTTGGAAACCCGACGCCAGTGACCCGTCACTCAAACTAGGAAGACACTGTAAGCACAGTGCTGGTGGGGAAATAGTGCCGAAAAAACTGACACCAGGTGTTTCGCATGCTAAGCAGGCCTCTTCAGAGAAGAATGATGAAATTAGTTGGAGCCAAAATATATAAGTAAAAGTTAAGTAGGGGAGGGGGGGATGGTAATGGACAGGGGAAGGTTATGGGGGGGGGGAGCACGGGTGGGTGGGCGAGGGGCCAACAGGAAAAGGTTCAATTCTTGGGAAATTTGAAGGTCAAAGGGGGGGGATGGTCGTTTGACCGTTGGGGAAGGGACGGTCATGATTCCGGAAGGGAGATTGAAAACAAGGATGACGATATTGGGCCTTTGTCACTGTTCATGAGTTTTTCTTTCGTTTTGTTAATGTACAGACTTTCGTAATGGTCGAGTAGGTGATTAGGTCTTCAATTGTGATGTTGTGTGAGTTTTCGTGTATGTGTTGGGCGACAGATGATTTGTTGAAATTTCCCAGTCTGTAACATGCAGCGTGTTCTTTAAAGCGTGTGCGAATATTTCTGCGAGTTTGCCCGATGTAAGAAAGGCCAAAATGTGGGCAGGAGATTTTGTAGATTCCAGATTTGTCTAGGGTCTCAATAGGATCTTTTGGATTAACAAATAGGTGTTCCAGTTTAGTTTGGCTAACAAATGTGGGTGTGTATTTGATTTTTTTGAATAAAATTGTCTGAGGCGTCACTTTGTGGAAGCGATTCATATCGGAAAAGAAAGAAATACTTAGTTGTTCCACATATATTTTATTAACACGACCTAGGTTTCGACTTACAAAGTCATCATCAGGTGAACTTTGTAAGTCGAAACCTAGGTCGTGTTAATAAAATATATGTGGAACAACTAAGTATTTCTTTCTTTTCCGATTTTTTTGAAGATAGAAGGAAGACCTTTTGTTAGTTGTGGGTGGTGAGGTAGTTTGACAAATTGCTTGTCACCTGGTGTATACATTGTAGTGTTATTTTGGAGATGTCTTTTGTTCCTGTGTTTTTTTAAGATGTTATCAATGAGCTTTTCAGAGTAGCCGTTCACCACGGCCGTGTGTTTTATGTGTTTTAATTCTGTTTGGAAATCCGCTTTGGACAAAGGTACATTGAGGAGCCTATGTACTAGGATGTGGTAGGCAGCGAATTTGTGTGTTTTGTGATCGAAAGAAGATTCGTGTATGTAATTGTTGGTGTGGATTGGTTTCCTGTAGATGTTGAATGAGAGGTGGTTGGAGGGGGTCCTGGATATCTTAAGATCAAGAAAGGGGAGGGACCGATCTGTTTCAGATTCGACTGTGAACTTAATTGAGGGATATTGGTTGTTGAGTTGTTTTTGGAATGCTTCTAAAGAGGATGAGTTAGTATCGAAGACTGCGAATATATCATCGACATATCTGAACCAAACCTTTGGGAAATAGGTAAATTTTTCTTGACATTGCTCTTCAAAGCGGGACATGAACAGGTTTGCTAGAAATGGAGAAAGGGAATTTCCCATCGTGGTGCCGAAGTCTTGTTTGTAAAATGAATTGTTGATGGAGAAATAGTTGTTACTCATTACAAGGTTCGTCAGGAGGATGTATTCTCTAATTTCTTCCGGGGAGATGTTCTTAGACTGGAGCCACTCCGCCACAAATGTTATGGTATCCGGGATTGGAACACTTTGAAAGAGTGACTCTACATCAAAGGACAAGAATTTCATGGTCTGTAAGAGTGATGTTTTTGATTTTTTCAATGAAATCGATGGAATTTCTGATATTGGATGAACTTTGAAACCCAAACTTGGAGAATTCACCCGTAAGCCACTTGGATATTTCGTAGGTGGGAGAATTGATGGCGGACACAATGGGGCGCATGAGGCAATCTGTTTTATGTATTTTTGAGAGTCCGTATAGGCGTGGGAGGTGTGGGTTCGAAATATTAAGTCTGAATTTAAGTTTTTTATCAATTAGGTGCTTGCAATTAGTTAATGCAGACTTATAGCTTAGGATCATTTTGTTGAGGGGGTTTTTTAAGATTTTGGTGTAGGGACCATTGTCAATAAGAGATTGCATTTTTTGGAGATAGGTGTCTTTGTCCAGAATAACACAGGAATTCCCTTTGTCAGATTTTAAGTAGAAGCAGTTTGTGTTACGAAGTGAGCGGATAAGAGGAAAGAGGTTACTCGGAGGTTGTGCACTCTTGTTGGGGACTTGCGTAAGGTTTTTCCTAATTTGGTTCCCACAGCAATCCCGGATTTGATTCTTGGTTCCCATATCAAGGTATTTAATGGCAGATGCTATGTGTGCAATGAGATCATTCCAGGGTGGTTTTGGGGGTTTAACACTGAAAATCAGGCCCCGGTTTAGTAAAATTAACTCCTCACGGGAGGAGCTGGTCTCGGAAAGATTAACTACAAAAGGGAATTGCTTCGCCTTGGCGACATGAGGATGGGTGCTTTCGTCCTTGAGGGAGAAGAATTTCTAGGAAATTGAGAATTGTTTTGGCCGTAGCTTATGGATGCTGACTGAATGGACTTTCCTATCATATTCTAACCACTCGGTAAATTCAATTGAATCCAGACCTGCCGTTAACTTAAGATGAATATTGTAGGCTTCAATTTCAAGTTTTGATCTTTTTGCGTAAAGGAATTGGATTTTAGACTTCAAAAATACGGCTTTTTATCATGGAATCATAGCGGAAAAATTGGTTTTTCCGAAGGTGGTCGAGGAGATGAATCGGGGGAGAATTCCGTTACTTTGGCAGTCTGTAACATGCAGCGTGTTCTTTAAAGCGTGTTCGAATATTTCTGCGAGTTTGCCCGATGTAAGAAAGGTCACAATGTGGGCAGGAGATTTTGTAGATTCCAGATTTGTCTAGGGTCTCAATAGGATCTTTTGGATTAACAAATAGGTGTTCCAGTTTAGTTTGACTAACAAATGTGGGTGTGTATTTGATTTTTTTGAAGATAGAAGGAAGAACCTTTTGTTAGTTGTGGGTGGTGAGGTAGTTTGTAGTGGTGGGTAGTTGAGGTAGTCACTTACAGTGTCTTCCTAGTTTGAGTGACGGGTCACTGGCGTCGGGCTTCCCGCCCCGTAAACCCTGAGTGTTGTGTGTTTGCGATTCACGACGGTCAATGTGTCTACATATACCGGAGTGATTGAGTGATTGCTATAACTTTCTCACTCCCTGTAAACCCCCTTCTTTATTCCCCCTATAAGTGCCCTTAAGTGTACGGCTTTGGGTTTTATATTCTTTCCGTCGACCAAGTGATCGTGCTCGTCGTGAGACAGCTCCTGGCCAAATACGGCGTTGCCATGTATCCGCACCTGACCTATTCTCCCGATTTGGTACCATAGTCAGACGTTTAATGAAAAATCAATATTCCCTGAAAATTGAGAGATACAAGCATATAGTGCGGCGACAGTGGAGAAAATATGGGAAACATTCAACATTCAGAGAACTTCATCAGTATAACAGCACCAAATAGCTTACTGCCCTCGACAAACGGTATTATCGTGGAGGACTCATATTTTGTGAAAAAATAAGGAGGATGAGGAAAAAAGAGTCAGTGGGACCGGATAATATCTCAATTGACATTCTAAAACTGGATGATACCGCAATAGCGTACCTGAGTCATCTATTCAAAGTAACTTTAAATAATGATGCCTTGCCCAGTGATTGGAAAAAAGCAAATATTACACCAATTTCAAAGAAAGGGGATAAAACAATTGCCAGCAATTATAGACCGGTAAGCATTACCTCAGTTGTTTGCAACTGAGGTAATGCTTACCGGTTTCGTGAAAAAATAAGGAGGATGAGGAAAAAAGAGTCAGTGGGACCGGATAATATCTCAATTGACATTCTAAAACTGGATGATACCGCAATAGCGTACCTGAGTCATCTATTCAAAGTAACTTTAAATAATGATGCCTTGCCCAGTGATTGGAAAAAAGCAAATATTACACCAATTTCAAAGAAAGGGGATAAAACAATTGCCAGCAATTATAGACCGGTAAGCATTACCTCAGTTGTTTGCAAAATAATGGAAAAAAGAATTGCTGACTACATTCGGTAATGGGTATTCAAACACAAACATGGGTTTAGAACGCGATACTCGAGTGAAACGCAGCTTTTGGGATCGGCGACGCAATAGACGAAGGAAAGGATGTGGATGCAGTAATTGTTGATTTTTTGGCAGGTTTCGACCGAGTGCCTCACGATAAATTATTGTTAAATTTGGATTCGATACCATTGGACTTGAGGGTAAAACAATGGATAAAAAAATTTCTTAGAGGCAGAACTCAAAAATTAAAATTAGGGGATACATTTTCAAATGAGGCGAGCGGTTTAGCAGGAGTTCCACAAGGCAGTGTTCTAGGGCCATTACTCTTCCTAATTTACGTAAACGATCTACCAAACAATTTACATTCCCAAATAAGACTCTTTGCTGATGACTGCATTATATACAGACGGAAAGAGCATGTAAATGACCACGTAATACTACAAAATGACATGGATCGCCTTGGTGACTGGGTTAAAAATAATAATATGGGCATTAATGTAAGTAAAAGTAAGCATATACATTTTTCAAATAAAAATAATGCAGAAAAGGAAATTTACACCATCTTTGGAGAAAGAATCCCATGTACCAGTCAATGCAAATATTTAGGCATTTATTTAACTAGGGAGTCCAAGTAGATAATTTGACACGGAAGGCATTTAAATTATATCATTGGGTGATGAGAAATTTAAAAGGAGGTAGCGTAGCCACAAAAGAAAAAGCATATAAGGCACTGGTTACCCCTATCCTAGAATACTCCTCTATAGTATGGGATCCATATGAGGTGGGACATATTAAGAAGATCGAAAAAGTTCAAAGAAAGGCAGCAAGATATGTACTCGGAAGGCACCAAAGAACAGATAGTGTCACAGAAGTGTTAGATATACTGAAATGGGAGAGTTTGAAAAATAGAAGAAAAAGGAGTAGGTCAGGCGCGATGTATAGAATTGTTAAAAAGGACGAAGCGTGGGAAGATTTATTGCAAGGGATAGAGAAGCCTAACTTAAAGGGAAAAAACGACCATAGCCACAAAATAAAAATAAGGACTCAAAAATCAAATAAGAAAAAATACTCTTTTTTAAATAGAACTATAACTGATTGGAACCAGCTGCCTGGAGGTTTGTTTTAGCCCTTTCCATCCAATTTTAGAAGTTTTAAGTATAAATGTAAAGCAGCCACTGTGTAATAAACATTATTGTTGATATTAAAATATTGTTCGTATGTGATGTGGACGGCATTTTGTATGTGATGTGGAAGTTTGTTTGTATGTGATGTGGAAGTGCCATTGTATGTAAAAATATTTTGTCTTTTATCTGTTTTTATGTGTCCGTATGTAATTTTCGTTGTAAGAGCTGTGACCATACTTGACCGTTACCACCAGGAAAATCGCCTAATTCGGTAGTGTTTTGGACCAACACGGTCAAAGTAGTAGGGACGTAAAGAGAAGAATTGCGCTAGGCAAAGAGGCTTTCAAAAGGAGGAGGGAGTTGATGACAGGGACTTTGAGTAAGGATGTTAAGAAGAGACTCGTAAAAACTTTGATATGGAGCGTAGCTATGTACGGAGCGGAAACGTGGTCATTGAAGCAGGAGGATAGACGTAGACTGGAGGCTTTTGAAATGTGGGTGTGGAGAAGAATGGAGAAGGTGAAATGGACAGAGAAGAAAACAAATGAGGAAGTACTTGGTATGGTGGGCGAAGAGAGGGCTTTGTTGGGAGCAATCCTATGGAGGCAGGAAAAGTGGATGAAGGGGGTTTTGACCGGCAGTGGGATGTTGAAGACTGTGATAGAGGGTAGAATGTTGGGCAAAAGAGGAAAGGGAAGGAACAGGATAGGGTTGTTGGACGGGATGAAGGGAGGAAGAAAGTACTCAAAGATGAAGAGGGACCTGATAGAGAGTAGGATGATGGATTTTGTGTTTAGTTAGGAGTAATAAAATTTTTGTTGGTAGTTGTGTCCATCCAAAAACCTACCTTAACCGGTAGATTACTTAAAAAAAGTAACGTATTTGTGGAATAAAAATAAATTAATGTTCTTGTAATATTGTGTTAATGGACACTTTTAGGATTTGCAGAGTATTGTTTAAACTAGGAGATAGGAATTTGTTTGACAATATTTGGGATTAAAGCGTAGGTTCTAATCATTAATGGTTACCAGATTAGAATCCAAAATTTCGTGCCAAATGATCCATAAAACGCATATAGTTCTAGGTATTGTATTAAGGTTCGTAAACTTGACTTGTAATCACTGGCATTGTAATGATGAACAATGGTTTTAATCAGCTAAAGCTCTTTTCGCTTTCAGAAAATATTTAATTGTGGTCTGGCGTCTAATTCCGTAAATACAATCAAAACCTTGGAAAGGTATTCTCGACGATATGGTCTTGTGCTCTTTTGTTGAGTCGTTCGATCGCGGTAAGTTCGTACGTTTTAAATGTTACTGTCCCGAATGTTCCATTTTTGTTGGGTACATAAGTTTCAGATATTTTGAGAAATGCTTTTTGGTTTTCCGAGTCTAGCATTAGATACGGTGAGTCTTCGAATTGCTTCTCATTCGAACGCTGGTTTTTGGAATGAAGGGATGCTGTCTTTTGTTCACGGTTTTCGTTGTGAAAGTACGGAGTTCCAGTAATCTCACCTTGTTGGGGTTCACCTTTGTTGATTGATTGGAACACCTGTTGGATGCTGTGACCTTAGTAACCATTAGTCGCTTCAACTTCCCCCTTCGGACGCCGTATATTATCACACTGCTCAGTTACAAAATGTGAGTAGGTGCGGACGGAGCGAGCTGCTGCTTGTTGCGATATCTCTTGCTGCCGACTGCCGGCTAATTGGTTTATGCGCCTTCGTCTCCGCACTCTAGTACTTTCCTCTGGTGGGAGGACTAGGAAGACTCCGTAGTTGACAGATGAAATGTGGTAACCGCTGCATAACCCCCCTTGCAGTGGGTAAGCCTTGCCAACAGGAGATGGAAAGAAAGGAAAAACAAATAAAAAACAATTTACAAAGCAAAATCCCTCAGATTCCGTGGGAACTGGACCCGGCGGCCACTCCGGGTGCTCAGTACCGGGGGCATAGTTGTTCCGGGCTTTAGCCTCTTGGGATTCGGAGGGACTGGACGTAGTAATCATCCTATCTCGATGGCTGTCATCTTTCAAAAAGAATGCTGGCTTAAGTCTATCAATAGACACCGTTGTATCCTTCCAATTGACTCGAAGGGTGAAATATTTTTCCGTCCTATTTAGCAATTCGAAAGGTCCATCATATGGTGGCTGGAGGGCACGCTTTGTCGCCTTGTGGCGCACAAACACTTGAGATGAGGAGGCAAAATCACGGTGCTGAAAAACAACCTTCTCTCCATGACGGGTGATGGGAAGAGGGTGCAGCTGCTGCATATGACCTCTCATGTGTGCGGCGAAGTGGGTCTCAGCAATAGGAGGATTCGTTTGAGGTGAGAATAACTCTCCAGGAAGGCGTAATGGTTCTCCATACACCATCATGGCAGGGGTGGCCTTCCGGTCCTCTCTCCATGCTGATCGAATGCCGAGTAGTACCCATGGGAAGGCATCTGACCAGCTTTGATCGGAATGCCACATAAGGGCTGCCTTTAAATGGCGGTGGAAACGTTCCAGCAATCCATTAGCGGCAGGGTGGTAGGCTGTTGTTCGTAGGTGTTCTGCACCGGAAGTCTTTGCTAAGTCCTGAAATAGAGAGGAGGTGAACTGCGAACCACGATCAGTGGTTATTCTCTGAGGAACTCCGAAACGGGCAAACCATCCAGAAACCAGCGTCCTTACCACGACTTCCACTGAAATATCTGTGATGGGAAATACCTCCGGCCATCGTGTGAATCGGTCAACGATCAATAAACAGTAGCGGAAACCGTTGGACTGGGGCAGGGGACCGATGATGTCCACATGCATATGATGAAACCGTCCTGTGGGAAGAGGGAAACTCCCGACAGGTAAATGGACGTGGCGATGAGTTTTGCACTTTTGGCATTCCAAGCAGGATCGGGCCCAATTGCGGCATTCTTTACGTAGGGAGGGCCGCACGAAATGATCGGCAACCAGCTGGACAGAGGTTCGGATGCCAGGGTGGGCAAGGGAATGTAGCATGTTAAACGCACTTTTGCGGAATGGGGCTGTCAGGTATGGTCGTACCGTGGTGGATGAAGTGTCACAATATACTTCCATTTTCCACCGGGGACCTTTAACTTTTTAAGACACAAAGGGGAGTTGGGTGTCAAGAATTGCTGCATTTCTTTATCACACGTTTGGGAGGCTGCCAGTGCCTCATAGTCAATGGGGGCACTAATTTCTGTCACTCTGCCGAGAGCGTCGGCGACCGCATTTTCCACCCCGGAGACATGACGGATGTCCTTGGTGAATTGGGAGATAAAGTCTATGTGACGAAATTGTCGAGGGGAGCACTGATCGGCCTTCTTTTGCAAGGCAAACGTTATAGGCTTGTGATCCGTATAGACCGTGATTGATCTCCCCTCCACCATGTGGCGGAAATACTTAATGGCTTTGTACACATCAAGTAGTTCACGGTCGTACGCGCTGTAATTTCGTTCAGTTGGTGTCAATCTCGTTGTGTCAAAGGCAAGCGGCTGCCACTCTTGCCCGCATTTCTGCTGTAAGGCTGCACCGAGTGAAATATCTGACGGGTCTACGACGAGAGCAAGTGGAGCGTCGGGGTTGGGATGGGCTAGAAGGGCAGCTTTCGCGAGGCTGTCTTGACAGTTGTTGAATGCATGTCGCCTCTCCGCAAGATCTAGCCTGGAAAACACCGAATTGCCAAATAAGGCGTGCGCAAAATCCTGTTTGTGGGGCACCGGATATTTATCAGGTAAGGTGCATTGAGGGCTCTGTAGTCCCCGCAGGGCTGCCACTCGCCGGTTTTCTTTGGGACCAGATGGAGGGCAGACGACCAGCTGCTTTCGGACCGACGCACAATCCCTTATTTGGGCATTGCATCGAATTCGCGTTCCGCGATGGCAAGCCTGTCTGTTGCCAAACGACGTGACTTACACGAAACGGACTTACCTGGCGTGGTGCGAATATAATGCATTGTAGTATGGTCAACGCTATGAGGGACGCCTGGGGGTCTCGTGATTTCTGGGAAGTGGCAAGCAATTCGTGGTTACGAGAATGACCGTTCACAGATTTCACTTGATCGGGAGAAGGCTGGGCGAAACTCCCGGGGACTGAAATGGTAGTGAGTCCATCAACCAATCTCTGGTTGAGCATGTCCACCAATAACCCGTAGAATTTCAGGAATTCCGCCCCAATGATAGGTTGTGACACGTCCGCGACAGCGAAACACCACGAAAAATCGCGACGGAGGCCGAGGTTAAGGCTAAAGGTCATCCGACCATACGTAGAAATAACACTGCTGTTCACTACAAACAGCTCGTAATCAGTCTTGGAGCGGGGCCTTTCCACTTTGACTCCAGGAAAAACACACAAATCGGACCCAGTATCTATCAAAAACCGCACCTTTGTGTTTCGGTCTGTCACGTACAAGCGGCATGGTTCGGGACTACCATCGGAGGCTGCTATCACCGACTGCCCTAGGGGTTTTCCGACGCATAGGAGCACGGAGTCGTGCACTTCCGGGCATCGGCGCCAAACCGACGGTGGTACCAGCAAACGTCTCTTCTCCCATCCGAATTTTGTGAGGAATGAAATTCCATTGATTCATGTCCACAGTTTAACCCAAATCATATTTCTTAAGGACGGTTATATGTATACAAAGCATTGAAATATTTCTTTCATCATCTTTAGAACTTGTAAATCAACTAAGTCCGAAACAAACATCATCGAATGTAAATATGATCTTGGACTTTATCTTGACTTGCGTCCTCTTTGATTGCATTTATTAATATTGCAACCGGAATGTATACGCATACATACTCTCAGGTAAGTTTCATTCAAAATGATTTACTTGGGCTAAAGTCTGAGTGAACGTGTGTGGACTAAGCCAATAGTATTGCCTACATGCTACGACACGGTTTACCAAACTCGAGAATCGGTTTGATGAATTATTTTGGAAATGTTATTTAAATATTTTTAATCGGTTTTAGGAGAGTCATGTCAATATGTTTAAAGAGATGAATTGTAGAAGAGATTTAGTCATTTTACAATGATGAGTTCCCCATTTAAAAAAAGGGAATCAGAAAAACATTCTATCTTACGGACCCACTACTTTGGCTCAAAATAATATAAGTTGTAATAGACTAAATAATGACGACAAAAGACTGATATTAGCTAATTGCTATAAACAAAAGTTTAAACTCTTCTCCTTTAATTAAAACTTTGGCCTTCTGTGTACTCTACTAGCAAAATTCAAAACTGGATGAGCATTATATAGTCACCAATTTCATATTTAATACGACAATATTCATTGAAAACATCATTATTCTCACCTTCTGAGCAGAGATTACATCTGATATCTCTAAGTACACTTCAAAAAATAAACACATTTTCTTCATATATTTTAAGGTAATCGCAAAGGTATTCGGAATGGAAAACTTTTATATTACCTCTTAAATTGAAGGATAGTGGGGATATATTCATTTAGAAAGGAGAAGTTTGAAGATATTGCAAGTAAATCATCCTTTCGTGATCGCACAAGGTTGAATATATATCTGTCTATATATTGTTTATCAATCTTTACCGAAACTGCAACTGGGGCCAATGATAAAATGGGGAAAATACTTTCAATTTTACACAGTAATTTAGACTAGACTCTTCAATAACATATAGAATCTCCTAAGGTATTTTAAATATCGAGGCTTATTGACCGAGAATGTAAACCGCATAGCTTTCTTCAATACTATAATAGCAGACACACGACCTGCTGTCAACAAAATGTCAAAGTGCAGTACCATAACCCAGCAATGGACATTAAGGTCATAATGCCGAGAATAGTCATCTCGACCCCGAATGATATCACACTGAGACCGGTGAAGTTCTAAGAAGTAGTCGAGGGCTTTCTTCTTCTTCTGGCCATTGCTCTTGCTCTTCACACCCTGTGGGTGCACCTATGCAAAGAGGTACTTCATTTCCAAGGTCACTAAATGCTCATCCCCCAGACGATTCATGAAGAAATGATGAACTTGCTTGAAGAAGTTCAGCACATCCTTCCCATTAAGGTCACATTTTCCTGAACAACCTAAATGGACAAACAATGCTAATGCCACTTGGCAAATGCATTCATTCACAATTCAAACTGCTTTCTCCCCCAATCCTACCTTGACCCATCAGTTGAACGGTCTCTCTGTGCCAAAGGTCCTTCCTCTTGGAGAAAATTTGCTAGAACCTTTGAGAGAAACTTACCAGCAAACCTGACCTTACCCTGGCGAACATGTCCATGAATTATGTTGATTGTCGCCCTAAAAGCAGGACGTTTGATACTCAAGGATCCCCTAGTCTGGCAAACGCAACGTATTCCATGCGCTCTTCCTATCAACCCAAACAATTCAATGCAAGTCCTAGCACATGTTGAAAACCTTTAGATATAGGTTGCATAGTCGGATTGCAATCCTGATCCAACTCCCCTTCAGTCAGGTGGAGTGCTATTTGATGTAGACCTTTGAGAGTCGCGTTGGATGCCAAATTCATTCAGATCTCCCTCGTCTTCAAGTGTTTCCCGCCCAAATTCATGACAAGACCGTGACGAACACAATCGTAATGTAGGCGTCTTTATTTGGCTAATTGATTCTCAATTCTCCCTGTAAAACAACCCCTTGGGCTGTCAGTTGAACACCAATCTTTGAATCCACGCTCACCCATGATTGCCTAACAGAAGCATTTCATTACGATATCCTTTTCCATTGGATGGTAGTCTATCTCTGGACATACTGAAGCCGATATCTCTATCGACCCTTGCGTTTGTTTTACCCCATCCAGAAACCCAGTAACAGTTTATTCCGTGGAAGAAATATCTACCAGGCATATTACTATTTAAACATCTGGACAAAATACTAGCCAACTTGTAGGAAGAGTGATGACCAATATTAATTTTATTGTTTTTAGGCTCAAAACTAATGGCAATTAAAGTAAATAAGTAATTGGCAATTACTTGAGTGCCATTCGGCCACTCTTTCCGAGGGACCAAATGAGAGGAACATCGAGGTCTTTGAGCGACGAATACACCTTTTTCTGAATTCTGCCAATGTTCCACAAAAGGTGCTCTTTGCCCGAGTCCCAATGAGGAACCATCTGCGCTTGGCGTATCGCCGAGCTGTGCGTTATGGTGCCAGTTATGTTAGACTCTGTTGTCCTTGCTTTCACCTTTTGTTGAAAATGGTATATCACGGAACAACGAATCAACAACAAGTTTTTTGTGAAGTGCTGAGGTAGAAGTTATCAAGAAATTACTGAGATGTTAACAGCTTTTTACGGTGATGATGATCTAAAGGAAATATCCGTTATCAAATGGATTAAGCGTTTCAAAATGGCCGACAAGACACCACGGATGATGAAAGATGCCGGGACGACCTTCAACCCTCTCCTGTGATGACATTGGAAACATCGATCGTGTGCGGTCCCTTGTCCTTACCGATCGTCATAAATAAACTGTTTATTCGAATTTTTTTTTTAGGCTCAAAACTAATTTTTTTTTTAGGCTCAAAACTAATGGCAATTAAAGTAAATAAGTAATTGGCAATTACTTGAGTGCCATTCGGCCACTCTTTCCGAGGGACCAAATGAGAGGAACATCGAGGTCTTTGAGCGACGAATACACCTTTTTCTGAATTCTGCCAATGTTCCACAAAAGGTGCTCTTTGCCCGAGTCCCAATGAGGAACCATCTGCGCTTGGCGTATCGCCGAGCTGTGCGTTATGGTGCCAGTTATGTTAGACTCTGTTGTCCTTGCTTTCACCTTTTGTTGAAAATGGTATATCACGGAACAACGAATCAACAACAAGTTTTTTGTGAAGTGCTGAGGTAGAAGTTATCAAGAAATTACTGAGATGTTAACAGCTTTTTACGGTGATGATGATCTAAAGGAAATATCCGTTATCAAATGGATTAAGCGTTTCAAAATGGCCGACAAGACACCACGGATGATGAAAGATGCCGGGACGACCTTCAACCCTCTCCTGTGATGACATTGGAAACATCGATCGTGTGCGGTCCCTTGTCCTTACCGATCGTCATAAATAAACTGTTTATTCGAATAATAAACGAAAAAGGAGTTTGATTAACTTAAATTGAAGAAATTTAGAGAAAATACGCGTTTTCATCCAAAGTACGATCATTGGATATACGTGTTGAAATTAAACGACATATTTTGCGATTGAGAAATGAACAAATGATGAAAGAAGGAGTTTGATATTAAACGATGTTACCGAAAACACGGAAAATAACTAAAAACGAGCTGTTTTCTTTGAAAACTCCACTTCAAATACTTGTTTAAATTAAAACGAAATTTTTAGCGAAGGAGATATAAACGAAAAAGGAGTTTGATTTATTTAAATTGAAGAAATTTAGATAAAGTACGCGTTTTCAGAAAACATGCGCGCTTAGAATCATTACACCAATTTCTGCGATTGAAAATGCAACGAATTTTGAAAAAAGTAGTTCGACATACTTGAAAGGAAAATATGGAGAGAAAATGAACGAATACATAAAAAACACGAAAATTAAATAAAAACGAGCTGTTCTCTGTGGAAATACCAATTTAAATGCGTGTTAAAATTAAAACGACATACTCTGCGATGAAGAAATCATCAAATGATGAAAAAGGTGTTTGAATTACTTAAATTAAATATATTTAGAGAAAAACGAATTTAATCGAAAATACGAAGATTAATAATAAGGTAGCAGTTTTCAGTGTACTCGCCACTAAACATTCGTGTTTTGAAAATTACCCATATTTTGCGATTGAAAAGTAAACGAATATCGAAAAAAGTATTTTGAAACTCTTGCAAGGAAAATATCGAGGGTAAAATAACGATTGCATCGAACACACGAAAAATAAATAAAGACGAGATTTTTTCCGTTTAATTTCCACATAAATTACGTGTTTAAATTAAAACTTCATATTTTGCGGTGGAGAAAATCAAGTAATGATGAATAAAGGGGTTTGAAATTTAACGATATCATCGAAAACACGGAAGAAAATTAAACGAGTTTATTTATTTGGAAATACCACAAAACACGTGTGTGGTAATTAAAATAACGAATTTTTCGATGGAGAAATTAACAAATCATGAAAAAAGGTGTGTAAAATTTAACGATTTCATTAAAAACACGGAAAATAAAGAAAAACGAGCTGTTTTCTGTGAAAACACCACTTCAAATACTTGTTTTAATTAAAACGACATTTTAAGCGAAGGAGATATAAACGAAAAAGTAGTTTGATTTACTTAAATTAAAGAAATTTAGAGAAAGTTTGCGTTTTCATCCAAAATACGATCATTGGATGAAAACTAGCCGTTTTAAGTAGACACACCGCCAAAAAACATGCGCGTGGAAAATCATAACACAAATGTTTGCGGGTAAAAAACCAACAAACTTTGAAAAATGTAATTTGAAAAACTTGGAAGGAAATAATTGAGAGAAAATTTACGTTTTCAGCTTAGACACAAAGAAATCCATAAAATCGAGGAAATACCATTTTAAATGCGTGTTAAAATTAAAAGGACATACCCTGCGATGAAGAAATCATCAAATGATGAAAATAGGTGTTTTAATTACTTAAATTAAATATATTTAGAGAAAATACGCATTTCATCGAAAATACGAAGATTAATAAAAAGCTAGAAGTTTTGAGTGTACTCGCCACAAAACATACGTGTTTTAAAAATTACCCATATTTTGCGATTGAAATTTCAAGGAATACCGAAAAAAGTAGTTTTAAACTCTTAAAAGGAGAATATCTAGGGTAAAATAACGATTGCATCGAAAAAACGAAAAGTAAATAAATACGAGCAGTCGTCCGTTTAAATACCACATAAATTACGTGTTTAAATTAAAACTACATATTTTGCGGTGGAGAAATCAACATATGATGAAAAAATGAGTTTGAAATTGACTATATCATCGAAAACACGGAAAAAAATTAAACGAGTAGTTTTATTTGGAAATACCAGAAAAATACTTAATTTCATTAAAAAAACGTATTTTTCCAAAACCAACGAATTATTAAAAAAGAAGACTTGGAAGAAAATAATTGAGAGAAAATTTACGAATTCACCAAAAATACAAAAAATTTATAATATCGAGGAGTTCTCCGTGGACATCCCACATCAAATACTAGTTTAAATTATAACGATATAATTTGCGATGTAAAAGACAACGAATGAGGAAAAAAAAGTTTGAATAACTTGTATTGAAAAAATGTTGAGAAAATACGTGAATGCATAAAAATACGATGATTGAATAAAAACTAGCAGTTTTCAGTGGACTCGCCACAAAACGTACGCGTTTAAAACAATCAAACCTACATTCCGATTGAAAAATCAACGGATTTTGAATAAAGTAGTTTGGAAATACTACATTAAATACGTGTTGGAATAAGACAACATAGTTTGCGATGGAGAAATCAACGAATGATGAAAGAAGAAGTTTTAAATTAAACGATGTTATCGAAAACACGGAAAATAAATAAAAACGATCTGTTTTCTGTGAAAACTCCACTTCAAATACTTGTTTAAATTAAAACGACATTTTTAGCGAAGGAAATATAAACGAAAAAGTAGTTTGATTATCTTAAATTGAAGAAATTTAGAAAAAGTATGCGTTTTCACCCAAAATACGATCATTGGATGAAAACTAGTCGTTTTCAGTGGACACGCCGCAAAACATGCGCGTGGAAAATCATAAAACCAATGTTTGCGGTTAAAAAACTAACGAATTTTTAAAAATGTAGTTTGAAAAACTTGGAAGGAAATAATATAGAGAAAATTTACCATTTCAGCAAAAACACAAAAAATACTAAAAAAGGAGAAGTTATCTCTGGAAATACCACATCAAATACTAGTTTAAATTATAACGATATAATTTGTGATTTAAAAGACAACGAAAATAAGATAAAGTAAACACTTGCAGTTTTCAGTGGAATGGCAACAAAACGTACGCGTTGATAATAATAACAACTTTTTTTCGATCGAAAAATCGACGGATTAAAAAAAAATACGCGATTTCTTCGAAAATAAGTAGATTGAATAAAAACGAGCAGTTTTCTTTGAGAAATACCACATAAAACCCGTGTTCAAATTTACGAACATATTTTCGATAGATAAATCCACGAATGATGAAGAATGGCCAAACAATGAAATTGAAAAAAGTTAAAGAAAATACGAGATTACATTGAAAATACGAAGATTGAAAGAGAACTAGCGGTTCTCAGTGAAGTCGCCACAAAACATGCACGCTTGAAATCAAAACACAAATTTCTGCTATTAAAAATTCAACGAATTTTGAAAAAAGTAGTTCTATATACTTGAAAGGAAAATATTGAGAGATTATTAACGATCACATCGAAAACACGAAAATTAAATATAAACGAGCTGTTCTCAGTGGAAATACCGTTTTAATGCGTGTTAAAATTAAAACGACATACTCTGCGTTGAGAAAATACGTCAATGCATAAGAAATACGATGATTGAATAAAAACTACCAGTTTTCAGTGTACTCGCCTGAAAACATACGTGTTTAAATAATTAACCATATTTAGCGATTGAAAATTTAACGAATTTTGAAAAAAGGAGGTCGAAATACTTAAAAGGAAAATAATGAGAGAAAATTACCGATTCCATCAAAAACACGAAAATTAAATAAAAAGAGCTGTTCTCTGTGGTAATACCAATTTAAAATCCGTGTTAAAATTAAAACGATATATTTTGCGGTGGAGAAATCAACGAATGATGAAAAAATGGGTTTGAAATTTAACGATATCATCAAAAACACGGAAAATAATTAAACGAGTTGTTTTATTGTGGAAAAACCATTAATACGTGTTTACATTCAATAAAACGTATTTTTCGATGAAGAAATTAACAAATCATGAAAAAAGGGCTTTAAAACTTAACGATTTCATTGAAAACACAAAAAAAATAAAAACGAGCACTTTAATGTGGAAACTCCACTTCACAAACTTGTTTAAATTAAAACGACATTTTTAGCGTTGGAGAAATAAACGAAAAAGGAGTTTGATTTACCTGAATTAAAGAAATGTAGAAAGAGTACGCGTTTTAATCCAAAATACGATTATTAAATGAAAACTAGCTGTTTTCAGTGGACATGCCGCAAAACATGCGCGTGGAAAATCATAACACCAATGTTTGCCGGTAAAAAACCAACGAATTCTCAAAAAAGTTGTTTGAAAAACTTGTAGGAAAATAATTGTGAGAAAATTTACGATTTCACCAAAAAACATAAAAACAAGGAGTTCTCTGTGGAAATCCATCATCAAATACTAGTTTAAATTATAACGATATAATTTGTGATTTAAAAGACAACGAAAAAGAAATAAAGTAAACACTTGCAGTTTTCAGTGGAATGGCAAGAAAACGTACGCGTAGATTATAATAACAACTTTTTTTCCATCGAAAAATCAACGGATTAAAAAAAAATACGCGATTTCTTCGAAAATACGTAGATTGAATAAAAACGAGCAGTTTTCTTTGAGAAATACCACATAAAACCCGTGTTCAAATTAACGAACATATTTTCGATAGATAAATAACGAATGATGAAGAATGGCGCTTCAAACAATGAAATTGAAAAATTTTAAGAAAATACGAGATTACATTGAAATACGAAGATTGAAAGAGAACTAGCGGTTCTCAGTGAAGTCGCCAAAAACATGCGCGCTTAAAATCAAAACACAAATTTCTGGTATTAAAAATTCAACGAATTTTGAAAAAAGTAGTTCGATATACATGAAAGGAAAATATTGAGAGATTATAAACGATCACATCGAAAACACGAAAATTAAATATAAACGAGCTGTTCTCAGTGGAAATACCGTTTTAATGCGTGTTAAAATTAAAACGACATACTCTGCGTTGAGAAAATACGTGAATGCATAAGATATACGATGATTGAATAAAAACTACCAGTTTTCAGTGTACTCGCCTCAAAACATACGTGTTTAAATAATTAACCATATTTAGCGATTGAAAATTTAACGAATTTTGAAAAAAGGAGGTCGAAATACTTAAAAGGAAAATAATGAGAGAAAATTACCGATTCCATCAAAAACACGAAAATTGAATAAAAAGAGCTGTTCTCTGTGGTAATACCAATTTAAAATCCGTGTTAAAATTAAAACGATATATTTTGCGGTGGAGAAATCAACGAATGATGAAAAAATGGGTTTGAAATTTAACGATATCATCAAAAACACGGAAAATAATGAAACGAGTTGTGTTATGTGGAAAAACCATTAATACGTGTTTACATTCAATAAAACGTATTTTTCGATGGAGAAATTAACAAATCATGAAAAAAGGGCTTTAAAACTTAACGATTTCATGGAAAACACGGGAAAAAGATAAAAACGAGCACTTTTATGTGGAAACTACACTTCAAAAACTTGGTTAAATTAAAACGACATTTTTAGCGTTGAAGAAATAGAGGAAAAAGGAGTTTGATTTACCTAAATTGAAGAAATTTAGAGAGAGTACGCGTTTTAATCGAAAATACGAACATTGGATAAAAATAGCCTTTTTAGTGGACATGCCGCAAAACATGCGCCACCAATGTTTGCGGTTTAAAAACAAACCAATTTTGTAAAAAGTAGTTAGAAAAACTTGCAGGGAAATAATTGAGAGAAAATTTACGATTTCACCAAAACACAAAAAATACATAAATCGAGGAGTTCTCCGTGGAACGCCCACATCAAATACTGGTTTAAGTTATAACGATATAATTTGCGATGTAAAAGACAACGAATGGGGAAAAAAAGAGTTAAAATGACTTGAGTTGAAAAAATGTTGAGAAAATACGTGAATGCATGAAAAATGCGATGATTGAATAAAAACTAGCAGTTTTCAGTGGACTCGCCACAAAACATACGCGTTTCAAATACTCCAACCTATATTCCGATTTGAAAAATGAACGAATTTTGAATAAAGTAGTTTGGAAATACTACATTAAATACGTGTTGAAATAAAACGACATATTTTGCGATTGAGAAATCAGCGAATGATGAATTAAGGAGTTTGAAATTTAACGATTATATCGAAAACACGGAATTTAAATAATAACGATCTATTTTCTGTGGAAACTCCACTTCAAATACTTGTTTAAATTAAAACGACATTTTAGCGAGGGAGATATAAACGAAAAAAGTGTTTTATTTACTTAAATTGAAGAAATTTAGAGAAAGTACGCGTTTTCATCCAAAATACGATTATTGGATGAAAACTAGCCGTATTCAGTGGACATGCCGCAAAACATGCGCGTGGAAAATGATAACACCAATGTTTGCCGGTAAAAAACCAACGAATTTTGAAAAATGTAGTTTGAAAAACTTGGAAGGAAATTATTGAGAGAAAATTTACCTTTTCAGCTTAAACACAAAGAAATCCATAAAATCGAGGAAATACCATTTTAAAAGCGTGTTAAAATTAAAAGGACATACTCTGCGATGAAGAAATCATCAAATGATGAAAATAGGTGTTTTAATTACTTAAATTAAATATATTTAGAGAAAATACGCATTTCATCGAATATACGAAGATTGATAAAAAGCTAGCAGTTTTCAGTGTACTCACCACAAAACATACGTGTTTTAAAAATTACCCATATTTTGCGATTGAAATTTTAAGGAATACCGAAAAAGGTAGTATGTAACTCTTGAAAGGAGAATATCTAGGGTAAAATAACGATTGCATCGAAATCACGAAAAGTAAATAAAGACGAGCAGTTGTCCGTTTAAATAGCACATAAATTACGTGTTTAAATTAAAACTACATATTTTGCGGTGGAGAAATCAACATATGATGAAAAAATGAGTTTGAAATGTAACTATATCATCGAAAACATGGAAAAAAATTAAACGAGTAGTTTTATTTAATAATACCAGAAAATCACTTGATTACATTAAAAAAAACGTATTTTTCCAAAACCAACGAATTATTAAAAAAGAAGTTTGATAAACTTGGAAAAAAATAATTGAGAGAAAATTTACGAAATCACCCAAAAAACAAAAAAATACATAAAATCAAGGAGTTCTTCGTGGAAATCCCACATCAAATACTAGTTTAAATTATAACGATATAATTTGCGATGTATAAGACAACGAATGAGGAAAAAAAAGAGTTAAAATGAATTGAATTGAAAAAATGTTAAGAAAATACGTGAATGCATGAAAAATGCGATGATTGAATAAAAACTAGCAGTTTTCAGTGGACTCGCCCCAAAACATTCGCGTTTCAAATAATCCGACCTACATTCCGATTGAAAAATCAACGAATTTTGAATAAAGTAGTTTGGAAATACAACATTAAATACGTGTTGAAATAAGACAACATAGTTTGCGATGGAGAAATCAACGAATGATGAAAGAAGAAGTTTTAAATTTAACGATTATATCGAAGGAAATTATTGATTCACTTAAATTAAAGAAATTTAGAGAAAGAACGCGTTTTCATCCAAAATACGATCATTGGATGAAAACTAGCCGTTTTAAGTTGACACACCGCAAAACATGCGCGTGGAAAATCATAACGCAAATGTTTGAGGGTAAAAAACCAACGAATTTTGAAAAATGTAGTTTGAAAAACTTGGAAGGAAATTATATAGAGAAAATTTACGATTTCAGCAAAACACAAAAAATACTTAAAAAAGAGAAGTTATCTTTGGAAATACCACATCAAATACTAGTTTAAATTATAACGATATAATTTATGATTTATAAGACAACGAAAAGAAGATAAAGTAAACACCTGCAGTTTTCAGTGGAATGGCAACAAAACGTACGCGTTGATAATAATAACAACTTTTTTTCGATCGAAAAATCAACGGATTAAAAAAAAATACGCGATTTCTTCGAAAATAAGTAGATTGAATAAAAACGAGCAGTTTTCTTTGAGAAATACCACATAAAACCCGTGTTCAAATTTACGAACATATTTTCGATAGATAAATCAACGAATGATGAAGAATGGCGCTTCAAACAATGAAATTGAAAAATTTTTAAGAAAATACGAGATTACATTGAAAATACGAAGTTTGAAAGAGAACTAGCGATTCTCAGTGAACTCGCCACAAAACATGCGCGCTTAAAATCAAAACACAAATTTCTGCAATTAAAAATTCAACGAATTTTGAAAAAAGTAGTTCTATATACTTGAAAGGAATATATTGAGAGATTATTAACGATCACATCGAAAACACGAAAATTAAATATAAATGAGCTGTTCTCAGTGGAAATACCGATTTAAAGGCGTGTTAAAATTAAAACGACATACTCTGCGTTGATAAAATACGTCAATGCATAAAAAATATGATGATTGAATAAAAACTACCAGTTTTCAGTGTACTCGCCTCAAAACATAAATGTTTAAATAATTAAACATATTTAGCGATTGAAAATTTAACGAATTTTGGAAAAAGGAGGTCGAAATACTTAAAAGGAAAATAATGAGAGAAAATTACCGATTCCATCAAAAACACGAAAATTAAATAAAAAGAGCTGTTCTCTGTGGTAATACCAATTTAAAATCCGTGTTAAAATTAAAACGATATATTTTGCGGTGGAGAAATCAACGAATGATGAAAAAATGGGTTTGAAATTTAACGCTTTCATCAAAAACACGGAAAACAATTAAACGAGTTGTGTTATGTGGAAAAACCATTAATACGTGTTTACATTCAATAAAACGTATTTTTCGATGGAGAAATTAACAAATCATGAAAAAAGGGCTTTAAAACTTAACGATTTCATTGAAAACACGGAAAAAAGATAAAAACGAGCACTTTTATGTGGAAACTACACTTCAAAAACTTGTTTAAATTAAAACGACATTTTTAGCGTTGAAGAAATAGAGGAAAAAGGAGTTTGATTTACCTAAATTGAAGAAATTTAGAGAGAGTACGCGTTTAATCGAAAATACGAACATTGGATAAAAATAGCCTTTTTAGTGGACATGCCGCAAAACATGCGCCACCAATGTTTGCGGTTTAAAAACAAACCAATTTTGTAAAAAGTAGTTAGAAAAACTTGCAGGGGAATAATTGAGAGAAAATTTACGATTTCACCAAAAACACAAATAATACATAAAATCGAGGAGTTCTCCGTGGAACGCCCACATCAAATACTGGTTTAAGTTATAACGATAAAATTTGCGATGTAAAAGACAACGAATGGGGAAAAAAAGAGTTAAAATGACTTGAGTTGAAAAAAATGTTGAGAAAATACGTGAATGCATGAAAAATGCGATGATTGAATAAAAACTAGCAGTTTTCAGTGGACTCGCCACAAAACATACGCGTTTCAAATACTCCAACCTATATTCCGATTGAAAAATGAACGAATTTTGAATAAAGTAGTTTGGAAATACAACATTAAATACGTGTTGAAATAAAATGACATATTTTGCGATTGAGAAATCAGCGAATGATGAATTAAGGAGTTTGAAATTTAACGATTATATCGAAAACACGGAATTTAAATAATAACGATCTATTTTCTGTGGAAACTCCACTTCAAATACTTGTTTAAATTAAAACATTTTAGCGAGGGAGATATAAACGAAAAAAGTGTTTTATTTACTTAAATTGAAGAAATTTAGAGAAAGTACGCGTTTTCATCCAAAATACGATTATTGGATGAAAACTAGCCGTATTCAGTGGACATGCCGCAAAACATGCGCGTGGAAAATGATAACACCAATGTTTGCCGGTAAAAAACCAACGAATTCTGAAAAAAGTTGTTTGAGAAACTTGTAGGAAAGAAATTGAAAGAAAATTTACCATTTCACAAAAAAACATAAAAACAAGGAGTTCTCTGTGGAAATCCATCATCAAATACTAGTTTAAATTATAAAGATATAATTTGCGATGTAAAAGACAAAGATTAATGAAAAACGGTTTTTGAAAACCTTGAATTGAAAAAATGTTGATAGATTGATTTCATCGAAAATAAAAAGAGAAACTAAACGCTTGCAGTTTTCAGTGGAATGGACCAAAACATACGCGTGGATAATATTAACAATTATTTTTCGATTGAAAAATCAACGCATTAAAAAAAATACGCGATTTCATCGAAAATACGTAGGAAGCTGAAATCGAGCAGTTTTCTGTGGAAATACCACATAAAACAAGTGTTTAAATTAACGGACATATTTTCGATAGATAAATCAACGAATGATGAAGAAAGGCGCTTGAATCAATGAAATTGAAAAAAGTTAGAGAAAATACAAAATTACATCGAAAATACGAAGATTGAAAAAGAACTAACAGTTCTCAGTGAACTCGCCACAAAACATGCGCGCTTAAATTCATCACACCAATTTGTGCGATTGAAAATTCAACGAATTTAGAAAAAAGTAGTTCGATATACTTGAAAGGAAAATATTGAGTGAAAATTAACGATCACATAAAAAACACGAAAATTTAAAAAACCGAGCTGTTCTCTGTGGAAGTACCAATTTAAATGCGTGTCAAAATTAAAACGACATACTCCGCGAAAAAGAAATCATCGAATGATGTTTCAAAAAGGTGTTTGAAACTCTTGAAAGGAAATTATCGAGGATAAATAACGATTGCATCGAAAACACGAAAAGTAAATAAAGACGAGCAGTTTTCCGTTTGAATGCCACATAAATTACGTGTTTAAATTAAAACTTCATATTTTGCGGTGGAGAAATCAAGGAATGATGAATAAAGGGGTTTGAAATTTAACGATATCATCGAAAACACGGGAACAAATTAAACGAGTTGATTTATTTGGAAATACCACAACACACGTGTTTACATTAAAATAACGTATTTTTCGATGGAGAAATTAACAAATCATGAAAAAAGGAGTGTAAAATTTCACGATTTCATTGAAAACACGGAAAATAGATATAAACGAGCTCATTTCTGTTGAAACTCCACTGCAAATACTTGTTTAAATTAGACCGACATTTTAAGCGATGGAGAAATAAACGAAAAAGGAGTTTGATTTACTTAAATTAAAGAAATTTAGAGAAAGAATGCGATTTCATCCAAAATACGATCATTGGATGAAAACTAGCCGTTTTAAGTGGACACACCGCAAAACATGCGCGTAGAAAATCATAACGCAAATGTTTGCAGTTAAAAAACCAACGAATTTTGAAAAATGTAGTTTGAAAAACTTGGAAGGAAATTATCGAGAGAAAATTTACCTTTTCAGCTTAAACACAAAGAAATCCATAAAATCGGGGGAAATACCATTTTAAAAGCGTGTTAAAATTAAAAGGACATACTCTGCGATGAAGAAATCATCAAATGATGAAAATAGGTGTTTTAAATACTTATATTAAATATATTTAGAGAAAATACGCATTTCATCGAAAATACGAAGATTGATAAAAAAGCTAGCAGTTTTCAGTGTACTCACCACAAAACATACGTGTTTTAAAAATTACCCGTATTTTGCGATTGAAATTTTAAGGAATACCGAAAAAGGTAGTATGTAACTCTTGAAAGGAGAATATCTAGGGTAAAATAACGATTGCATCGAAATCACGAAAAGTAAATAAAGACGAGCAGTTGTCCGTTTAAATAGCACATAAATTACGTGTTTAAATTAAAACTACATATTTTGTGGTGGAGAAATCAACATATGATGAAAAAATGAGTTTGAAATTTAACTATATCATCGAAAACATGGAAAAAATTAAACGAGTAGTTTTATTTAATAATACGAGAGAATTACTTGATTACATTAAAAAAACGTATTTTTCCAAAACCAACGAATTATTAAAAAAGAAGTTTGATAAACTTGGAAAAAAATAATTGAGAGAAAATTTACGAAATCACCCAAAAAAAACAAAAAAATACATAAAATCAAGGAGTTCTTCGTGGAAATCCCACATCGAATACTAGTTTAAATTATAACGATATAATTTGCGATGTATAAGACAACGAATGAGGAAAAAAAAGAGTTAAAATGAATTGAATTGAAAAAAATGTTAAGAAAATACGTGAATGCATGAAAAATGCGATGATTGAATAAAAACTAGCAGTTTTCAGTGGACTCGCCCCAAAACATTCGCGTTTCAAATAATCCGACCTACATTCCGATTGAAAAATCAACGAATTTTGAATAAAGTAGTTTGGAAATACAACATTAAATACGTGTTGAAATAAGACAACATAGTTTGCGATGGAGAAATCAACGAATGATGAAAGAAGAAGTTTTAAATTTAACGATTATATCGAAGGAAATTATTGATTCACTTAAATTAAAGAAATTTAGAGAAAGAACGCGTTTTCATCCAAAATACGATCATTGGATGAAAACTAGCCGTTTTAAGTGGACACACCGCAAAACATGCGCGTGGAAAATCATAACGCAAATGTTTGAGGGTAAAAAACCAACGAATTTTGAAAAATGTAGTTTGAAAAACTTGGAAGGAAATTATATAGAGAAAATTTACGATTTCAGCAAAAACACAAAAAATACTTAAAAACGAGAAGTTATCTTTGGAAATACCACATCAAATACTAGTTTAAATTATAACGATATAATTTATGATTTATAAGACAACGAAAAGAAGATAAAGTAAACACTTGCAGTTTTCAGTGGAATGGCAAGAAAACGTACGCGTTGATAATAATAACAACTTTTTTTCGATCGAAAATCAACGGATTAAAAAAAAATACGCGATTTCTTCGAAAATACGTAGATTGAATAAAAACGAGCAGTTTTCTGTGGAAATACCACATAAAACCCGTGTTCAAATTAACGAACATATTTTCGATAGATTAATCAACGAATGATGAAGAATGGCGCTTCAAACAATGAAATTGAAAAATTTTTAAGAAAATACGAGATTACATTGAAAATACGAAGATTGAAAGAGAACTAGCGGTTCTCAGTGAACTCGCCACAAAATATGCGCGCTTAAAATCAAAACACAAATTTCTGCAATTAAAAATTCAACGAATTTTGAAAAAAGTAGTTCTATATACTTGAAAGGAAAATATTGAGAGATTATTAACGATCACATCGAAAACACGAAAATTAAATATAAACGAGCTGTTCTCAGTGGAAATACCGATTTAAATGCGTGTTAAAATTAAAATGACATACTCTGCGTTGAGAAAATACGTCAATGCATAAAAAATACGATGATTGAATAAAAACACCAGTTTTCAGTGTACTCGCCTCAAAACATACGTGTTTAAATAATTAACAATATTTAGCGATTGAAAATTTAACGAATTTTGAAAAAGGAGGTCGAAA